>NC_071532.1:6425000-6785772 GCF_026979565.1 Vidua chalybeata
TTTTGTTTTTACTGCATGAAGGTTCCTATAAATGTTGTTTTTCTGAGTGGGTGGAAACTGCAAAAAAAAGTAAAATATTTGAGCAATGGTCCTCATACAAAAAGTATGTTGTTACCCAGACTGCTTTTGAAGGGCATAACTGAGTACAAACTGTAGCCTAGTTTCCCCCCACTCTTCTGTAACTGGATAAGGCACTAAACAGTAAATGTTCTTTCAGGCTCCTCTCTCTGACGATAATGAAAGCAAACAGTCAAAATCTATTCAAAGAAAGAGAGTGCTTCCATCTTGGATGCTGGAAAGAGATCTTCTGGTGCAGAGGGTTTCCAAGCCTGTTATGACAGGAGGTAGGTTTGCAGTGTGATAATGATTGCATTCCAATATGCATTTCTGTGCTTTGGTATAATATTTAAAATTATAATGATGGTGGTAGGAAGTATTAATTTGCTACTTCTCTTTGCACGCTCTCTGTGGGGCAGCTGACAAAGACTGACTTCTGTTGTCTCTTTTGCCATCAGTCCTATGGGTGTCATAGAGCTCTTTTTTTCAGTTAATTTTCTTTTTGTTCTTTTTGTTTTTAATGCCAGATAATAAACTCTGTTTGTACAGCTGAGCATTGGATGTTCAGGAGCCCTTTCCTATAAACTTGCCTATTTTGTATGTAAATTCTAAGTAGTTTCTGTCTCTTTAATTCTTAGCCTTCTCCACACTTAAGTCACTGATGTTTTGCCCTTCTAAATTCAGAGTCTTAATTTCACAGGTTTTAAAGGCAGAAGGGTTTGGGTGGTGTTGCATATTAGTTTTTTAATCATTACTGAATAAAACTTGGTTATTTAGTCCAAAGTTAATTCCTAGGAGGAGCAGTTCATTACAGTCTGATGGATTCTTACCAAAATAAGGCCAAAATAGTGTTGCATTCCCTCCTGTTCTTGTGGGAAAAGAAATTGCTGGATGTGTCACAAGCTGCTGATGCTGCCTAGTGGGACATACAAAGTGCCTGTGCATTGGCACAAGCTCAAGAAGACTTTTTAACATGTCTGCCTTTGCTCCTGGGAGCTTCTAAAACTGCCATTAGACAAACTTTCTACATGGCATTTATTGCCCTTTTGACTTTTACTGGTGGAACAGGAGGGCCAAAGAAGTGAGAGGGGGAAAGTATTTCTGTCATTCCCTGTGCTGAACACAGCACACCCCACCCTGTTTGCCCTTCTGTGGGGAGGTGTGAAGTGGTTTGGGTGCAAACTTGAGTTTCCTTTGCTGATCAGTCCAAGTATAAGAGCTGTGGCTGGTGAGTGTGTGTCTGCTCCCCTGTGTGCAGCAGCTCTACTCTAGTGACTCCTTCTGGAGTTTAAAAGCTGCTTTTTCAGTTTCTGTTTCTGCTTTTATGCATTTGGCTCTTAATATCCAAGCAGGCCCACAGGAGTATGTTATGCAGTGTCTGCCCAGCTGCTTCTTCCCTCCTTGTAAATACAGATGTAAATACAGGTTTGTAAGTACAGGTGTCTGTGTGCACTGATAAGGGCAACTGTGTCTTTAAACACCTCAGTCATGTGCCCTCCACCACGCTGCCTATTCTTTTCATCTAAAGCTAGTTTGGAAAAAAATATAAGATGACAAAGAAAATCTGTGTTTCAGTATTTTTTTCTTTCATCCCCCCTCTAAATCTAGACTGTTCCCTCCTGCCATATTTATATAAAAATTGCATGGTGTTGAGTCCTGAACTGGTGTGATAGTTTTCTTATGATTGTGCTTTTGTTTTGTATTTTTGGGGCAGTGGGGTTTGTTTGTCTATTTGTTTGTTTCTCTGCTAGTACTATAACGTTTGTTATACGTGTGAATATAATGTTTATTTCAATGACTGAATGCTTTGGTTGTGTCGGTGTTGAGATTAGGAGCTGTGTGGGTGAGATGGATCTGAAGGCCTGACCTTGAGGGAACTGGGGATACATGCAAACATTGGAACTGTTTAAAAAGTCTTTTTCACAACTGCTGCTGTTTCTCATGCCATGTGCCCAGTGTTCTGCTTTAATGATTTCTAGTGTTAGGATTTCACTAAAAAGTTGCATTCCAAAAGTACGCTTTTTCTTTTTTTTTTAAGGTAGTAGAAAGAAAAAAGGCCAAGGAAGGGGAGAAAGTTGTACAGAGTCATTAAAATCAGAAGTACATGTACAGCAGAAAAAAAGATTGGCTTCTGAAGAAACTATAGAGGATTTTGAAGGTGGAGAGCAAGATCAAGGGAAAAGGAGCTGCCTTTCCATCCCTGTTCCTTCATCTCAGGTAACTTTTTGGCTCAGGGCAGAACCATGATATTGCAAAAAAATGAGAATGCAGTTGGCAATGTCACGTTGAAGGTTGAGTCTACAACATAACTTTTTGTTCTGTGTGTTCTGATCATGATTTGTTGTTTTGCAATACCAGTCCATTGGATAGCTCTGTAGCAATGATCATGGAAGCCTCAGAGATTTGGTTTCCTGCATATCCTTCAAAGGATCTGGGACTTGGGCCCCAGATGTCCCACAGAAGTACCAGACTGAGAGCTTTGCAGCAAGAGGCAGGAGCACGTGGGCCAGAGCACTGCTCCTAGGAGTGGCTGCTGCATGTGGCTTCTTTTTCTGACAACCTCTGGGGACAGGTGATGCTGTGACACTGATGCAATGCAGCACTGGGCTTTGCCCAAGCTATTGCCATTCTAGTAGGTGAGAGTTTATGGTCACATGAGGATGGTGTGTGGCTCAGCAACTGCTGTGTTTCAAAGGTGGCATGGAGTGTGTTTATGCCACCATCTCAAAATCTGAGTCAAAAAAAGGAAAGGTGAAAAAAAAGTAACCTGAAACCCAAAACGATCCGTGGCAGTGAGTGAACAGACCCTTTGGTCCAGCTGGTCTAATCTCTCTGTGACCTCACATTACAGCTGCATTTATAGGCAGTTAAATCCTTACTAACAGCATCCTGTAAGTGGTGAAGAGAAAAGGATCATTGCTAAAGTCAAACAAAGCATATTCTGGTGAGAGCAAACTGAGGGTTTCACTGACTTGTGTCCTTTAAGTGAACCACCTGGGGAGGTGTTTTTAATGTCTGGCATTAAAATTGCCTGGGTGTGTTCTAGGATCTGATAAAATACCTAAAATGCTTCTGACACTGAAAATTATTAGGGTTTTGGCTTTAACGTTAATTGAAACAAACTGTGCGTGGAGAACAAGTAGTAGTAGTAGTAGTAGTTTTGGTATAACAGTGGTCCACTAGGTCCATTAATAACATCTGCTGAGCTGTTTTCTCTTTGCCAGGTTATAGAATAAGTGCCTACATAATTAATTATTCAATTTTGCAATTTGTAAGTAGGAAGCCTTACTTATTTTCACCTACTAATTTCATAAATCATTTTAATCTCAAGTACAGTTTAAGAAATTGCTTTCAGGACTTTGCAGAGAAACTGATGTATTAGGGGAAGCAAGGGCAGTAACCACAGAGAGCTCTGAAAGAATGTAATTTGGATATCAGAGCCTAAATCATGGTCCTGCTGTCGTGTTTAAGGCGACTGAGAAAATCTTCTGTAGGGAAGAAAGCAAAAATACTTGAATTGTTGTGGTTGGCAGCAGCCACCAGAGGCTGTCCCAGTGCTGAGCACTGGTGGCTTTTGGTTTCCCTGGATCACAGCCTGGTGTGTAACCAGGGAATCAGTGTGAGCCTTCTGTCTCCTTATGTACAATACAGGCAATGGGTGGAAATACGTGGTAGAGAACTCACAAGTGGCAGTGGCAAATAACAGTAATTTGTGCTTTCTTTTGCAAAGGAAGGCTTATTTCTTAAATTGCAGTTGATTGCTGAGCTGTATTTTGGGAGTTGTCTTTGTCTGCTAGTTGAGTCACTAAATATGCTTCTGTCAGGATCATCTGATGTTAATGCTGACTTTGCCCTTTCTTAATCAAGTTGCTCCTCAAATGTAACTGGTTTTGGATAACATTTTATGAGACTTGCTTGGAAAGGAACAAAATCAAACAGGAGATCACTGGCTGATTTTCAAGCTCTGCAAAACACACCTGTGTAAACTGAGCATAAATTTACTGGAGGAGAAACACAGATAATAATCCTTAGAAAGCACAGACCTTTGAATAGTTTATGATGTATCAAAGTAGTTCAGCCTTGAATGTGATATGCTTCCAGGTAATGTCTCAATTGTCAGGACAGTATTTTTTCCTCAGTTGTGTATCTCATATTCTTTTTCTAAAGAACACATTTCTTATTTTAAATGTACATTTTTTTCCCAAAATTTAAAATGCAGTTTGTGTCAAAACTGAAATATTTGCTTAATGGTGTCTATGTCAGACTGTTGTGATTTAGAGTCGTGAGCTGAAGCATTTAAGATGTATCAGTGTGGGATTAACCTCAGGGCATGTGTCCTGAGTTTCCATATATCTTCTATATAGATGAATACATATATACTCCATGTATCTTGGTGATTAAATTATTAAGAAACTCATTAAATTAGTAAGTGATTCCTTAATCATTTAAATTGATTAATGGGTAGGAGTCTACACTCTTCTACAGTCTGCTACATCTTCACCTGTATAATCCCCATTAATTTCTCAGGAGCAGTACTTTAAATTGTAAGTCAATTTAAACTAGTTCTTGGACTGTTCACAAACTGAGGTGATGAGAGAACAGGTCATGTGAGGGAACTGAAGCTAAGGAAGGAAGCTGTTAGATAAGTTTTTCTTTAAGTTTTTCTTTGAAGATAAGTTTTTCTCTGTATTTTCTGAACTTGAGGTTTTCATTCAGCAGCTGTGTTTAGCAGTGATCTTGAGTTTGGGAAGTGGAGTAGAAGGTTTTTAAAGTCTAGACCAGATGATCTTTCAAGGTCCTTTCTAACTCGGGCTGTTCTGTGACTGATTTTGAAAGCAGGGATGATGAGGCACAGTTTTACTTCAAAGCTTTTAATTCTGAGGAGTGTAAATTTTCAGGTTCTTCAAAATGTAACCTTGTTCCACAGAATACATCTGGATTTCCTCTTGAGACTATCATGAGAGATATGGAAGGAAGTGGCAAGACTGGAACAAAAAACCCTGGAAGTTCTCTGGAAAAACATGATAGGCAGCTGCATAGCAAATGGTCTAAAAGAGTAGGTCAGATCTCCAGTAAAGACAATAGAATTGATGAAACAGAAAACAAAGAGCTCATTACTGGTTCTACAAGCCAACAAGCTCACTGGGGCAGGACTTCCCAATATTTTGGTGCCCAGGAAGGGATTCTTGAGCCTGATGCAAATCTGGACTACAACACTGAGATTTCTGATTCAGCCAGAAGTGCAGATGCTTCAGAAAGCTCCAAAAAGATGCAGCATAAGAGGACACCTTGCAAGTATGGAAGTGGCTGTTACAGGTAAAGCAAAATTAAAACTAGCTTGGTGTAGCTTGTTATTAAGAAATAATGTAGTAGCTATGGAAAAGAAAATTGTAAAGTTGTTATAAGCTTTGATTTGGAAAAAAATCTTTTGTTGAACAGGGGTCTGATGAGAAACAAATAGCAGAACACTAACTTTAGAAGGATAAAAGGAGGAGCTGGGATGTCTTGCTAACTCCTAATACAACCCAAACAAGGGATTAAGTACTTGAGCAAACTAAAAGCTGAAGTGTTGCAGGAAATAAAAGATAAAGGTCCATTATAAAAGGAAAAGAAATAAAAGACCTGTGTGTAAGGTATGAGGTACTGGCAGGGAGAAGAGATATAAAAGGTTCAAATACCTAACACAGACCCTGTAGGTTTGTTTTGTTAGCAGATGAGACTTATATGAAAGATTATTGTGCTTATTGAAGATACTGCCTGCTTTGTGATCTGAATGTTTAAAATACTTATTATTTGTCATCCATAAATAATCAAGAATTTTTCTTATTATAACTTGGTGTTTCTGCAATTTTTTTAAAGCTTTCAGTCACCCCTAAAACCAGAACAAACCATACTTAAAACTCGAGGTTAACCCTTATCTGGACAGTCTTGGGAAATACTGCAAATGAGGAATAACATTTCCTCTTCTTTTTCACCCACTCATATCCTTTCAAGATGGATATGGTAGAAGATTTGTCAGACACATATTTCAGAGAAGTTCCAAAATACCAGTGCTGGGTGCCTGGCCTCCTGCTAGTTCTTTCTGCCCAGGAAAGATCTGTGGTGTCCTGTGGTGTTATATTGAAGGGAAGGTTGAAATCTAAAGATGCTCTTGAGTCTAGAAAATGTCCAGTGGCCTGTGAACTACATTTAGGAGAAGGTTTTTAGCCCTAGATGATCCCATGTATTTCATAAATACAAAAGACAAGGCTATTCCAGGGAACAGCAGATCTGTGACTTTTTTTTTTATCTTCCTCAAGGGGCTTCAGCTATAATAAAAGCAGTGAGTTTGATTAGGAACCAAACAAGCACAAGTGACTGGCTTCCTGTATGTTTGGTGGGCCTGATGCTGAGATAACTGTGAATATCAAAATTGTAAAGCTGTTGTGTTCATGAGCACATCATGTGTCGGTTTTCATGTAACTTTGACATATCTCATGTTTTCCCCTTAATGATTATGACAAAAGCATGTCTTATTAGACAGTTCTGTTGATCCAGTAGTGCAAATGCAGCCTCTGGTTTGCTCCAGCTACTTTGAATTTTGCTGAGACAGGTTTTGCCCTGTGTGGGTATTAAGGAGATTTAATGCTCTGCTATGAAGAAATATTCCTTATCTTTAGGAAGGCAAATCGTAGGTACTGGTAATAGGGAGTAGGAGTCTGTATGTGCACGTTTCTTCCTGTGTCTCTTGATTGTGAAACATTTGGCAGCAATACTTTTGGAAAGTATTGCTTTATAAAAAGAAAAGAATGTTCTGAAATAACAAATATTAGTCTTCCTTTGTCAGAGAAATTTGTAAATAGGGAGAATCAAAAATGTCAGCTTTGATCTTCAGGAACTATTATGAAACTCAGCTTGTTTGCTTGCAGCAAAAGAAATATGCTTTGTAGTCTGTCTTTGTATTTGCTTTTAGTTCAAGGCCCGTAAGTAGTTGTTTCTGCATGGTGGCAAAAGTGTGTTAGAGCAAAGATTAAATGTTAGTTCTAGTTATTTGACTACATTTCTATTAGCCTGTCACAAACATTTAGCAAGTAAATTTGTAGCCCATAGTTCAGTTTCTTCATTTATGAATTTGAAAACACTGCTTTTGAAAGAGTTAAACTTGATGCACACCTCTTGCCCCAAGGACCCTTCTTGTCACCTTCGTTCAGTGTCACTTTCTGAGGTGGCCAAATTCAAAGGAGCTGCTGTTATCATTAGGAGATAAAGTGCTCTGTGTATGTTGTAGCTGCCTTTATTTGTTGTCAAGGAACTCGCCCTCTGATTGCTGTCACATTTTTGTTTGCTGCTTGCTTTTCTGAAGTTAGCAGAATAAGGAATTAAAATAAATCTACCACCACCACCCTTTTTAAGGGCCACCATAGAAGGGGTATAGTAGACTTGAACTCTCATCTCTGAAACTGGAACTCACAATCTTTCTTCCACAATTCAGTTCTTTTGCCATAGTCTGGAGTGCAGTTCTCTGCTGACTGGGGGTGTGTAAATCTCTCCCAGAACTGTCAGAGCAGGGCATGCTCAACCAATGTTTGGATTTGTTTGTGGGTTCTTCTAAATACTTTGCTGTTTGTTTGTTTATAAAAATAATTCACTCTAAGCTTGTAAATCAGGCAGTTAAAGACCTGCATCTGTCCTTTTTTTTTTTTTTTTTTGAGTCCTGTCTCCTATATTTTAATTAAGAATTAAAATATATAACTTACAAACATGTTATGTGCAGTCATGGCATAGCTTCAGGCTTGAATTTTATGGCTTTATAAGCAGTGCTGATAATTCATTACATTTTCACTAGGAGGTTCTTTCAGTAGCTGAAGAAAAAGCCCATGGCAAGGGGTCTTCTGCATGGGATTGTGCGGAGTCAGGGATTCTGAACTGGTCAGTTAAATTTCCTTTATGAAAAGTTTTTAAAGTTACTTTTGATAGCTACACAGATGAATAACTGTCTTAAATATTTCACTGAGCAATACTCAAGTTTTGCTTGAGGATGAGTGCATTGATTATAAAGAAGTTTTAAAGTTTTCTTTGCATAGTTTTAGTTCACATAGTTTTAGTTCACATCATGAAGTGTTGAGTACACAAATTTAGAGCTTCTATGAAAGCAAAGCTGCAGTAACTGCAGTTTATATGAAGGCAACAGTCACAAAACTTTCTTATTAAAATAGGCTTTTAATTGGTTACTTTTCATGCAAGTAAAGCCTGATGATTTTGTTTTGATCAAATGAATTAACACATTCCTGTGGACTGAGGAAACAATTGTGAAACAATTAACTTTGGAGTGCAACTTACAGTGTGATAGATGTGCTCCTGTAACTCAAGTATCTTATGTCTACAAATAAATATTAAAAAACCCGAACAAAACCTTTAAGGAAGAAGCCTTAGGGTTTTTCTGAAAAAAAAGGAAGATGTTTGCTTATTAGCTATGCACTTCTCTGCTTCCTTCTATTTTGTGGGGTATTGTTGCACTACACATAGAATAAATATAAATTAGGCAGGTAAAGCTAAGATAAAATAGGGTGTTTCAACTGAGCATCTGAGGTAGAACATGTTCAAGAGATAGGACATGTTTGAGGTGCTCCACAGGTAATGTGTAATTTGAGGAGCATCATCTACTGGCCAAAAGACTCCTGAAGCCTAGTGACAAGGACTTGTGCATCACAACTCTTTCGTTGCTCTTCCTCCTTTCTCCCCTACTTCTTTTTCTTTTTCTTTTTTCCCCCCTCTCTTTCAATAATGGCTGTTTGGTGTTGTCCAAGTAGGTCTTAAAAGCAGCATTTTAAAAGGAAATGGATATCTCCTAAAATACAATAAATCTGCTAATTGACAGCTATTAGTCCTTCTTTCCTTGGCAACTAGGATGCTATATATATGTTGATGTAGGAATAAGGATTAAAGTTACTTCAAAGAACATCAATTGCTGCTGTATCCCTTTCAGAAGATAAATTGTATTTCACGTGACTGAGAATTCTTGCTATTACTGCAAGTATGTTAGTTCTGTGTGTTAAGAAAACAAAGTGGAAAATGGCTTCTAAACGTTTTGGTTTCATCCCATTTATTTTTAATGGGGAAAGAAGTAGGCAGCCAGTCTGAATTTGTCACAAGAAGTGATGTTTCATGAGAATTTGTTACGGAATAAAAGACTGCAACCTTGCAATAGTTTCTAGTGAAACATCATTCAATTATCCTACAGTTTGTAGAAGCAACAAAAGACCAGGCAAGAAGCCTATCACCTATGTAAGTAGATCCAAGGGATACTGGATCTTTGATAAGTGGCTTATAGAAGAGTTAATGTGTAGCTTGCTTGTGGAGTTTCCTGAGTGAAAGATACCTGGCAAATGGAGATTTAAAGAATTAATACTAAATATCTGGTATTTCTTGAATGCTAAAAGGAGGCCTGAATGGCCAGCAGAGCTCACAGTGTTTAAGTCATCCTTTTGTAAAAGCTGTAACAAATGCTCTTCTGTTATAGTGGTAGTTGAAATGCTAAAATGGATATTGACTGTCCTCTATGAAGTTCAGAAGAGGTACTTGTGAGTTAAAGGAGTTTCTCTGATCAGTGAGGAAGTTTCTGTGTATGGAGGTGGCTGCACACCTCCTTGGCATGTTCCATACCTGCTTCTAAATGCAGCTGTAGCAAGTCTAAGCTAAAGCAGTAACTACTTTGTAGCTGAAAGTTGTTATTCCTCCTGCTTGAGGCAGGCTGCTCACTTCCATAATTTGCACAAATACACTAGAGGTTATATACTCTGGGAATGATAGAGGTAATCAGTAAAGTATTTTGCAGATGTCTTTTGGAAAATAATTTATTTTAAAATCTCACATTTCTTGCTTCTCAGTATTACGCTTAGAAAAAAATTCTACAAGAAATTATAGGGAAAAAGTAGATTTGCTCTTGCTACTAGTATGTTAATTTTGATGTAATTTTTTAGCCTGTTTTGATCTGTCACATGAATTTCTCTGAAGTGGGAACTTGATTTTCTGTGTTCTTTTAAACTCCACTTACAACAGTTCTAGAAAGAAGACAACTCTTCTTTAAGTGATGTTTATGACTGCCTAGTCTTGAGTGGTGTGTATACAAAGTTCTTGCCTAGAAGTGGTAGAAATGTTCTTTCAGCGATGCATAAATTTGTGTTCCTTACTTGTTCACCTTGGATTCAAGTGTTGTAGAGCAAGAAGTTGTGGATGATGGTCTTGTGCTGTCCTTACTAACACTGGTGTGACTCAGCTACACGTAGAGTTGTTAAGGTCTTATGGTACAACTTCATGTCAGCATGCTAATTTGTAATTCAAATAAAGCCTTTTGTGCATGTGTTGGAGGTCTGAAACTTAAAGCTGATGGAAAATAGGAAAATTCCTGGTTTAACCTCTGTTGCAGCAAGTGCTAAGACATAATTTCTTCTGTTATCCTGAAAGTAGGTCATACATTCTGCATCATGTTAAGCATTAATTCATCTTCATGTAACCACGGAAAAATGAGCTGTCAATGATTCAGTAACATGTTTTATATGTCCTCTCTTGTGTTGAAATGGAACAGTCAGTTTCAGTGTGTATTTGTCTTTTGCAGGAAGAATCCCATTCACTTCCAGCAGTTCAGTCATCCTAATGATGATGACTATTACAACACGGAGGTGGTGGCTCAGGGTGACGATGACAGCCGGCCTGAGTGTCCATATGGAACAGCTTGTTACAGGTGAGAAACACGTGCAAAGTGGCTCTTCTTGTGACAGGTTAAGAATGTTCTCCCCTGCAGTTGCAGAAGGACAGTAGATTAATGACTAATTCTTGATGTTTACTTTGGCTGTAGGCTTCCGAAATTTACTGCTACCCTTAAAGCGCCCAAGTCTGTGCATATTTTTAACATTGACACAGTAAAAATCACTGTTTTGGTAATTATGTCAGCTGTCAGAGATGAAAACTTGACTGTTCAAAGAGCCTATTCAGTGACCTGGAGATCAACACTGTATCTATTTTCAACATTCAGTAAATTGTTCTTTTATATAAGCAATTTATTGTTAAATGTTGTTCTTGATCTGTAACTTTTAATTTAAATTTTGGCAATGTGTTTGTTGTGATTTTGTAAAAAAAACTATTTTAATCAGTACTTGATTTGTTACAAAGCATAATTGAGGTAACAGCAATAAAATCCAGTTTATGGTTGACTGCTTTTTCTTTTAAGCACATTAGATTTTCTTCGAAATATTGTTGTATTCCATTTGTTTTTCAGTATCTAGGTTTTACATAATTAGCAGGCTGCATAATTATTACAATGGACAAGAAAATATATTTTGAGGCAATAGCATTTCTATGGGAGCATATTGAAACTGATGGCTGCTGTTAAAGATTGTTTCTGCTCAGAAACATTTTCTCCTGAAAAGTGTGGTTGTCCTAAAAAGCATGGTCTCTGTGAAATGTAACAAAATGAGGACAGCACTTAGGAAAAAACTTTGGTGATACTCAGCTAATGCAGAAAAAGTGGTTCTCTTAAAAACATCTATGAGATGAATTTTCCATCTCAGGCTGAGCGATACAGACTTATATGAAATTGCCAATTTCCTTCTCAGGAGTACAACAGATGCTTTATCTAAACCCCAAACTGTCTCTCCTTCCAAATAAGACAACCTCTGTGTTGCATTAGTTGGTAATTTCTTAATCTGTGTTTATTCTTTGGGGATTGAGGAAAGGAGGCACCAATGAAAAATGGATCATTCTTTTGATGAAGCAACAGATACAATTTGAAGAGGTTTTGTGTTAATTTTGTTGTCCTTATCTGTTGGCTATTACTTGACTGATCTAAATGCTGTGCCTTGAAAATTATCCATAAAATACCAGGGAATTCTGCACTTTTAAAATGTGGAACAAGGTGATGGAATCAAGCTTTTACTCTTTTCTTCTTTGCAGGAAGAACCCCCAGCACAAGCTGGAATACAAGCACAGTGCACCTCCAGGTGGGCCAGTTTGTTCAATATTACAGAATCACAGAAAATTCTGAATTGGAAGGGACCCACAAGGACCATCCAAATAAAATGCTTTAATCTCCCTTTAGAGAACAAAGTTCCATTTATAGCTCCCTCTGTATTAGGCTTATTTTTTTTCTAGGATTTTGTTTTTTAATCAGAAATTCTCAGGTAAGATAAAATTTTAGGGTATTCTGGTGCTGTAAACAAAATACTGCAACCATATCTGTCATCTTTTTGTGTTGGGCTTTTTTACCAGTGATTTTCTTACTGTGAGAGCTAATTTTTGCATATATGTTTTCTTGAGGCCTGGAGAAAATATAAGTAAAACTGAATTTGAGTTCCTAATCTAACACTCTGTAGTCTTTTTATATTCCAGTAATTTGATTTGATGAAAAAACAAAGGGGAATTTGCTGTTTACATTTTTTTATGCTCTTAGAGAATTGAAAGAGATACTTCTTGGTTTTATTTTTGGGGTGCTTTCTCTTGATTATTGGATTGAAGTTTTTCCACATGAAATCCCAATGCAATAAACAGTAGTTTAGAGCAGAACACTTATGAAAATGTCATGATAATGCATTTTACTTTGAAGATTCAGGGCTGTGACATTATTAAGAAAGAATAGCATTTATGGAAACAGTAGTGTAAAATATTTAAATGCCCTAAAATATTCCAATTTCCTGCTTAAAAACCCCCAGTCAGAATTGATGACATTTGTCTACAGATGGCAGGGGTAGTAATTTTAAGAACAATTTATCTGGGTAATCTCTTGAGAATTATTCAAGACAAAGACGGTATTTTTGGGGCATCAGAGTAGCTTTTATACCTGTAAGTACAGCACAACCATTTCAGCATTTGTTTAATAGGTCAGTTTCCTGTTGTAGCAGCTCTAAGAATAACCCTTATGGCAGGGTTCCCTCTGTCCTGACTGACAACTTCCCTTTCTTTAGGAACTGGAAGAGGAGCACGACAACGAGCTTCAAGCAATGGTGAGTGTATTCCATAGCTCTAAGTGGGCACATCAGCCTGGGACACAGTTGGTCTGCTGTGGCTCTTCATTTAATAGTGCTGGAGGTGCTTGATAATACTTAGCTGAGCAGAAAGTAGTCATTATTTTAGTAAAATCCTTCTTGTTTTCTTACAAGTAATAGTGCTTCAGTTGCATTTGTGCCAGTCTTCCTGAATAATCTGTACGATAATACCTGTATTTTCCTAGAAGCAGACAAGAAAACAAACATATTTTAAGGAGAGACACTTATGGCTAAATGGTGTCCTCCATCTTCACTCCTTACACAGCAGCCATGATAGGATGAAAGGAATCCAGTATTTCATGCACAGCTAGTTAAGGTTCCCTTGTGATGAGTGATTGCTCCTGCAACATGGAGATACTCCCTCTGACCTTTAAATAACTTCCAGGTGACAATCTGTGCATGTGCTGATGAACTTTCTTACTCTTACAGTGAGGTATTGACGTTTCAGGGCTTGTTAGGATCAAAGAATAGAAGTTTATGTATGTTGGGGGCACATAGATTCAAGTTTTAAACATGCTGTCTTGGTTTGAAAAGACAGGTGCCTTCTAAGGAAAGCAGGAGCCTCCCTTGAAATGGAAAATGTAAACCCCCTTCCTCTGAGATATTATAATTTTGAAATTAAGAGGCTCTCGGGCAAAGATATGAGGATAGGAATAACAATTCTTTACTAGGAAAACTAAAAATACAAATGCAATAGTACAAACAAAACCAAACCAGTGCCAGAGTCAGAACAGGCGCTGGCAGCCTGTGGATCAGGGTGGTGGCAGCAGTGCCATTCCATGGTGGCTCAGCCCTCCTGCAGTGATAGCTGTGCTTCTGCTGGAGCAGGGATCCTGGACAAGGCTGGAGTTTTCCTCTGAAGCTCCAGGGCTGCTGGAGATGGGCCTGGGCTTCCTCTGGGAATGCAGGGGAGAAGAAAGCTGCTCCTCTGGGAATGCAGTGGGCAAAGGCTGCTCTGGTGTTCCAAAACCACCTCTAACAGATAGGAATAGAATACACACATCTCTTACAACCCAGGACACGTGCTTAAGTCTGCTTCCAGGATTCTTTTGTGTCCCATCTTCCAAATGTGAAGCTGCCTATGCTTTCTAAAGTTAAAAGTGAGCTTTAAAGGGCAGTCTGAAAGTCTGATGCTGTGCAGTCTTTGCTTTCAGTGGCCAGAGTAAGGCAGGAGGGTGTAGAACTGTTGCATTTTGAGTGGGAGTGAGAACTGGCTTGACTTCTTTGAGATCACCTAGGAGTGGCTGGGAATTTCCTAAAGAAATCTTCAAAATAGATCTGCTTTCTACAGAAAAAAAGTGCAAATAGCTGTAGTTAGTTTTCTAGGCAAAGTGCTTTGGCCTCTATTTCTGTTTTGGCTGAATGCAGGAGGTTGTTTTAAACTTTCCACTGAGAAATTTCTTTGCCATACCATTTTCTTACCAAGTTTGTGTGCACTTTGGCTATCACCAAATATTTGCTATGCTTATATCTGTGCACCAGCATATTGTGAGGCATGCTTGTTACCTGTGTGCTTTAGTGCATCCTGTGATAAAAGTACCAGCTCCATCGTGATCAGAAGTCTGTGGTAGAAATTTCTGTTGCAGAGTGTTGAGGCATGCACTGAGTGGTGAAGATTTTGGAATGGAGCAGGCTGGGCTGTATGCATATCTAAAAGTCCAAATCTATTCTTGAAGGTTTTAAATTGCAGCTGTGCCTCTCATAAGAACACGTTCCTTACCCAAATAGTAGGGTGCACCCTGCACCCTGTGTGTGCAGCTGATGGTCAGGCAGGGGGTGACTCTGAAGGATCAAGTGCTGCTCTTGTAGCATGTAAAACTTGCACACAGAAGTGAAATTCAGTCTGTCAAATTCAGCTTTTCTTACTAAGAATGAACTGGGGAAGAACTGATATTCTGCACACATGGGAAAGAAGGGAATTAATTTATTAAGTTACTTTTATATTTACTATTTAAAAAAAATGTAATGTCTTGTTGACTGGCTTACTTAGCTCTGTGGAGGGCAAAGCTTATAAAAGGTGGTGCTCAGCAAGTTCACACTTGAGGCCATCATACCACGTCCTGCAGGGTCAGACAGACAGTAAGAGATCCATTAACCTTTATTTTGTCATATTTGGCACAACTGCACCATTAGACACAGGAGGATTAAATTCCCTACAAGTGTATTTAAATTCCACCAGCCAAGAGAAGAGGGGAGCCCACCACATGACAGTTAATGTGTGTTTAGCTTTTAAGTCTAATTGCTGCCAGAATTGCCTGTAGAGAATGTTCTAAAAAATAATCTGAGGCAAATTACTGGGGAATAATTGTAGGGAAGGAATTGAAAAAAGAAGTCAGAGTTATGCTGTTGTTAAATTGTCACTACTGAATGACTTCTCTAGGTTGTTGCTACTGAGATGAATAACACCCTGTAGCCAAGGAATATGCAGGATTCTCCTACATACTTTTGTGTAGGTTTTCTAGCAAGCTGATCAGCTCACTTCAAAATAGAATGTTTTGGGAGGAGCAGTCAGCAAGCTTTTTTCCCCCACGTCAAGGAGACACTTCCATAGAAAGTTTCAAGGTCATCTTTATAGATAGGCTACTAGGGAAAAGGCAGAATTGAGCTTAATCATCAGCTTTGGGGGCTGAAGGGCTGAATTAAACTACAGCAGAAAGAAGTGGAGAGGAAAGGCATAAGAGGAAGTGCATCACTCACTGCTAAAATCAAAGCATTGATATATGGGGAGGGAGAGCACAGTATGCACTTCTTACATTTGTAAGAAGAAAATGAAAGTTATCAGTATTTTGCCAGCATTCCTGCTTCTGTTGTAAAATACCACTCACAGTTCTGTGAAAGTGGCAAAGGGCTTCTCTTTGATAAGCAGCTCTTGGGCTTATTATTCTCATAACTTCAGTCTGAGAAGGGGGATTTTGTTCTTACTTTATTCAGCATCTTCATTTTGACCCTTCCTCTCCAAGGCATAATTAATTCTGCATAATTAATCACTATAGTCTGTGATTCTGCTAAGAAATTCTGCTGGTTATGTGTCTTGGTTTGAGACAAATTGGGAGGAAACATCCTGAAATGAATGTGCCCTCCCAGTTATGGCATGATTACTTTCCTCTGAAGTCTGTTCAACAATAAGCCAGCAAGCATAAAAAGGAAGGTAATTCTGGAACAGGAGCATTCCCACTCACAGAAAAGTGTGACTGAAAGAGGCTGTAGTCTGGCTACATGAGGTACTGGTGGTGGTATTTGTGCCTGGAGCTCTGACCTGAGGTTTAAAGAGTTTGCTGAGAATTGCTTATGGTTAATTTAAAGAGTTAGGATTTGGGCTGTGGCTGTAGCTAAAGAAAAAAAAATATATTCATAGTTTCACATGAAAGCTGGTGATAACTGCTCAACAGATAAATTAGCTAGACCGATATCACTGCATGGTTATTTCTAGATGAGGTAAGAGTGCAAAACTGGGAAGGTGGGAGGCAGAGGAATGAATATGACTTTACTCAGAGATGTGACTTAAAGATAGAATAAGACATGATTGGAATATTAACAGGCCATGGCTAGTTAGGAATTTTGGACATTTAAGAAAAGAGGTGTCACAGATGTTGAGAGCAAGGCTGAAACACATCTACCAAAATGCATTTCTGAAGGAAATGACTTTCAGAAGGGAAACAGAGACTATCCAGCATGAAGGCAAGTGGAGAACATAGGAGGTGAGTGATCTAGATTTCCTTCTCATGTGAAGCTATTAGCTTACAAAGACTATGAATATAAAGGATGGATGGATGGATGGATGGATGGATGGATGGATGGATGGATGGATGGATGGATGGATGGATGGGTGGGTGGATGGAGGCAGAAAATTTAGGGTCAGCATAGCCATCTAGCAATAGCTAGAGGCTTAACTGGAGGATAGATGTACTGTTTAGGTGTTTCTTTCTTTTGAGGAGAGACGCTTTACTATGTGGGCTCTGGGAGGGATCTTGAGCTCTACATTTATTAATCATGAATACATGACATTTTGTCCCTACAGGAAAAAGGGCTGTGAAGAAAGACAGTGCCAATGATGGTGAAGCCAATGAATATGACCTCAATGACAGCTTTATAGACGACGAGGAGGAGGAGGAGTGCGAACCTACTGATGAAGATTCGGACTGGGAACCAAGTTCAGAAGAAAAGGATGACTAAGACGTTGACACACTTGTACAAGAAACATGTAGATTTATTAGGATCAAAAAATAGCTGCTGAGAACAGCCTTATAAATGTCCAGTGTGGTTGTGTTAAAACATGGTTGCACGAAGGAGAGGAATTGTTTGAGAATTTTTTTGTCCATGATGTAGGCACTACAGGAAGATAATAATGGGGGTGAGGGGATTCTGCAATGCCTTTCTTATCCATATGTATTATCTTGGGGCTGGTGTGGTGTTTGTTTTATTAAGTCATGGACCCAGAGGATAGAGCTCTAAAATTTTTTTTCTCTTTTTTTTTTTTTTTTTTGCAAACCATTGGTATTTCATATTTTGAAATACAATTTTAAAGGTTGTTAAAACTCCCATCTTCCTGTGCTTGAAAGAAATATTGGTAGGAAAGCCTAAGCCATTTTTATTGTTGAGTTAGTGCAGTTTTAAACTTCATTATTCTGCTTCCATCTTTCCCAGGTGTTGTTTTGTTGGTTCTCTTGAGGTACAGTAGTTAAATACAGGTTGTCTAAATCACTTGAGACAGGATCTCAGTGTATTGAGCCACTTGATGGGCTCAACAACAAGTGTTATTTGCTTTAATTACAACAGTACTTCTTCTGTGTACATCACTGGAACTGTGTCCAATTCTCAGCAAAGTCTTGATGACTGTATTTTTGCACAATTGAACTTGTAACATACAGTGGGAAGAGCATGTAACTGTGTCTCTTGATTTCTAAAGACGTTGTTGAAAGATCTTGCCTTCAGTGTGTTCATCACTCCCCTGAGCTTCCTGGAAAGCAAGTTAAAAGGTTTTACTATATTTTGGGACAGATGACTGGAGCCCTTTGAATTTGGCACCTTTTTTGGTCAAAGTCCTGAAGTTCAGCAGGAGAAGCATTCTAGTATGGCTTCAAGTAGGCATCCAAATAGACACCAGGTGGTTTTACGGACTTTTCAGGAGGACTTTGTGGATGTGCCCTCTACAGCTCCAATGCCCTGGTTTTTGACTGAGCTTGTGTGCTTGTCTTGTTGTGAAGAGGCTCCTCTTACAGGAAAAACTGCCAAGGGGGAATCAAACCAAGCATTCTCTGGGCCTTGCCAATGCTGTGTTGAGCTGTGTGCAGGCTCAGCTCTCAGCAGCCCTGAGATCTCCTGCTCCCGTCATGCTGGGGCCATCTTGGGCAGGGAAGTTGCCCTATGAAGGAAGCTGCTGGCCTCAGGGGAAGCTGCCCTCATGGCCAGGAGGCAAGAGAGCACAGACCTGGCTTGAGTTGGGCTGTGTCCCAGAGGAACTGTCTCAGTCCTGCCCAGGAGGCACCTCCACAAGCAGGTGCATGCAGCTGCCACAGGCTGGAGCGGCGCTCTCTGGAGGAAGAGGAGGAGGGGAAGCCAGCCTCATGCCGAGGTGTTGGCAGAGGGAGAAGCCGCTTTCCTCTGGGGCACAGGAGAGGTGTGCTCCAGGCTGTGGGATGCAAGATGGGGCTGTGCAGCCTCAGGTCCCAGCAGTTCAGAGGCTGGGCACTGGGGGTGAACCTTGTGGACCTCAGCTGCTGCCCGTTTCTACCTCAAAAAACCTCATTACACACACCCCCTTGACACTTGGAAACTTCCATTCTTGGAGGGTCATCTTGGTCCTTACAGATACTGCTGTAAGGGGAAAGCATTCTCTTTGACAGATTTCTCGGTTGAAAATAAAGCGCCAGTGTGGCAATATTATATCTGAGAACTGTTCCTTGATAAAGAAAGGATATGGACCCACCTAGAGGGGGATAGAAAAGAAAGCAGAGAGGGAGAAAGAGAGACGGAGGGAGAAAGAAAAGACAGGGACAGTGTTACTGCCAGGACACAGGGGCATCCCACCATAAAGACATAAACTTCTGACATCGTGGATTAATTTTCCTGACTCCTACATTTCTGCCTCCTTATCACGTGGTCCATGTTAAGGCTCCCAGCATGTCTAACAACCCCTATAGTAATTTTTCAACCTGTATATAACATATGTTGAGACATAAAGAAAAACCAAATTGGTTCCTTACAGGTGCCCTTCCCTCTGCCAAAAGGGAGGGCATTCCTACGAGGCGAATTCACTCAGGGTGAAGGGATTCCTGTCTGCCTCTTAGGCACAGTGCCGTGTCAGGGCCTTGTGGTGGCATCTGGCATTGGGGAAAAGCTGCCGTGGGATTTGTGCTGCACACAGGGAGCGTGAGGTGAGAGCAACCATGATTATTTGGTGATTTTTATACTGGGATTTGTTCCACACTCTTTTGTTCTGGCTGGTGTTACAAAGGTCACTTTTGAAGCTGCAGGAATTCCTGCCTTGCCAGTGATTTCGAGGAACAGCTGAGGGAGTTGGGTGTGTTTCTCCTGGAGAAGATGGGGCTCAGGGGTGACGTTAGCAGTCTCTACAACTACCTGAAAGGAGGTTGTAGCCAGGTGGGAGTTAGTCTCTTCTCCCAGGAAACAGGACAAGAGGACATAGTCTTAAGCTGCACCGGGGAGGTTCTGGTTGGACATTAGGAGGAATTTCCTTCACAAAAAGGGTTAGATATTGGAATGGAGGTGGTGGAGTCACTGTGTCTGGAGGTGTTTCAGGAAAGACTGGCACTCAGTGCCATGGTCTGGTTGATAGGGTGGTGTTTGGCCAAAGGCTGGACTCAAGGATCTCAGAAGTCTTTTCCAACATAATTGAGTCTGCGAGTTAGGGCTTATCCTGGCAATGTGGGTTACAGTGCAGCCTAGGACAGGATCCTAACAGTGTATGAGAGAGTAAGATCTCTGTGAGTCTGAGGGAGAAGTGTCTATCTCACCTCAATTCTGCTTTTTTCTGCTCAGTGGTGTGTGTTTTTCTGCACAGGTGGTACAGAGTATTTAGAAAGGGGACAGCCCAAGCACCCAGTGTCTGTCACAGCCCTGCCAACACAGAGAGAGGGAGCATGCAGGCATTACAAGCATTGGATAAGTGCCTGGGTACCCAGCTATCATAAGCTGAAGCATCTGTTACTTGTTGGAGCCATAGGAATCCTGGGAATACCAGCTTGACGCCATTCCCACGGTGTTCGATGTGAGCTGATGCAGTTTGTGGTGACACTGTGCTGCAGAGGCAGCAGCTGGAGGGTGCTGTTGCCACAGGAAAGGCTCAAAGAAGAAAAATCACAGCAAAGTCTTAGCTCCTGAATGAGTCAGTCTCCAGGGAAATTTTCTGTGCTGGCTACTTTGATGTATGCTGTCCTGGGATCTTGCAGGTCATCCCCCTTTTGTAGAGGGACAATTGCTTTAATGACACAGCCTTTGTTTTCTCAGTGCCTGTTGCTGAGAATAGCTGCTTTTTCTTCTCTTAATGCTCTTAGCCATTTCAGGTCACTGTTTTAGCTTCCAGGTGCACCTGGGTTTACGTTTTTCAGCGTGTAGGAGCAGAGACTGGATTTTACTCTCAAGTTATCCCTGGAGAAGCTGCAGTTGAAGGAAGTGAGGCTATGGTTTTGGAGCTGTGCTGCAGGAAGACAACTGAGCAGTGATCTGGTGTGGCACCAAATATTTGAGCTAGCCACAACCGAGACATGGTATCATCTGGTTGATTCACTGTGTGGTGATCTAAACACTGCCAAGGGCTCTCAGGTCCCACCCACTCCTCATCCATGACACATGCCACAGTTCTTGCCTGATGGTGCCCTTATTGCAGCTGTTCTCCTAGAGTTTATAGTAGGCAGCTGGTGGCCACGGAGGTCTTGCTCAGAGGAGTTTTTCCTGCCTTCCAGTAGACAGGAGTTGTGCTGGAAAGGCACAAATTTCTCCTCTGAAACAAGTGCTGCCTTCTTCCCAGCTTATGCTCGTCTTTCTCTGTTTACAAGCAGAGCTCCAGGTAGGTGCAGTCCATACTCAATTCCCTCTCTAAATGTTGTCCTTTAGTAAGTTGTGAAGGTACAAAAAAGCCTTTTTGTTCTTTTCTTCCCTGCACAGCTCACATAAGCCCTAGGGAATGTGGGGTCTGGTCCTCTCCCTCAGACCCTGCCCTGCCTGAGGGAGCCACGTGGGTCACAGCCTGTTCCCACTGCCTGCACACTTCAGGAGTATTCACAGTAGTTTTTAAGTGACTTTTGGCCCCGGGCCTCTGCTTGCTGGAGCTCAGTTTGGGGGTAAATCCTGTCTCTGAAAGTGCCCTGTTTTGGGCTGTTTGGAGTTGGTGCCGACACAGGCTAAGGGTAATGTGACTGCTTCATGCTTGGATCAGGGAACAGAACTGTCACCCTTCCTCAGTAGGAGTCCCTCTCTGTGGATGCAGCTCACAACAAATGCAGAAGGCAAAGCATGACTTCTCCCGCCCTATCCAGAGGTTCAGGCAGCAACACTGCTTTGCTGCTTGGAGGACCTCAAATTGTCAAAATAGAGCAGTCCCAAAACCTCAACCCTCAGCAGGGGCTGTGGAGGATGCTGTTTTAATACCCTTTGCAGGCACAGGGATGAGAACAGTGGTTAGGCCAGTCCACAAAAGCTCTCTTGGAGCTCTCAGAGTGATTTCCAGAGTTTTAAAACAATTCTCTGCCCCAGATTTTGCTTAGTACTTGGTGGAAGTTGGGTTTTTTTATAAACTCGGCCTTAGATGGATTTCCCTGGTGTGGAAATTGTCTGTTGACTTTGTTGCACCAAAACCATGTAGGAAAAACAAGTGGAAGGAGTATCACATGCTCTAATAACAGGCTAGCTAATCCCTTACAGCTAGGGCAGGTTTCAGAAGGAACCATAAGATTTTGATAGTGAAATATTTCATCTCTCTGGTCCTTTAAATTTCTGTGGCAGGCTTGAAAACAAACAGATTTAGTACTTACCCCTGTTCAAAACTGACATTTTGAAGGATGATTTCAGTCATTGTTTTGCCTAACAGCATATTATGAAATACTCTTCAACATATATTTAAGAGCAGCTAATGATGGGAGGCTTTGAGCATTTTAATGGATTTGAATATCCTTTTGCCTTTAAATTTAATTGGTCAATTTTTCTTCAGCAGCAATGGGATCATTCACATTACTCAGTTGGGTAAGAAAGTGATGGCTAGGAGAAAAAGACAAAAAATAATTCAGAATGCTTATACTGAGGCTATGTTTTATTTACAGGATTTGCTGCTCACTTTAAATTCACAAATAGACAAGTTATTTACCAAAACCACTTACTCCAAAAGTAGGCATAACCACATACTTTAAAACAGGAAGCATTTGTCATCACAACAGAAAAGATTTTATTTCCATACACAGAAGTCCATGACATCTTATGTGTAGTTGAAATGAGTAGGTATTACTGTTACTTTCACCTGCTTTGTCACAATTACCAGTTAAGAAACATCCAAAGTGGAGTTGCACTAAATCAGAACAGTAAAAGAAGCACTGTGGAAGGAAAAGCAGGATTCATCTAGAGTTGTTGTGTCATATCTGAGCAGACAATAAGCTTATCAACTCAACCAGAGGCTGGCTCGCTGAAGCCTAAGCCTTGCTCCCAGAAAGATGGATGGATCATCTTGGGATCTCCTTGGTATTTTGGCGTTGCTTATCCTTTATCGTGAAGGTGCACACAGACTTGGTAAGATGTCTGGTTGGATTTTTCCTACCACCATGCTGTAGGTTTGTATGGATCCCACTGACAAGCAAGGTAAAACACATGAAACTCCATCTGAATGTAAGAAAACACTTTTTCACTGAGTGAGAGCTGTTGAACACTGACCAGGGAGACTGTCAGCATTCCCTGGAGTCAGTCAAAGCCTAGCTGGACACAGTCCTGGCTAGTGTGTGCAGAGGGATGGACTAGACAATGTGGAGATGTTATTTGCAAGTTCTACAATTTTGTGATTGATTCTGTGAGGAGCTCAGCATCTCAAGGCAGCAGAAGCTTGCCACAACGTGCCTGGAGGTGAGGGAGTAGATCCTTTTCATATGTATCTGTGGCATTTCCAAATACATAACAGAGTAACACTCTCCATAAAACTAAAGAGTGGAATATTGATAAAGCATTATTAAACAAGGTGTAACAGGAAGAGACTTGAGGTTTTCACTTGACTGAAGCAGATTTTAACTTTCAGAGCATGTGCCTTTCATAAGAGCATGCTGTGCATATTGTCCAATGACAATAGAAAGCTGGTGGTCTGTAGACTTCAAGAGGAGGGATAAACTGAGAGGTTAAAGAGTGGCAGGAAGCAAAATGGGCTTTTTTGGCACCCTTTCTCTTCTGAGTGGAAAGAAAAGGACACCAAATAGCTTAAAGGTACAAGTCATAAGCTCAAATGGGTTAAGAGGTTTCTGTTAAGAAACAAGCGTCACTGCTGGGGTCTGCACTCAACTTTTCCATCATTGTAGTATGCTTGAATGCATTCATAGACTTCTTTGTTCTTATTAAACAACTATAAAATTAGTGTCTACATCCCAAATTGACAGATGTATGAACTGAAGCACAGCATCTGTTCAAGCTTAAGGATTATCCAACAGTCCAGTGAGAAGAGTTCTGGTGGGAATGCAAAGTAGGCTGCTTTTTTGAGGGCTCTCGCCAGTGGTGGGTATTCCCACAGACAAGGAAGAAGCTTCTGAGAAGGTATTATTTCCTCTGTAGCCCCTCTCCAAAAAAGGTGAGATGAGACCCTCAGAAAATTTATTGTAGTTTTATGCAGTCTACTTCCTCTGTGATTGGCATTGCACTTGTTCTCAGGTCCAAATCTGTGCTAGATTTGCTTCCCTTATACGTTGACCTCCATCTGAGCAGCATGATCTTCTTGAAGTACTTCATGGTGTTGTTTTTCACGGTTACGAAACACATGGTGTTTATCATGCTGTTACTCATGGCGATGCACCTGACTATGTAAAAGGCAGTAAGATAATGCTTCTCTTTCACCAAGAGCGTGGGGAAGAAGTCTCGGACAATTGTGAAGCCATAGAAAGGTGCCCAGCAGAGAACATAGGCAGTCAGAATGCACATTAGTACCATGACAGTTTTCCTTCTGCACTGAAGCCTCTTTCTGATTTGTTCCGTCTGAAATCCTGGGACAGTTTTAAACCAAAGCTCCTGAGAGATCCTGGCGTAGCACAAGGTCATTGTAATCACAGGTGCTACAAATTCAATGCCAAAGATGAAGAGAAAATATGATTTATAGTACATCTGCTGGTCAACTGGCCAAATTTGGCCACAGAAAAATTTCTTCTGGTTTTTCACTATAAACAACACAGTTTCAGTAGCAAAGTATGCAGATGGAATAGCTACAAGTATGGAGATGACCCAGATCAAGGCAATGAGGAAGGTTGCTGTTTGATAATTCATGCGTGGTTTCAGTGGGTGGACAATGGCCAAATACCTAGAACAGAAAAATATATTCAAAATGAAGTCTGAAAACACTGTTGGTCAGAACACACTTCAAAATACAAGCAAACAGAATTGGGCAGGAGGAAATTGCTGTCATTCCTGAGGGGACAGCCTGAACATACTCGTCTGTAAGGACATAATCATCTGTAAGAAGATGTTGTGAAGTAGCAGCCTGGAGCTGAGTTACAATTTTGTATCACAACTTTTCCTTTTAAACAGGAGCAAGAGTTTGAAAAATGCAGTATTGCGTATCTAGTCAGGTTCAGGGAAGAAAAGACAAACATGCAGAATCAGGAAAATATTTTCCCTAGGCAGAGAGCTACTTAAATAGCTCTTTTTACAAAGAGGTGAATATATCCATCACGGTGTTTTTCTTATTTCTCTGGTTATTCCATGGGCTGCAAAGACCTGCAGGTGATGCTAATGTCTGGTTGCAGGGGAACATGAGTTTAAGCCACCAACAGAATGTATATCTATTTTCTGCCCACGCAAACTCTTTTTGTGTGTATTCTGGAGGTGACTATTGCTTATTCATCTTAAATATACAGTATTAAATAATATGGCAAAGCAGAAAACTTGAGTTAGATATTTGCACTGCTTAGGACTGTAAAGCTGCAAGGTTGTAGTATTCCTGGTAGGAGGAGATTTTTATCAGACATCCCAGTACAACCGTATTTTACCCAAAGTATTGTTTCAAAAAGTGGAGTTTCTCATTCCTTTGGAGTCTATTCCATCTGTATATATTCAATACATAGAATAGCATCCATAAGATATATTTATTCTAAAGTAAAATGGAAAGTCAGCAGCACTTTTCATCAGCCAGTTCTTGGAAGCAGATAAATCGTTCATGGTTCTTAAATAGTGCAGGGTAAATGTCAGGGGACAGCAAAATGAGTCAGCCTCATTGTGGAGCAGAAGGTTAACATTTTTAGATCAGGTCCTGGGGAAGTAAGTTGTGGCATAATGTATGTGTATGTATTCATAAATGTGCATATCTGCTCAGCAGAACATTTGGCTGGATGGGATCAATCTGTCCAACAGAGTCCAGAGGAAGCTTTTGTGGTGGATTTCCTGATTGTCATTGCTTACCACACTTGGGCTGTTACCATGGAATGGTTCTGCAGTTCACAAACTGAATTCAGGTGAAACTATCCTGGAAGATGTGCTCCAAAAGTGTACATAAAACACACCAAAAGCCCATGGGTGTTTGGTCCAGGGGACCCAGCTAAATATTTGCAGTGTGGACATTAGACCCTTACCACATGTTCTTCCTCTTCAGATGTTGTATTTTTTCTAGTGTAGGTGTGGCCTTAAAAATGTGAAATTCCTATTTTTTCATGTGAATAGACATGGATGAAGAAAAAAAAGAGCTCCCTCTAAAGAAAGTCCTCAGTGGGACAGACTTAGTTTGCATGGTTGATTCCTTTTAAATGACCTAAACATGGGAAGACCTTTCTTAGCAGCCTGTTCCTTTTAGAGACAGAAGTCAACAATCCACATGACATAACTAACATGGAATAGGTGATTGTTAAACAGTGGGGTTTCTCTCTGTTTACCAAACCAATAGCTTGCAAATAAAAAAAAAAAGAAAAAGAAAAAATAAAAGCAATGAAACCAAAACAGTGTGTTCTTATAACAAGCTTCAGTGATTAATCGTGTTAATCAGGCTTGTTTTTAAAGATGTGTGGGAAGATATGCTATAAATCTGATTTCTTAGCAGACATAAGGACACCATGACCCGTTACTTCATCAGCCTGGGATGCACTGGCAGAGCTTTCCAAAAAAACCTTGTAGAAGCTGAAAAACTGATAGAAAATGGTAATGTATACATGGTAGGTTTAGAAGCTTTACCCTGAGTCCTCAGCTGCTGTTGAAAGCCTATTCTGTTAGATGTTTGTTATGGATTTGTTTTGTAGGAGCTTATTGTCCCCTTGCCCACACCAGGGAAAACATCTCTGAGCTTCTCCAGAGTGTCTTCACAGACTTCCATTCACATCAGGAACAGCTGAATCAGCCGTACACAAGCTGTATCTGTACAGCCCTCAGCAGGGCTCACTACTCCTGAGCTGATTTTTGTGTCAGGGACTGAAAACTGCCATGCTACACTAAAGTTGGAAATGGCACATGAGAGAAATTGGGGGAAAGAGGAGGAAAGAAGGGTGGGAATCACATATGTGTGTGCAAAGGGTTTACAGAGATGTGTATTGTGTTTGTACATGAAAGAGGTCTTGTGATGATGGCCTTTCTGTAAAGAGTTTACTGAGCCAGTCTCTGGCTTTCTGTGAGTCAGTCATGTCAGATTTATGCCAGCATCAGACTGATGCTCAGAGCCTTGGTCTGTCAGAGTCAGTGGTGCACAAGGCTGAGAGAAGAGTCTTGAGAAAGGATACAATTAAATTAAATTAAAATTCCTGGAGTAAAAGGCAGGCAGTCTCTCAGGGCTGCTGCACACTTGGAAAAAAATCCTTCACTGAAAGAGTGGTTAGGCATCAAAACATGCTGCCCAGGGAACAGTTCACAAAAAATGTGGATGTGGCACTTGAGGACATGGTTTAGAACCTTGGAAGCTGTGGCTACATCTTTGTGCAGTCATAGCACCCACTTACCTGTCAACAGCTATAGCCAGGAGAGCATTGGTGGAAACGTAGAGGGAGACAGTTCGTAGGTAGTTGACTGAGGCACAGAGGATGTGGCCGTGCTCCCAGGACAGCTGCTGCACCACGTAGTAGTCCATCTCAAAGGGGCAGCACACGATGGCCACGATGAAGTCTGAGATGGCCAGGTTGGCAATCAGCAGGTTGGTGAGGTTTCGCAGCTTCTTGTAGCGGGCCAGAGCAGCAATGAAGATGAAGTTGCCAATGCCACAGACCAGCATGATGCCAGCCAGAGCAACCCCGATCACAATCTTGGCTGTGAAGAAGGTGCGGGTTTTGGTCATGTCATCTTCACTGTCCAGTGGCAGGTCATAATCACTGTAAGTGAAATTGAAAGAGAAGTTTCTCAACGAGGCGAAATCCCCATCACGGATGTTGTAGATTGCAGCAAAGTTGAGGTGGGCGGTAGCATTTAGGTCATGTTCAGTTTGCTCCATGGCCGTGTCTGTCTTCTTTTGGCATGTGCAGCTTGGCTGGCCCTCGGTGTTGTGTTAGCCCAGCGTGGCAGGGCACAAGAGTGGCAGGCGAGAGCCCTCACCCAAAGCTTCCTTTTGAGCAGTGAGTAACCTTGTCTTTGTCCCCAGAAGATTACAGGACAACAGCCTCACTTTTCTCCTTCTGTGGGAACAAAAAGAGGAAAATGTTTCCTGAAAGGAAATGGCAGCAAAAGTACTGATCCTGAAGGAAAGCAATAGCCACCTGATTGCCCCACAGATCTGTTGCTGCATGTGCACAGAAGGAGGAAATACCCTGTGAAGGGATGCTTCTGTTCTCACAAAATAAATGCTTCTAGTTGCTTCATGCACTGTTTGTTACAGCAGCAGTTCTATTTACTAACAATGAAATTTTCACCAGGCAGTGAAATGACAGCCTAGGAGGAATGTAAAACCTAGTTTAAAACTCTACCAGCCTGCAAGCCCATGGTGCTGTCATCGTTGTGCAAGGTAAAAGACACTAAAATGACAACTCAGTGTGCTGTAAAGCATTTGATGTGCCTTTTGGACAAAGTTTATGCTTTATTCCGGTTGTTTCAGAGTGATGTGGTAGAGGAGAATGAAAAGAGAACTGATGTTCTTGCTTCTAAATACATTTCTTAATGAAGTAAGAGTTGCAAAGACCCAAGAAAATACTAAATCCAGCACTTCACTTTTGGCAGCCATTAATTGAGTCAAGGACAAAATTTTTTCTGCCAGTATAATCCATTATCACTTCTGTCAAACAGGTGAAGTCTGCCAATTTGCAGAGACAAGAATTTTGTCCCATGAACCAACTTGTAGAGCTTAGCTGTGAAGGCAAATCTGCCATTCACAGGGAAAGTGTTTCCACAGAGAGTGAAAGGTGAAAATCTTCTGTAAGCAAGACAGAGTGCCTTGCATTTTTGATGCTGGGGAGGAGGAGGCCCCCCTCTTTGTAATGCCAGTTGTACCAAATATTAAAAAAAATAATATTTTTTTTTTCCCACACAGAGGGGGAAAAACCATTTCATCTACTCCTTATTTTTGCCTCCCTGTATCAAAATGCTGAGAGGGCATCTTCTTGTATCTTCCCATGGTCCATCTAGGAATCTTCACGCCAGACTCCTAGCTGTCAGGACAGTCTCACCTCATCCGAACAGAAGATCAGGGAGCATTACGGCTTTTTCTGCCCTGAAGCAGTAAGTCCTCGGGGTGTCAAACGCCACTGAACAATAGCAGTCACGGGTACAAAGGGTAATCTGCTCCCTTCTTTCCCTGGAACCACCCTCAGACCCTGATGTACTGACACTTAAATACCTGTCAGAAACTCTCTTTTACAACTTTGGTCACCACGTTGTTTTTTAAACTGGGCATTGCAGAACAGAATGACAGAAAGCTAAAGCCTGAAATGAAACAGTTCTGACAAGAGCTTCAAGGAGACACCTCCACAGCTGCCTGGAAAGGTAAACATTCATTTAAGAGAAGTGCTAAATAAACACTTGGATGCAAAATCTGTTGGCCAAAGCAAGGGGCAGTATCTGTGTCAGATTCCACTGCTGTGGAATACCAAAAGAGCTGCAAAATAAATACAGACAACACAACCATCTACAAACTGACAGAGCACTATCAGCAAAGGGTACCTGCAGTTGCGCTCATCTTCTTGGAGGTCTCAGGCACCCTGTGGAGAGCCGCCAGGTTTCTCCTCTGCACGTGCTGCTGTTACAGGAGGAGAGAAAGGATCACTGGAAGTAGCCAAGGACTCCGCTGAGCGCTGCTTTCTCTCCCATTAGGTTAGCCCTGTGCTCAGGGGAGGATGGCTCCTCTGCCTCTGTGCCTGCATCTAAAGCCTTTGCTCAGTGGGAGGCACCTTGAAGCTGTCCGTGCATTTCTGATTTTAAAGAGGCAGCACGATCTGGAGACAATAGACCACAGCCCTTTTGGGGTTCCTCTGCCTTAAACGCCCTGAATACGTGGAATTGGCAGGGTGGCTTTGTTAGCAAGCCTGAGCATGGAACACATAAACCCCGGTCTGCCCTCGCTCTTTGGGTTTTGCCTGTGCTGGGCAGCAGCAGCCTGCACCTGATGTGCCACAGAAGCAAAATACACTGGAAAGGAGGGGGAGGAAGGAGGGTGATGTGTTTTCCCGGGAACCTTTCTCTGTGTGTCTCTCTCTGGCTATTGTCTTTTGGAGTGCAGCTGCAGTAGCTCCAGCAGGAGGGACACAGTGAATAGCCGTAAATCAGAGGACCCCTGACAGCTTTCCTTGCCCTCTCAGGGAATTACTCAGAGCAGAAAAGTGGCAGTGAATCCTTAAAGACTTGGTGTCCTTTGCTAAGGCTGCCTTCTCATTGCTCTAAAACCCTCACAACTGAGGGAGCAGTTCTTTTGCTTTCCAGTTCTCCAGAAGGAAAGGAAATGTGTGGCACATCACCTGTCTTCTTCACCTCCAGACTTACTCACTTAGCTGACGTTTTCCAAGGTGCATAGTGGGACACATTACATAGTCCCCAGCAGAGGAGACCATCACAGGCTCTCAAAGGTCATGAAGGGCGTAGGTGGGTTGCAGAAAACTTAGACTGTGTGTCCCTGATGCACATGCACAAGGCTGGGCTCTTGTGAGCTGGTGGGCACTTAGCTCTGGAAAAAGAAGGTAAGGAAAGAAACCTGTGAATGTAAAATATGTCTGGGGTAAAAGAGCCACTACTGTGGCATTCCTTCCAGAAAACTTGAAGAAGATTGGGAAGTCCCCAGTGTCTGCAGATAGCAGAGAGAATTAAGAATTTCACAACAAATACTTTGCTTGGCTTTGTTTTGAACAGCCAGTTTAATACTTGAAAATACACTAAGGGATTTTTAATGTCCTGAAAGGGTGCAACCAGATGAACAATGAGGAAATCAGATCCAGTCCACCTGTTAAATTCTGTCAAAAAATGTAAATAAAGTAAATATGGAGAGAGAGGCAAAGGAAACTTGTGTACATCAGAGACATGTTAAAATGATCCCTAAAATGGGCCACATAAACCTTAAATGCCCCTGAAGACAAGCCCATGCTCTAAAGGGAGCTTCGCATTCAGAATGTTCGTGATCTCTTTAAGACTTTGTTCAGCTGTCTCACATGAAGTTATCTAGTGAGCTAATCAAGCAATATGATATCCAGATATTTATATTCCTTTAGGCCAAAACCTCATCTGCTGCAGAACTGTCTCTCCCCATTGACTGAAGGCAAGCTGGCATCAGAACATCGATAGCTGCAGATGTGCTCAGTGAGAACTTCTGTACAGCAGTAGTTCATCTCCTGTGCTCCAGGGAATGGTGCTGTATGTGTCCAGCTGTTTCTCAGAGAACACCAGTGGCCTTGTGAAACAATGTGATTTCCATGCATTTACAAGGCAGTGCTCTGTAGCTGTTGACTGGGAGTCACTGAATAGAGAACAAAACCAGTGATGCTGGGAACTGTCCTTGGGCAGAGTGGAAGTTCAGGGGGTGGGTCCAGAGCCTCAAAGACTGTCCCAGCACCCTGACCCCTGCAGCAAGGGCTACTGTGGTAGTCTAAGGGCTCTAAAGCCATGGGGTACATGCAGCAAGTGTATGCACATGATTCAGGTGCACGGTTTCTGCAGAGGACAAGGCTTCTCCTTAATAACATTAACTGATTATTCCCCAATGGTGTCACAACATTCAACACAGCATCACAAAGCATTTCCTGGGAGCAGTGTTACCAGTGCGACACATTCAGGCCGAGAAAGAAAAGTTGCTACCGAAAACTGTTATGGAAAATACTTTGTTGGTTTTGTACGGCCTGTTTTTTGGTGGCGGGGGGGCCACAGAGGTGGCTTCTGTGAGAAGCTGCTGGAAGCTTCCACCATGTCTGGCAGAGCCAATCCCTGATGGCTCTGAAGATGGACATGCTGCTGGCCAAGGCTGGGCTCAATAGAGATGATGGTAATGGCTCTGTGATAACAGATTTAAGAAGAAAATCAAAGCAATGGGGGACACAGGGTTTGTTTTTTTTTTTTTTTTTTTTCCTAGCCAGAGAAGAGGAGGAGCTTCCTCTGAGAATATGTGAGGGAAACAACATGGAGACACCAAGGTCAGTAGAGAAGAAGGGCAGGAGGTGCTCCAGGTGCCAGAGCCGAGATTCCTCTGCAGGCTGTGGTGAGACCATGGTGAAGCATGGTGAAGGCCATGGTGAGGCAGCTGTGCCCCTGCAGCTGTGAAGATCTGATGCAGAGATCCTCCCACAGTCCATGGGGATCCATGGGGGATGCAGAGATCCTCCCACAGCCCATGAGGATCCATGGGGGATGCAGAGATCCTCCCACAGCCCATGGGGGTCCACAGGAGCCCACAGCCCATGGAGGAGGTGCCCATGCCAGAGCAGGTGGGTGCCTGGAGGAGGCTGTGATCCAGTGGGAGAACCAGTGGAGAGAGAGGGCCCTGCTTCCAGGCTGGAGCAGCCTGTCCTTGGAGGACTGCACCCTGTGGAAAGAGACCCACGTCGCAGCAGTTTTGGGAGGACTGCTGCTTGTGAGATTGGACCCATATCAGAGAGGTTCGTGGAGATCTGTCTCCTGTGGGAGGGACCCCATGGCCTCCCAGGGGAAGGACTCCTCTCCTGGAGCAGCAGAAGAAAATCTTGGGTGACAAACTGACCAAACTGACAAACTGCCCTTTCTCCCTGCATTGTCAGTGGGAAGGAGTCAGGGGTTGGGGAAAGAAAAGTTGTTTTTAAGAGCTTATTTTGCTTCTCATTATCTTCCTCTGACTTTGTTAGCAATAACTTCACGTTGTACCCCTAGGCTGATCCTGTTTTGCCCATGGAGTGTTTTCTCCCAGTCCTTATCTCAATTCATGAAGCCTTCATTAAACTTTTCTCTTTCCTCTACCCAGCTGAGGCAGGGGAGGGTGAGTGAGTGATTTTTCGTAGGTGCCTGGAATTTGGCCAGCATCAAACCACAACAAAGATTCACATTCCTGTTTATTTGTTGATCATTATTTTTGATCATTGCTGATCAATATTTTGATCATTAGTATGCTCACAGGTTGAATAGGGAGGTTATTTGGAGGCTGAATGATGCAAAAACAATTGCAGTGTAAAGTACTTGCTTGGAGACTTTGAAATCATTGAGTTCTAAACCCAGCATTTAGCCTGGGAGTAGACCTGAGGACTCAGGCCCTTCATTTCAAAACAGCAAACTCAGCTACTGTCTAATTTTTCCTAATTGCTAAATAAATTGGACTCTGAGTGAAGTAATTAATCTTACCTAAGCTTTGACTAAAAGCACAGCTGGAGTTTTCCAAAGTTTGCTAATATAAATTAGGCAGTGCAGTGGGACAAAGCATCAGACTTGTGATTTTCTGGGAAAACAAGCAAACAGATGGTGCAGGTACACATTGATTACAACCATGTATATTTTTGCTCAGTATTCCCACCACCTGGCCCAGTGGCTTTACTCAATCTGAGAGTCTGTAGCTGATGTTAATGAGCACCACATTTGCCTGCAGAAAGTTAGGTATATATATTTTTTTAATACATGGAAATGTGTCTTGTGACATAAGAGGAAAGTGACTTTTGGATGGGATTTGGCAAAAATACTTGGCACACTGAAGGAATCCGACCTTACTCAGCTGTTCCAATGGTAACTTGGGATGTGGAAGTGTCCTGGAAAGGAGTGGGTAGAGAAGAATTTGACTTCATTACTGGATTATGTCACCATGTTAGTTTCCTCTTATCACTTCTTCTGCTTCCTTACTGAGTGTGTATCACTTTGTGGCTTGGGGAAAGGCACAAAGCATGTGAAGGAGCCATAAAGCAGGCTGTCAACAACCACAGTGACACTCTGGCAGGATGGCTGTCAGCACTGCGTATGGCAAGCACGTTTCTCTCTCTCTCAGGATTTTTCATAGAGAAGCACAGAGAGAAAGAAAGAGAAAACAATTTCTATTTCTGCTCCTTGTTTTTCCCATGTGGAATGTGTTTGGAGAATTGTTTACCTGGGGTGATTGCTTGATTGGATTCTGGTGAGGATTGTTTGAGCCTGATGGCCAATCCAATCCACTGTGTCTGGACTCTCGCGGGAGAGTCACGGGTTGTGAGTTAGATATGGTAGTTAGAACAAGTAGGTTTGTAGTTTTAGTATCTTCCTTTATATAATATATTAATGTATTATAGCATAGTTATAATAAAGAAATCATTCAGCCTTCTGAACTGGAGTTAGACATCATCATTTCTTCCCACTGGGTTTGCCTGCATTTTACAATAACTGCGGGAACAGCAGATGTGGCACTTTCATCCAAAAGATCTTCTCCTTTCAGAGCAGCACAGGTTTCTGTGGACAAGGCCATTCAGGTGGCTCTCACAGCTGAATGACACAAGATTTAGTTGAGCTGCTCAGGGCTCACTTCATGTGCAAGGTGACACAGGGGCAATCAGCAGCTCTTTTCCAAGTAGAAGATCCTTTGTTTTCCCTGGGGTTTTTTCCCCTACTTTATAATTCTCTGACAGTGTCTATTTCCCGCTTTCTTCATCTTTGTTCATCCTTTTGTGACTGTGTAGGAAAATGGTGTTTATTTTGCTCACTTCAGCTTAGCATGGCATTTTGTGAGAAGCACCGCCTGCCCCTCAACAACAGTGTATGAAATATGTAGAGATAGCTCTAAGAAGCTGATGTTCTGACTGTCGCTTGTCACCCTCACTAGAGAAGCAGAAATAACAGTATTTGAGGCAGGGTAGGAAGCAAGGAGCAGCCCAGGGACTGTGCATGAATCTTGATGCTGCAGTATATGACATGAATGACCACAAGAAAAACATTTCAGTCTTTAAACATTCAACTTCTTGTTTAATTATTAACTATTCCTTTGGGGGTTTTGGATGTATTTTTTTAGGCTTTGTGTGTTTGGTTTTTTTTTTTTTTAACCTGCCTGCCTTAGAACAAATCTCTGTTAGCACAAACCCTTCTCTTGAGCAGAAGGCCTCTGCAAGGCAAATGTTAAGAAATCTCAGGATTATTGTCTAATCTGTACTGCTGTTCCTGGGCTGTGTTACATATACACAAATGTTGGGGTTTGTTGTTCCTCTTGTTTCTTTCTCTCAGGGAATTTTCCCCCATGTGTATTGCTAGGAGACAATAATGACCAGGTACTTAAGAGAGACAAAAGCAGTTGCCAGGCTCAGGGGAGCAGGGCACTGGCTGCACTCCTCTTGTCTCAGGGTTTCTCTTGGAGGGGCAGAGATACCAAAGAATTTGGCTGGGTAAAAGGAGGCTGGAGCAGCCGCTAGGGGACATTCCTTCTTGGTCAGCATTCGGAGGGGAAGGAGGCTGCAGTTGCTGTAGGAAGAACTCACCACCACTGCTGGGTTCTGTCTTCTGCTGCCTTCTACCATGAGCGGAGCTCTGCTCCTAAGAGCGGCCAATGCACTGGGACCTTAATAACAGCTGACCTCAAAAACAAAGGACCCTTCACATCTCCCTGGGTACCTCAGGGGACATCCTGGGATCTCCGAGCCCCTTCACCCTCCAAGGGAGCCTCTGCTGGCCCTGTTTGGGAGATCTAAAGTCTGCATTTGGCCTCTTCCTCAAGATTTATACAGGTTTATAAAGACCCCATATTCAAAAGCCTTTGAATTTAGAAACATCCAAAGGAGCTTAATATGTCCTATATCTCATTCAGTCTTGTCACTCCTTTGGATTTTCAGTCTTTGCTGACTTTGGATTTTACTCAGAGACACACTTGGTTCATCTTCTCTTTCGGTGGGTGCTATGAGCTGTGGAATGTTTTTGGAAATTAAGCAGCATTTTAATTGAAGTGTCTCAGTAGGAGATAGATCCTTCCAAAAACCTGCCAATTTCTTTGGTGGTCTAAGTAGGAAAAATTGGATGCTGCATTAATTTAAAAAATTGAGTGTTATCCATTCCAGCTACAGTCTCAAATTTAAGCTCAGTTGTCAGCACTTTCCCTTGCCATTGCTGTTCTCTGTTAACAAAGTGATTATCATCACTGCAGCATCTTTATTCTGTTCTTTGTATTCAGTCATCATTACTTTCTGTTCATTTGCTGCGGACAGAATCCTGCTCCTTCACGTCTCCCCTTTGGAATATTGTGGTGGATTTGCCATTGCTGTTTGTCATTGACAGTTTGGTATTTCACCATGGCAGGCAGAATAGTTCCAAGATTTTCTTGAATTCTAATTCAACAGAACAATCTTTAATGGTGGTTTCATTTGAAGCTACCCAGAGCATGAAAACACAATCTTGGTGTCAGGATGAGTCATGAAAACACGGTGTCACCTAATTTCTAACATAAAAAAGGCCTTGAGATACTTCTGCTATGGTGCCAAAAGTGCAGGGCTTCACCAGCTTCCTTCTCCTCATATTTTTGAAGTCTGGGAGTAGCACTGTAGAAGGGACAGGAGCTGAAAGGCATGTCCATGCTCCCCAAAATAGGTGGAGATTAAGCAAACCCATGCCAGAAGATGTCCATCCATGTTTTGGGGTGGAGTCTGTGTCCCCCCAGGCACTCCAGGACTGACTGCTGACCATGTGGCTGGCAGAGTGGTGGAACAGGCTCTTGTTCAGGGCTCTGTGGAATATAAGTTATTTACAATCTAAAGGAGACAGATGCTGGTTTGTCTGAGAGGGACAGCTCAGGGGCATGGATGTTAGAGCCAAGGGCTCAGCACCTCCCTTCTGGTGTGATACACAGACTGATGTAATACTTTGGGGCAGGAATGGCAAAGCCCCCACACTGCGAAAGGAACCTCTTTACCATTTGGTAGTGGTGAGGAGGAAAACCCTCCCTTTCTCTCTGCTGGTGGTCACAGTTGTCAGGCAATTATACCCCCATGTTTCTTGGCTTTAAAAGTGCAGCCGCACGTTCTTGTATAAAAATCCTTTTTGTTCGGTAGTAGGATTGATGGGTAGGATTTGAGAAAATCCTGTCAAAGCTCAAAAGAGTAAAGTGGGGAAACCTTCCTACGGATGTCCATCAGGATGATGTGCTTGGATGGAATGAGGTACAGCTCAGGGGTCCCACTTGCGTCAGGTAAGATTATCCATGCTCTACTTTTTGTTGTATCAGCTGTAATAAAAGGCATTTTAGGCGATAATGTACAAAGTTTGAGTGCCTTGCTTACTAGGATCACAACGAATTAGCACCTCCTGGTTTAAAACAGTGGTGGTGCTTTTCCCAGAATATTTAGAAATGCTGTGGACAAATGAGAGGGAATAGGAGAATGTGGCATGGCTAGAGCTGTGTGGGAATGGGTATCCCTCAATTCCTGAATTGCAAGTTCCTGAGGAATAAAACGCATGCTAAGTCCCAGACTTTTCTAAGGGGTCTATTTATAAATTGTTTCTATTTGGTAGAGACCAAAATTGGCAGAGAATTGCCATTTTGAAATCAGACCCCATTAACTGTGATCTTAAAAACAAAAAACTGTACAGGGGCTATGGCACAGTGCCACAAAACTAGCTCAGGAGGAACGAGCTGTTCAGCCCAAAGTCGCATCTCTCAGCATTGGGGATGTCATGGTTTAACCCCAGCTGGCAACAAAGCCCTGTGCAGACACTCACTTACTGCCTGCCCCCTCTCAGAGAGATGGGGATCATCAAGAATCAGAAAGAAAATAAAAACACCCTAGTGAGTTGACATAAGAACAGTTTAATAATGGAAGCAAACTTAAATACAATGACAACAATAACAACAAGAATAGATAACTAAATCCCAAGAAATACGGCTACTCGCCACTTGCTGAGCAAAGCCCATCCTGACCTTGAGCAGTGGTCAGCCCCTCTCAGCCAGCTTCCCCCAGTTTATGTACTGGGCATGATGCTCTGTGGCATGGAATATCCCTCTGGCCAGTTCTGGTCAGCTGTCCTGGCTGTGCTCCCTCACTTGCGCTGCTCCTCGCTGGCTGAGCAGGAGACACTGAGAAGTCCTTGACTTAGGGCAAGCAGTGCTCAGCAACAGCCAAAACACTGTGTTATCAACATTATTCTCATCCCAATCCAAAACACAGCCGTGTACCAGGTGCTAAGATGAAAATGAGCTCTATCCCAGCCAACACCAGGACAATGGATGAATCAGCTAGAATACAATCTCCAGAATTGTTTAGCAAGAAATTTAGCTGTTCAGAGGTCATTTGTATCTCTTGACTACTGATCCCAAAGTAAATTAGTTCCTCTCCTCTCCTCTCCTCTCCTCTCCTCTCCTCTCCTCTCCTCTCCTCTCCTCTCCTCTCCTCTCCTCTCCTCTCCTCTCCTCTCCTCTCCTCTCCTCTCCTCTCCTCTCCTCTCCTCTCCTCTCCTCTCCTCTCCTCTCCTCTCCTCTCCTCTCCTCTCCTCTCCTCTCCTCTCCTCTCCTCTCCTCTCCTCTCCTCTCCTCTCCTCTCCTCTCCTCTCCTCGGCTAGGAGAGTGGATCCAATGCTGTTTGTGATCCAGAGTAAAATTGAGCTGCTGTGAGAGACCCTTTGGGGGTGTTTCTGTCCACAGGACTGCAGAGGGAGGCAAGAGAGATTACCCCTTCCAGACTGGGAGTTAGTTCCCAGGCCATGGGATGGCCTGCTGATGGACAGCCTGCTCTTTCCCACTATTCTGAGCAAACTTGTCTTTAAATGAACTTGGAATTTTAAGACTGAAATTCTCCCAGAAGAAATATTTAATCTAAGCCCAGCTGGCCTTTTAAAATCAAATTCTTTATTAACTGATTTGTTGTCATTAGTCATCAGGAAATGCACTTGTAAAGACACTAGATAAAAAAATTACAGTTTCGCAGTACCCGAATTTAGTGTACCCTAATTTAGGTAATTTTGCTTCAGGGAGTTCACTTGGAAGAGAAAAGGATGACTGACTGGATATTTGAGTACTATTCAGAAGGTTTTTTCTCACTTCTCATGCAAATGCAATCTGAAATCATGTCAGATTCTTTTCTATCCAATAGCTGATCCATTACATTACCACTGGAGATTTTTACCATTTTACTATTTTCTTTTGCTGCTTGTGGAGCCAGTTGCATCTCCCAGATCTGTATGACTCAGGCCTGATAACTCCCTCTGGGCAAGCAGCAGCCAACCTGGGGGGACCATCTCTGCTAATGGGCCATCAAGGTCTCCCAGAATTTCTCATATAATTGTATCATCCCATTGTGAGATGCCCTGCCCTGGGAGAGGAACCAACAATCCTACCTGTTTATAATCTGAGACTTGGGACACCACAATACCACCACTGGATTCCCAGAGGAGGAAAGCTCTCAACAACCACCACTGGACCTCCAGGGAAGGACCAGGCCTTTCTACAGTATCACCACTTCAACAGGACCACATCCATCACTCCAACAAGACTGCTGCCACTCCCCTGACCAACAGGGTGTCAGGTCATATTCTGATTTTGTTGGTATAAGCCACTGTTTCTGTGCTATTGCCTTTATTGTCATTTTCTTATTAAATTGTAGTTCTGACTTGGCATCTCTCACAATATATTTGTGCAGAGTTAATTCCTCCTGCTGGTTTGCCATCAAACCAGTTCATGGCGATAAACAGAAAATAAGATTTGTGCTCTTTTGATAACATGATTATTTTCCATACTGCTTAGACATCTGGCTGGCCTGTGATGACCATGTGTCCTGATTGTGACTGCGGTGCTCTTACTGGCATCTGGCTGTGCAGCTGTGTCCTTTCCTCCTGGCTGAAAAGCTTGCTGCTCTCAGCTTCATCAGTACACTTGTGCTGCAGTTCACTTCAGGCTACACTTGGATCCGTTTAAAGGTAAATCTTGACAGAGAATATGGCCATTCTTAACACACTGTAAGACAGCAAAAGCTCTGTCATGTTGACTGATTTGATGCTGAGTAGTTCCAGATGGCTGTTCCAGGTGTCTTTACCTCTATTTGCACTTAGACACTGCTCATTTTCTGGCCTGGGAGTAGAATTTGAGTAGCTACTCCATTTTTAAGAGAAATACCACTGGAAGGGAAAGCTCCATGAACCACTTTTGAGTTTGGCATTTGCTCCCATAACACAGCCTAATTTGCCACTCAGCAGAGCTGTGGGTGGAAGCACCACCAATTTTTTGAGATTCAGTCTGTACAAGAACAGACATTGCCACAGTACCTAGACAGATCTGATGTCCTTGGTCACCTCTGCATTTTTGCATTAAATGATGGATATTTTTTGTTGCAGTTGTCCTTTCACCAAAGTATGTGCAGGTTAAGACTGTGCCATGAACACACAAATGGCAGAGAAAGTGTAAAGGGGAAATTTTGCATTGAGAAATTGTGGAAAAATTGCCCCAGGGAGTCTTTTGAAATCAATGCCAATCATCTCTACTTTGAAAACAGCAGGACTTCTTATCAAGGAAGTGTCCATTATGTCAGAAAAGCTACTGCAAAAAGGAAGCCAGGTATGTGGGTTACATATTTCCACACAGTTTCAGTTCTTTCACATGGGCTGTAATGTGTTGGAGTCTGGCTGAAAATGCAGTTCCAAAATCATGTCCATTTAGTGTCTTCTGTCAGAAGGGAAAGAAGTAGAGGCAGAACCTTCTTGGGAAGAAAAGCCTTTCTGGAGCTCCCAGCTGTGCTGAGGCCATGTGCTCTCCCATGTGCTTTCGCAGGGTCAGCACTTGCCCTCCCTCATCTCTCCTGGGGGTTTGTGTTCACAAGATCTCTGTGAGGAAATTCTGGGTCCTTTGGCTGTGTGAGATGAGGCATTATGTGGAATGTTTGAATGTGCTATTGTTTTTCACTGTGAATCTAAGGAACTTAACATTCATCCCTGTGTGCTGCCTATGCCAGTCTTCATAAAAAGCTTCAGTCATCTTCCTTAACAAAAATGTGTAATTTGTTGCCAGGTAATCACACCTCTTCTTATATATGGAGGGTGGCACTGCTTTAATCTGTGAAAATGCCACTTTGGAAAGCACATGTCAATGGATGAACTCATTGAACTTCTAATTCTCTGAAATCTCTTTTATAACCTATTTTAAACTTGGTTTAGTGGATTGTTTGTGAAAGGCACATTTCAGTTTCCAAGGGCCTGGTGCTGTGAATTCATTGCCTGTCTGTTCATTCTGCTCTCAGGGAATGTCCATGTAATCAGTACAGCCATTTCATGCAGGATGGATCTTGGAGGATCTGGTGAGTTTTGTTACATGTCAAAAAAACTACTCAGCCTCTGACTTTGGCTTTCCATGTCTTTTCCATTCAGTAATGCACTGCGTATCCTGAACGTGCCACTGCTTTGAGTTTAGTCAAGCACCAGTGATACCTCTGGTAACATTAAAGTAGGATAATTAGTCTAAAATTTAGTGTTTACTCCTGCTGTAAAAAAAAGGCAGTGCCTCATCTCTCTGACAGTCTTATCTCTATATTTGCTACCTCTCAACTGTTTGCAAAAGTGTATGTCAAGTTTTTTTCAAAACTTAGAGGAAACATTTTTCTTTCTATTTCCTTTTAGAGATACGTCTGTTTAGTGTCTTAAAGCAGCTGCCCTTATAGATTACTAGATAGTTAATCAAAGATGAGGCTAATGTTTCAAATCCAACTGGTTTTGGCAGCAAATGCTAGTGGGTCATTAAATGCACTTAGCCTGGGTTTCATATGCCTGAAAGCAGTCCTCTTTGATTGTGGAGGAAACAGTTTTCAAGTTTGCATTTACCTTGTGTTTATCATTGCTCTTGCTTAGACATTTGAGCTCTCAGAGATTTGCAGTGCCCAGCTGTTTGCAGCATGCAAGGTGGAGAAAGAGGGATAAATCTTCAAGTGGTGTAAAACTCCCGTTCATTTGTTCAATTTGCAAAGCTAAACAGTAATCTGTCCACTCTTAGCAAAATATATGGATTTTACTACTGATAGTTTTTTTGCAGAGGATTCCTGGAAATATGAACAGTGGAATAGGGCTCTGGTTTTCCCTTGTAGTTCAGGATTTTTCACAGCAAAACATGGTATCTTTTAATTTGAGATGTGTCACTTAGTGCAACAAAGTCTATTAAATGGAATAAAACTTCAGCTTTTTAGCAAGGAGAATATGGGTTGGGCTTGATCATGCGATAATTTCCAGCCTTTGGGAGTGGTGAGGCTTAGCTTGGTCACCTTTTACCTAGGCTTTTGGAGGAGCTAGGTTAACACTGTTGCTGTGCAGAAATATTTTCCATCATCTGCTGGGGGGAAAAAAACCCAATAGTGGGACAATCTGCCTTGTTTTCCCGTGTTTTTATAGCTTTGCCTTGCTGTATTGCTAAAATTTCTTACTGATCTTGTTCCTGAGCAGCTCAGTGCATAGCCTAGAAGCTAGACATAACAGTACAAATCCTTTCTGGCTTTTCTGCATCTGTGATAGAAAATGCCACATTCAGCTGGTAGGACTTCGAATTATTAGAGTGAGCAGCTGTAAAATAGATCCTTGATAATGCATGTGTGTGCATTTAATGGCTATGAGTAGATTAACCTTGATCCAAAAGAGGTGACAACCTTGTCTTGATTTATAACAAGGAGTTATGTTACCAAAGAGAGATAATTTGCTTTGAACATTCTCCTTTATAGATGTACTGTATCACATTAGCTGCTGTACTTCTCACAGAAAAATAATCAGGATTTCTCTGTGTAAATATAAAGTAACCTCCAAAACAGATAGCTGGCTCTATTTAAGTCTCAGTATTTATCTTACAAGGGAATATCTGATACAGGTGTTTGATAACTGCTCACTGTTTATTTTCCTCAATAAAAGGAAGTTGTCTAGATTCAGTGAGAAGTTGTATATAATCAGGACAATTATGTTGTGTTAGCACTGTTCTGACCTGGCTCTGAAGGAATCTTACTTGGAAATTCTAACTCTTTGATTACCCAAAATAATGTAGCTACACAAGCAGTATAGAGGGATTAATTTGTTAGTAATAAATAGTAATATTTTTTTTAGTTATAAATAATATAAATTATGTTATGTTAGTAATAATATTTGTTAGTAATACATAAATTTGTTAGTAATAAATTCTCTCATGAAAGAGAGCATTGAAACCAGACATAAGCACTAGAGAGCAGATCTGTTAACACTGAGCTTTGCAAGTGTCAGAAGGCACCTGACTGTACTAGTGCTGCATGGCAGCTTAGATGCTCAGTGACCTCTAGTTTTAAGTGGATTTATGATTTTAGAGGCTAAAATAATTCCACTGGACTAAATGGGCTATGCTTTGAAACAAAATGTGATTGCCTGTCTCGCCATATCTTTACAATTGGGAACTGCTAATGGCTTCCATGTCCTCGTGCCCTTTTCTTTAATTCTGCATGTTGAGAGGAATAGCAATAATAGGAGAATATCTTGGGCTCCTGGGATAAGAGATGAGGAGCTGTTATTAATCTCTCTTAATAGCTGTGTTTTCAAAGCTCTCATTTGTTGAAGTTCAGTGAAGGGCCAATTGCTTTAAAATGGTAGGAAACAATTAGAAATACAATCTTTATTAAAAGAGATAACTGGTGATAGATTATTTTACTGTTCTGTTCTTACACCCTAAACTTTTAACGCAAATTTTATAGCCTTGCTCAAATTGAAAGGACAAAGTAGCATGTTTGGAGTTTAGCTCTGTGTGTTGTTCCATGTTACCTGAAAATCAAATCAAAGATCTGCACTTCAGACCAGCTCTCATTGCAATTTCCATCCCTTCCACATAGCAGATTCCTTGGCGAGAGGAGTTTGAAGTTGCTGATTAGGTTTGAAGCTTGGCTTTCCACCACCAAATAGATACAGTAGGGCTGACATTCTGTACCTGCTCACTCCTACAGGATGTAGGGAGGAGCAGGAATGGAATAGTTGGGTAGTTGGATTGTGATTTTTCCCCCAAATTTTAAGGATCAGCATGTCAGGGGCTTGTACTTGTGAGTTTATTGATGAAAGAACCTTAAGGAGATGTGCATCCCTCAGTTTCCTGCATGACCACAGGAGAGTCCCAGTAACACCTGTTTCTAACTCCTAAATTCTCTTATCCAGAGTCTCTCAGAGGCCATCTGGCAGGAAGACAAAGGATTTCTGGTACACCAGCTTCATCTCAACACTGGACTGGAAACATAGCTGAGCTACTTTTTAACTGGCTCTGAAATAAGGTCTTTGTACCTAAGTTCTTCTTATCTGTACTTCAACACAGCTTCCTAAGGATGGCTGGCCAGTAGTTGTATTTTAATAGCTTAATAATCATGATCTTACTGGTTCTTAGTTGTAAATCTATATATCCCCAAGTTTTTTGCTCTTCTCTATCTGCCTCACAGTTGGCACCATATCTACCAAAGAAGTAGTCTTAGGTGGAGATTTGTGCTGCAGAGATGCAGTGCAGAAAACTGAATTCACTTCAGCACTTCTCCCTCTGCAGCCTTGTGGCTGGAGACCTGTCTGCCAGGGCTTGAATTCAGCACAGAGACAGCAAGTGACAGCTCAGGGTGATGCCTAATGATTTTTGCCTTTTTTTTAATATATATTCTCTGTATTCTTCACACATATATTTGTAGCTTTGTAGTCTATTATTGCATTCATAGCTAATTTTCCCAGAACTTTTCCCTACCCTGATAGGCAGAAAGACAAAATATTCCAAAGCCCCTATCCTGTCTTGGTTCTTCTTAGGAGCCAAGGCCAAGAAACAACTCTTTGAGACTCATTTTCGTCAACTGTGTTTAGGCCTGTCTGAGGGGGGAGGATTTAGAAGGGCTTGGACTGGCAGGGAAAATTACATCACCACTTGTGCTCCTAATTGGAGATTTTTGTCAAATATGCTAATTTGCTAAACCTATAAAAATGTATTCACCCCTGTGGGGGTGGGCTTTTGTGGACATTTTCCATATCTACCCCTGGAGGCCTCCAATAAAGATCAACTTTTATAGTACCTCTTATACTAATGTTATCTTGAAAGTGTGTTGTTTCATTTTCAGGTTCTTGAGGCTTCATGGGTATTGTGATTGTTGGGCACCAGCACTCAGGGCAGGCCTGAGTTTTCTGAGCTTTCTTATTTTCTCTGGAAAACAAATTCATCTGTGATAAAAAAAAAAGAATATTGGAGCTTAGCCTGATCTTTAGACACAAAGGGCACAAGTCTTCCTTGTTCTGCAGTTATTTAAGAAGATTTGGGGTTTACTGGTAATGCAGGTGAGTTGCAGAACATCACTTTTCAATAACACTTGTCCCTCCAGTGACTCTCATTCATCAAAATAGCAGGAAAGAAGTTCTCTGTCTATGGTAATGCTTAAGCTACAAGCTAGAGGGGAAATAAAACTGCAGGCAGGCTGCATGTTAGAAGGGCTATTTATATGAACAGCTTTGATAGTACTTTAGAATCTGCTTTTCTTCTGATGTGGAAAATTGCAAAGGATGTGCAGATGGGACCTTTTCACAGCTGGATGTAGGCACAGCACACTCTGTTAGCATTTCTGGCATCTGTGCAGCCTGCAGGATAGCTCCTGTGTCTGTGGGCAGGGCACTGCTGCAGCTTTGACTGACATGCCCTGCAGTAGGAATGGGGGCAATCCCTGCATCCTGGCCTAGGAATCACATGGGCACTTGGGAGGTGGCATCAGCACAGGCTCTCTGAGCCTCTTCTAAGCCATTTCCACTTGGCTGAGCAAAACAATGAACATCTCGTGCTCTAAAGCACCAGTTTTGTGATAAAAATAATAAAAATTAAGTTGAAATTTGTTCTCTTGCCTACTGTGCATTTGTCTGGTTGCAAGAAAATATATTTTCACCATTCGTTTGTTCTTCTCTTTTATAATAAAGATGTTCTTTGAAGCCCACTGATCTGGATTGCTTGTGCCTTAGGCATGGAAAGCCCTGCAAATTATTACCTGGCTTTGAAACTGAAGGGGTAATAAATTCATGAAAACTGGTTCATGTGGCTTAAGATAGTTAATACTGGAGCAGGTGTGATTCACCAGTATTCCCATTTTTCTGCTAGACTCTGTAAATTTAACTAGGATATTGCTGAAAGAGGCAGTAATTCAGTCTGTAAATAACTTTCTTAATAACACCTTTTCCACGCGTGGTTTCTCTGGCTGTTATATTCACTTGTCCAGTCACTGCTGATGGGATTGCGAGGTGTGAGGAGAAATCTGGCTATCTGAGGGAGCAGCAGTAGTGTTAGCAGAAGGGGAAAGCAGCACCCACATTATAATTGAGGATGTATGAGTGCCACTGGAGTAGCAGAACACCTGCCTCACAGGCATTGCATCGATGGTTTCTTCTGTCTTTCCCTTACTGTCAAAGCTCCCAGGAATTTGCCTCTGATTTGGCATTTATAACTGGATGACATTTCCAACCGCTGCGAAGTGTATGCTCTGCAAAACTTGTGAAAAGTGAATTGCTAGGGTCAGTTTCCTGGTAAAAGAAGCCATCCTGTGGCTGCAGAAATGTGAGGTTTTAGTCAGTGAAGAAATATGTTTAGTAGTGAAAACCATGATGGTTTAGTACTCTTAAGTTTCAGAAATAATTTTGCTCTGATCAGATAAGAATTCAATTATTCAGTCATAAGTTTAAAATAAATAAAATAAAATCCAATCCAAATTGGACCATGAATTAAAGATAATTATTCTGAAAACTGTCTAAAAAGTCTAAGAGCTGAAAGCTTCTGACTAGAATATACTTAATTATATGAAGATACATTATTTAATAGATACTCTAAAAGTTTATTTGCCACTCTTGTCTCCAAAGAATTGTGCAGAAAAGACAAGTTAGTATCCAGTGTTTACTCATCTTTAATCCATACAGATGTTGTATATTGGTGGTGAATAATTTGTTTTCATACAGAAAACATCCAAAATGAATGGTAATGTGTCTTTGTTTTTCCCAGGGAGGCTGAATCTCAGCACTTCCTTTCTACCCAGCCCACTTTCTTGTACTGATCTGATTGATGTCATTACTTGTGATTGTCACAAAGGGCACAGATACGAATAACTAACCTGTGCATTTGGAAAAGACATCTGTTTTTCCCTGAGGTGAGAACAGATGCCTACATTTTCACAAAATCTGATATTCAGAAGCAGAGAGCCTTGAAGTTACGTCTGTGCCAGATGAATTGGCATTTGTCTTTTGAGATTTGTATATACTGTGGACACAAGCACTAGGAGGATGAGCTGTTTAATGAGGGAGGCTGGGAGGAATTGTGAGTTTCCTGTGGGTTCTCTTCTTTCTAGGGGAAGGAAAAGAAAATATCACCTTTTCAAATATACCCTTAAACCCTTGAAATTTTGAGCTTTCATATTTGTGTTTAGGACTCTTTCATGGCTGTTGCAGGGGTGTTGCATAATAGCTATGAGTAGCTTTCCCTGGGAAAAAAACTAGAAATGCACCTGCTGAAATGCTCCAAGTTGCTGGGATGTTATTGTGCCTCACAGATTGTTGTCAGTCAGATCCTGTGCACTGAGGAGCCTCTTCTGCAAAGCACAGAACACTCTCCATGGATCCTGACTTTGACAAAAAAGACATTTCAGGTCTTGCCCATCGAAAGTTCAGACATGAGAATCTTCTAAGCAGCAGAGTCTGCCATGCTGCACATTTGGTCTTAAAAGCAATTTTCTTTTTTCTTTGCTAGTATGAGAGCAAAGAAAATATTCTCAGCCCTGAGGAAACTTTTCTTCCTAGGAATGCTTAAGAAAATTCAATGGCACAGCGTAACTCTTGGTGACTTTCTAATCCTTAGCAAAATTTTGATTTTAAAGCTGAGAAGTGTTGGTGTTACAGACAATTATTTCTTTTTAATTATTCCCACAACAGTTTTCCTCTTCAGTCCCTGCCTTGTATTGTCACTAGTGAGGATAGACTGGAAGGAGTGTATCGCAAGCTTTTGTCTGGATTTATAGGGTGCTTGCATTGAACACACTGATGAACCCCAGTTGAAACTCTTCCAATTTGGAATGAATAATGTTGGAATGATGCATGAGCTTTATAGTAGCTGTCATGCTATTTCCAAGAATTTCAGTCTTAATGTCCTTTTATTGTGGATTATATATAACACAGTTATTTGACTGTGTAATTAATGTCCTTTTATCTTCATGACAAAGAGTTACCATAGGATGATGCTGAGAAGATTTAAGGTTTTTTTATTGAAGTTTTTGTTTTCTCTGCAGTTCATGACTGTGAAACACACATGAACTACAGGAGCAGTTGCCTCCTGCATTTAGATGAAGACAGCATATGCCCTCTGCTCAGCACATGACATTTTTAGATTTAAGCTGGATGATAGATGCAGGAGGAGGGTGGGAAGCAGAGAGGAAGTAGAAACTCAGAGAAAAAACACAGGTTCAAAGAAGTTTCATATCTCACCAGACACTTTTATTGACAGCACTTGGGGTTTTTTTGCCTTGCCCCTCAGGGCAGGAGCTGTTCAAGTGTAGAGGCAGAAAGGCTGATGGTTTTTGGGGGGCACCCCCATAATAGGGCAGTAATGATGTGCACTTTCCAGGAATTTTTAAAATGAGGAATGAGATGTGGCCAACTTCAGTGCAGACCACACATATCACACGGTGTTGATTATCAAGTCTAGTATTTTTTCTCCCATAAATTATCTAGTTTTGCATTATTGCTCAAGTATGCTGCATGATCTTCTAATTCCATAGTGAGATGCCAATTAGAAATAATGCTACAGCAGACCATTAAAAGACAATTTGATGTACCTTTTTCCACTGTAAACATTAATTGTTGGCATTGTTTTTCTCACTACCACCTCCACTGTATGAGTGACAGCAGTACAACTCACCAGTTTGATATTTCTCTTGTGTCTATAGAGAAAAAACACTGGGAAAAGCCACCTGTTATTTTAAAAACGGCATTGAGGAGTTCCTACTGTGCACATGTGGAATTAGAGCAGAAAAACTGCAAAGAGCAACACAGCTGAAGGCAGGTCCAGAGCAAACACTCAGTGCCAAGCCATCACTCAAGAAATTGTTGTGGGAAGCACTGAAACAAGGGACTTTGCAGGCAAGATTATTGGCATTGCCTTTGAAAAGAAGGTCAGATTGTTTGGTTGGGGATTCTTTGCCCTCTTAGCAAATAATTTATTGTATCCTGAAGTGCCTGTATTTCCAGTGAAAAATGGTTCTGATGAGTAATGAAGGGGTTCAATTATGTGTTCATGTTGTTTTACAAAAAACTGCTCAAATCCCAACAAAAAAATTTTGTAATTTCCAGGTGTCTAGGCCAAAACCCTTGGTACTTCTCATTTACTGGAGATTTCTAGAAATGTGAGGATTCTTTATACATGATACTGAAATGTACTGAAACAGGAATGCTTTTTCCCCCTTTACTTTGTAATTGCCATTACTTATGTAGAAGTAGTCTTCAATTTGTTTGACATAAGTCGTGCCTTTTTAAGGCTGAGTGTATTTAAATGGGGAAATCTGTAAGATGTTTATCAAAGAAGCACCAACCAAAACTTTGATTCATCCTCATTTCAGCCAGTGTGAATTACTGCAAGTAATACATATAGAGATGTAAAAGTGGGTATGAGATACATTCTCAGGCTTTACTTGTCATCAGAAGGGTAAATAAAAGCCTCTTCCACGTGCTGGTGGCAGGGTGAAGAGATTTTATGCAAGCACTTCCAAGTTTGCACATCTGACACAAGCTGTACCTTTTTTCTTTCTGAGACTTGGTATTGTATATTGTGAGTTATCAGATAGATTGACTGAATTTATTTCTACTTCCAAGTGAAAGATTGACTGAATTTATTTCTACTTCCAAGTGAAAGAATAATAGTTTTAGCAAAAGATTTGAGAATATAATTGTGAATAGATTGCTTATATAGAAATGCTAATTACACTTTAAAAATGAACATCTGTGTGAAAAAAGAATTATTTCTGTAAGTGTTTCTAGTAGCAGCAGCACGTGGATTTTGTCAAAGTGGATGGTTATAGGTGTTGTTTATACATTGTAAGTGTTTCTCTGAGGGGAGAAAAGGTAAAATACTGTTTCTCTTTGTCTTCTTGTATCTCTCCAATGATGTATCTAAGATAAGTCTTACAAGTTAGGTTTAAACCATCTTGCTTTGGCTAGTGGATTGGTCTGATGTCCCTTTCAACCTAAATCACACTGTGATTCTTACATTTATGTGAAATCCCCTTGTATCTTAAGTTGGCTAATTGCTTACTCAAGACTTGCTAGCTGCTGCTTCACTCCATCCTGCAATTCTACCATGACAGGATTTCTCAAATACTTGGAAGGGATACAATGGAAGCAAGAAAATTCTCCTTGCAGTGCTCAAGTGTTATAAACTCATGCAAGCCTGTGTCGTCTTTGTGCCAGGTGTTCCACAAAGTAATGGTAGGTAATGCAGGAAGGTTTCTTTCAGATTGTGTTTGCTTTTGTCAGGTGCAGACATAATAGCCTGCTCACTAAAAAACATGCACATGTGGTCCTTGGTTCTTGTCCCTGAAGCTTTGCTTCCTTGTCAAACAGGGAAGTGAGAACCTGGAGCCTTTGCTACACATTAATGTAAGGATTGTGCAGAAGTGTGGTAACAAACTTGTCCTGATTTAGGATTTCTATCTCTGTTTCTAATATTCTTGTAACCCCACCAACCAGCAGTTTCTGAGGGGGATAAGTATGCTGAGGGGCATGGCCTTCAAACCTGTGGGAGACACCCTTGTTCCTGGCAGAAGAGCTAATTCCACTTCTGCTGCATGCGGGGAGGGAAGGTGCTAGGTGGCAGCGCGCTGTTTTTTTAGTTCCTTGATCCATGTATGTCCAGGAAATAAGCAGATTATCTCACTCTTGTTTCTGCTTTCATCCTTTTCTATTTTAGTTGGGATGTGCATGGGACTTTTGCTCAAATATACTTGAGACTGTCAGCATAGGATACTGAAGGATAAATTCTCTGTTACTAGTGGGATGAGCTCATGTGGATCTTTTCATTCAGCTTCTCACAAGCTGCACATTACAACAGCCAGTTTATTTCTGAAATCTGCACCAGCTCCCATACCTTAACACTGCAGTTCGAACATATCCTCATTTTGTTTGCTTTTGATTATAGACCAGGGAGGGACCTTGGCCTCAGATAGAGCTTCGACATGTAAGACAAATCAGAGCTGCTGAACAAAAGACCTGTGGCTTTATTTTAAAAAAATAAAAAAGAGAAAAAAAATACCACTCAAAAGACTGTTAAAATGAATATTGCCAGTGGTTTTCCACTTGCTTCTCAGGGGTAAAATCTCACTTCCTCCCTCAGTTTTAGTCATCCTCCTTAATGCCAGATAGACTCAGTATTAGGATACTTGGAAGGCAGCACTGTAATGATACTGAATTTATTAGGTCACTGTGAGGTTTCCTGGGAGTCAGTATCATGCCAAATGAAGAAAATTCTTGTGACCTTAATAAGAAATCACTAAATTGTTTATTTCCTATGGCTTTCCTTTCATTCCTCTGATTAGAGAAGATTATTTCATAGAAACAAGTTCTTCATATTCCTTCTCAGTCTTCTGCATTCTTGTTTAAAAAAACAAAACAAAACAAAACAAAAACCTCAAAACCCCAACAACAACAAGCAAACAGGAAAACCTCCCAAGACACCGAAACTAAAACAAAACCATAAAAACCACCACCAACAACATAAATCAAAGGATGGTGTAATTCTGATTTATATAAAAGAAAAGGGGAAAAAAAAAAATTACCGGGTTGTCTGTGCTGCTCTGTGTACATCACTTGGGAGCAAACCCAGTTATAAAATATGTGGTGTTTCATAATTACCCTTTCTGCCACAGGACCAGCTCTGAGCCCTGCAGGTTTAGCACAGTTTGGGGGATGTGTGACAGCTAGGTCATCTGCCCTAGCATTTTCCCTTTGGAATAAGGCATGGCCAGTAGATAATTTGCCTGAACCCACAACCAGTAGATTCTTTTGCCAAGTGTTGACACTATGCTGCTCTTTTCAGTCATATGGCTTTGCCTGACTGCTCACTGGATGTGGGAGGAGTTCTGAAAGCCGGCTAAAACTCAGGTGGTATCATTCCATGTAATCCTTTACTCAAGTGAAAAGACAAATTATTTATATGATTACTAATTTAGGAAAATATATTCATTATCCTTCTTCAAAAATCTTCTATGAAAACACTACTTTAGAATTTAGTTCTTAAAAAACCACTTTAGTCTAAAGACAGCCCTGTCTTTAGTCTAAAGACAGACACTTAAGTTCACAAATATTACATTTTCCCTTGTTGAACACATCCCCTTGCCAAAATCAAGTTTTCTCCAATTCTGCTCTCAAGTCTCACATATAGATCAAGATTATGTGTCAGTTCTTAAAAATATTCAGGCACCTCAGTGGCTTTTCTAATGGACAGCTGTAGGCTGACCATGGTTTTATTTTTACTCAGCCCTGCTATCTCTTTGTACACTTGGATGATAAAAAAGGATGTTGGCACTTGAGGGGATTTTGTGCTTATTCGTGTGTGTGTGACATCTGATTCTCAGTCCCTTGGGACTCTCTGCTAACTACAGTATTATAAGGGACCTTTATAAATTACTACCTCATTTTGATGGATTGCCATAAAAAGGCTTGGCTGTAAAGGTGAATCAATTTTGTTCTGTTAGTGGGAATTAAATTGCTATAAATGAAAGAGAATCTTGCCTTATATTCAGATTTGTGTAGTCATTAAGAAGGGTTTTGGTTTGTTTGTTTTTTGGGTTTTTTTAACTGCTGAGAATGGATTCTCACAGCCTCTACCATAGCAGCCCAGATCCTGGAGTCCTGTGCCTTTTGCTGGGCCTGTGCAGTTCTTTGAAAGAATAATTTTCTAGCAGAGAGGATTGGAAAATAGTAGGATCAAGTTTGGGAAACTCAGTGTGGCAATCCCTGCTCTCTAGGTATCCAAAGCCTGTGTTCACAACTGAATATGCCTTGTCCTGCAGAGAAGATAGGAAACCGTGTGCAGTGCTGGTACCAGTTACTACTCAAAAATGGCTTTGAGTGCTCTTGTGTGTTGCAGAATTTCTTCCTAACCTTGTGCTCTGTTGGCCATGGTCCAGACCAGTATAGCAGATACAGAGAATGAAGTAAAACCAAGCAACCAAGTTCAGGCAATAAATGTTTTTCATTTTTCCAGTAATTTTATGCATTTGATCTCTATTTTCTAAACATTCTTTCATGCTGATATTAAACATACTTCCACTTATATTTGCACCAAAGCACCTCTGTTAATATTTTCTATGAATTAAAATCTCTAAACGTCTACATTTTCAAAACTGATCCAACATTTTGCATGGCTAAGATACAGATCTATTTACAATATATTTTTTTAAATCTATTAATATACAATGGCTTTTTTTTTTTTTAAGAGAGAAATAGTTATTCAAGGCTTTTTGTATCCTTCAGAAGATGTTGGTTTGAGCCTGTATTGACGTCAGGGAGCTCGTTATCATTTTCATCATAACAAAAGTGATAACAGTGATAACCACTTTATTGTAATAACAACAGCTGGCCAGAATGTTTTGTAAGTATTCAAATTTTTTTAAAAAAGTAAGTACAGAACAATGATTTTCATAGACTTTTCATTGGTTTTTGTCATCTTTCAGACAGTATTTCAGCTCATTTCATTCACATTTGTCAATCCTTAATTTCAAAGAAAGGAAATCAGTGACATTTGCTGTTATGGATGTAATGAGCTGACTCTCAGGGAACCAGCACATCAGAGCTGCTCCTGGAGAACTATGCAAATTCTTCTGAGCATCATCATTCATCAACAGAAGTCAAAACAATCCTGATTTTGGAAGACTTTGTTTCTATAGTCCCTGATTTCACCAATTTCACACACAAACATGCTGCAATTCTTTAACTGCTGATTGTTCTCTCAACTTTGGAGTTTTATCAACAATCAGGGAAAACTGCTGACTGTGTAATTTTAATCCACTTTGTGGAGATATTTAGCAACTTTTGGAAGAAAACTTTATTGTTTGGGCTGAATGCATGTTTGCTTAAACAAACTGACAGCTGGATTGCCACAGTGAAGCCATTCCTCCAGAATCCACAGTGCACTTAAACAGGCAGGAGGTTTCCTCTTGCATGAATACTGTCCTAATCTCCTTCAAACCAAAACCTTTTTTGATATGTTACTCTGGATTCAGGCACTTTAAAATCACCTTGTTTTAGAAGCCACTTCAGAGCTGCAGTATCAGCACCTTAAAATCTTAATAGTCTCTTTTACTCCCATTCTTTATTCTGTATATTTCAATTGTACTGTACTTTTTTAAGGACTTCCTTATACGAGGCTCTGCATGAGCCAAATGTCACTCAGTTCTGGGAAGTTGCCCTTGTTACATTGTGTTTGTGAGGAATTCTGTGTTCTCCTTCATTAGCACCACAGTGGAAGATACTCATGAAAGCTCAAGGACAAGAACATCAATACTCTTTGGCAAAATAACCCAGAAGTATAGATGTTTTGATCCTGATAGTTCTAATCATCCTGATCTCTATCCATGGTCATGTTCTGCGAGTTCTGACTTCTGAAAAATTGCTTTTTAAAAAAAGTTCATGTTCTAGAACTGAAACTTTCCTTGGAGGGATTCCCAGAAGACCTCTGGGGTCAGAGTATAGAACATTTCCCCTTGTTTTAGGAAGAATTCAGGTGACTTGTGCTGACTTCCTGGAGTTCCTTGCGATAGGGCAGTGACAGGCATCAGATTTCTGCACTCTTACTGTCCATTCACCACAGACCTGACCTTTCCTCGAGGCAATAACCTCGATATTAATTCATTACTCATGAATATTAGGAGAGAAGAAGAAAGGAGCAGTGGAATGGTGGAAGATAAAAAAAAAAAAGAAAAAGAATTTTCTGTCAAGATGTTCTAAGGAGAATGGTTTAACTGGGATGGTCTTTCTTGGGAGCAATGAACAAGTGGCACAACAGCAAGTGTCTTTCAAGTTCATAGTCCATAAACACAAGAGATGACAGTTTGGGAGAAGTAATTTCAGCTGTTTGGGCACCTTACTGTGTGCTCCATTAATGGCAATATAGCAACATTTGCAGTATTAGTGGCTCCTTAGCTTGGAAGTCTGGTCACACAGGCAGCAGCCATTGAGAAGCAACAACATAAGGGGGTGCTTGGAGAGTGGGAGGAAGATACCAGAGATTTAATGACCTGAAAGTGAAATATTTGAAATATAATTACATGAAGAACATTAATTTTTCCCCTTGGATTATGTTTGAATAATGAGGACTGTAGTGTCTGCAAAAGAACTGGAAAGTAAATAGCAGCCAGGTGTTGTAGATGTCAGCGAACCCAATGGGAAGAATGATGATGTCTAACTCCATTTCAGAAGGCTGAATGATTTCTTTATTATAATTATGTTATAATACATTAATATGCTATATAAAAGAGGATACTAAATACTACATGCTACTTTCTCTAACTATCATATCTAACTAACTCACAACTTGTGACCCTGTTCTCCAGAGCCCAGACACAGGTGGATCCGACTGGCTGTCAGGCCTAAACAATCCACCATGACCCAACCAAGCACTCACTCTGGGTAAACAATTCTCCAAACACATTCCACAAGATAAAAACAAGGAGCAGAAATAGAAGTTGTTTTCTCTTTCATTTCTCTCTGTGCACCTCAATAAAAAATCCTGAGAGAGAGAGAAATGTGCTTGCCACAGCCAGGGATTTGTTTTCTTTAGTCTCAAGAAGGGACATGATTTGAAATGTAGCATTTGATTTGAATGGTGTCTCTCTGAATTTGAGAAGTTAGGAAATAAACTGAAATGTGTTTAAGTCAGGGGCACCAAATCCCTTGTTGATGTTTACATAGATGTACATTTCAAGGCAGTTGTTTTGATCCATTCCAGCCGTGTTGCGCAGGAGTCCCAGAAGCACTGGAATATCTCACCTGCATGTTGGGCATGATTTTTAGTAAACCACCCTCATGCATCTCCAATGAGGGAGTGATATTTACCCTGCAACATTTGGACCCAAGGCTGCCTCACTGGGAGCAGAGAGGGCCCAGATGGTCAGGAAAGGATGCATTTTACAGGTTTCTGTCCCTTCTCTGGCTCAAAGCACCATCACCAAGCACAGTCTAAGCAAAGAGCAGATTTTGAATAAGGTGCTGATTGCCCAGGGACTGCTGTGCTGCACAGCCAGTCCGGAATTTGCTGTGAGATTGCTTTAATTCTATAAAATATGCTGCTCTGATATTCTAGGGTTGCTAAAAGACAAAATTCCCAGAAGATAAGTTGGTCTTTAAAATCGAATGAATGAAAACAGCAACTTAATTAAAACTTTAGTACTTCTGGGAAGGTTTTTTTGATGTAGGCAGAAGGACTAAATTTACTTTGTTCTGATCATTTTCCCCTAAACACTGGCTTGCTGGGACTGTTGGAGGCTCAGTATCCTCTGCATCCCACATGAATTTCCTTCAGTTGTCCTGCTCACATCCCAGCTATGTCCTGAAAATAAATATATAGCATAGATCCCTTCAATTTCTAAGGAGGATAATGCTTCTCCTAGGGGACCATAAAGCTGAAATAGATTATTTTAAAATGAAAGCATTTTCATCCTCAGCCTCCTCCTAGGTGCCACTCAAATACAAAAGGCAGAGGTATGACATGTAGGTTGTCCAAAAATGCCACCTTTAAAACCTCTCAATCTGTTTTATACTCAAAGGCTATTCTGCCAGTTGACTGTAGCACACAGTGGTGCTTCAAGACTGAATTTTTTTTTTAAATTCCAACCTCTTCCCCAGGAAGAGACCCAGGAAAGCTCTTAACCACTGTCATTGAGGCTGGTGGCAAAATTGATAACTACAATTTTCTGGCAATGTACACATTCCTTAACTTTGCTTTCTAGTGTATCAGTAACTTTCACTCATTTTTCTGTGCCAGTTCAGGATCTTGACATGTTCAGTCTTTTGCAAGAAAGCCAACTTGATTGTACTATGGCTTAATACAAAATAATGAGCTTTACTTGTCTTATCCAGCCTTGCCACAGGTTTTTGTGCTTGAAATTTCATTGGACTGGAGTGAGAGGGTTTTCTGCCTGAATGCACCTGAATGGGCATCCACCCCAACATTTTCTTCCTGTGTCTTTTTCTGTCAACTCTGTTTTGTTACAATTTTGCAAAAACGCAGAGGGAGAAACTTTAGATCCAACAGATTTAATCAATAAGGATTTCAGTGTAGAAATGTTTGTAGATAGAATTTAATACAGGGCTCAGATGATGATGACTAAATGGAAGGGCATGAAAGGGATTTTTTTGAGGCTGGAATGTGTGGGTTTCTGGAGTTCCTTATTCTGGGTAAGAAAGTTCAATTGTGATAATTATACAACTACAGTATTACAGCTAATGAAAACATGAAAATATCTAATGAAATTATAGTAATGATATTTGAAGGCAGCTTAGGGGCTCTTTTCTGCCTTCCTCAGTCCCTCAGGGTGGTATGTCTAGACTCTGCAAACCTTCTGTTAGTCATGTTAAGAGGGCCTAGAACAAAGCAAAATCCTTTGCTTTAACAGCAAAGACTGCTGAACATCTCTGTTTCTGTGATGGATATCTTGCAAGGTCAGCAAGGGTTAGTCAGGCCCATTTTGCCCTCAGTCCAGTCTGGCAGATCACACAGGCCTCAGGGCATTTGGACCTCTTGCAATAAGGGCTGTACATCTCCTTATCTCCTGCATAATGTCCTTAATCTCTCTGCACCAAATAAATGCCACTGCTCTACTTTCCACTGATCTCGTGCAGCAAAAACCCTTGAGCATTGCTGGGAAAGCAGTTCATTTGACAGTATGGAAACAACTGTGCATTCTGTGGTCTTGCATTTCTTTCCCTTTGAGAAATTAAACAATTTTGTTTTAAAAACACATTTAAAATATTTCAATTTGAAAAAAAATCTATTTCTGACTTATAATCACACAATGAATATATACTTACTTCACTTATACTTACTGCTATGTGTAAACCTCTTTCATGCTTTTCCTATAAGGTACCTTTGAAAATACTGAGGGTATTCTGAGTTTGTATTTTTTACTTCTCTACCCCAGCAGAAGACAGACCAGCCCTGCTTGATAACTAGTTGCAGAGGATTAAGAAAAAAATTACATTAGTATTTATCCACTGAATAGCCAGAGTATCCTCTGCTCAGCTAAAGCTGACCTTGGAGTCTAACATTTTTTTTAGTGGCACATTTCTGTGTTTTTTATATCAGTGTGTTCTTTGGAATGGTAATACTGGGGAGATGGTACTCTTGGTTTCCACCAATGAAAAATTCCATGACTTTTAGTACATGCAAGAACTGGGGAATGGATTCTGGAGAAGCCACTTACTTTCTTTAATTCTCTGATTATGCATTAAAGTCTGGTGGATGGAGCAGGCCCTGATGTCCCAGAAGACAGCAGCACCGTGATTTTGGACAGAAGAGACTGTGACATTAAACAGGTACCTGGGAATGGAAAGATCAGACAATTTCTTGCAGTTGGACTGCTGGCTGCTGAAGTACCTTTTAAATTGCAACTCGTGTTTGAGTGAAGTATATATTTTTCCATAAGCAGAACTGAAAGTTCTTTGCCAGAGTGGCAAATGCCAGCGTGGCTGAAAATCCTAGCTCCAGTTCTTGTTTCTCTCTCAGGGTAACATTTGGGGTCTCACATTCTCCAGTGATCAGGGCACTGAGGTCAGGCACCAAAGCTCTCCTTCTTGAGAAGGAGAAGTGTTTTCTAATGCATCTCTACAGTTAGCATTTCCTAGGGACTGCTGCTAAGCCTGTAGCTCCTCCACTTTGTGTGAATTGCAGACAGAGACTCCAAATCCCTGGAGGTATATAAAACCTATATAGCCCAGGAGTGCTTGTCTCTCTCATCTCCACTCTGGGCTGTGGTGATGTGGATTTAAACAGTGTTTTAAGGGTTAAATGTGGGTTGCAGCTTGTAAAACTAATGTCTAATTGTACTAAGCAGATCTTCCTTCCTGATCACACCTGGCATGTGCCTCAGTTTAGAGACAAGTTTAGGAGAAAGCACTCTGGAATGAGTGTTTCCTCTAAAAAAAAGGTTCCAAAAATCCCTTTCTGCCAATGAGGGATTAACACTAGCAGATGAAAGCGAAAAAAACAACTGTCTATTGACAAACAGAGTGCACAATGTGTCAATATTCAAAATTAGCCATTGATCGTTTTTGTCAGATCCAAAGGAAGCTGCCAAGGTCCTTACAGGGAATCACTTTTGTAACTGATGAATTTTTTCTTTAACTAAAAACCAAGCTATGTTAAACAACCTCCCTGTGCACACACTCATACTGTAACAAAAGAAAACCTCAAAATGCCAAAGAAAGAGAAAAACAGCAGCTGACCGTGTGGCGGGGAGGAACAAAATGGCACCTGGCTTCTTCTCAGGGAAGAAAAAAAACAAAAGGTTCACAAAGTAGCTCAGGGGGCAAAAACCAAACAGATGGGAACCTGATGAATCTCTGGTGTTGGTCTCCTCCTCACAGCAGATGAAGCTGCTGGATTTGATGTCGTTTCTCTTGTGGGTTCAGCTTTTCTGAGGTCTGGGGCCAGGACGGAGCAACTCCTTGTCTCCCCGCTAGTCCTCTGCTTCTCCCATCAACTCACTGTTCTCAGTCCAAAACCAAACTGAACAGTTCAGGAGAAAAAAAAAAAAAACAAAACTGTGAAAACTGTGGAAGGTTTGCTATCAAAGTCTCCAAGGCCAGGGAAAGGAAAAAAAAACTTCTTGCCTAAGCTTATAAAAACCAAGCTAGCTAAGCTAAAGTCTGCCCGTCTGCAGGGAACCATGGATGCCTGGGAGTTAGGCTTTGAAAAAGCCTGCACAAGAACCCCCAGGCTCAACCTGAGCCCCAAGGCTCAACCTTTGGCCCTGGACCCACCTTAAAACTACAGCAACCATTTCTGGGCATAGAGCAGATGGTTAGGGAAGAGAGTATCATCATAAAATCACCCCAAGACAGCATGGAGCAGGTAATGACCAAGCTGTTCCTTGTTGGGAACTGTCTTTGCCAATGCTGGGCTTCTGGGCATGCCTCTAGTGTAAATCCTTCATATTTATTTATTGTTTTCCAAAGCATATCGGTTCTTCAGGCTCTTAATTGATTTAAAAATCAGCAAAGCCATTTAGAAGTCCCAGAATGCACTGACAATCGGTGGGATTCAGGGTGTGCCTCTGGTTCTGACAAGGACATCTGAGCTCCTTAATTGCCAAGCATATCTGAATGATATATTGATCAGGCTGTCACTGAAGGACACCCTGGATATCCAGGCAGAGCAGGATCAAGACACTCTGAGCAGCCACCTCGGATAATGTGAAACATGCCTAGGTTTTTCATGCAAACTCAAGAAAGAAGTAAACCCATTATAAACCAGCCAACAAAAGTTGTACCACACACCCCATGCCCCAACAGTCCCAGCTGAACCCATCTTTAACTACTAAAGGAGTTGGTGAGCAAAGCATCTGTCAGCACAAGCTGGGAACTTTCTGTGCCCCAAGTCCTGCCTCTGGCTCCCAGAGCTGGCGCTGGTCCTCAGCAGAGACCAGCATTTTGAGGCTAAAGAAGATGCTGTAATGCTGCAGTGTGATTATTTCTGCCCCTGCGATGTACGGAGAACTAAGGCACAGTCTGCATGGATACACCAACCTGGGAATGTCCTCAGGTCTGCAGTGCTGCATAGAGGAGTTACCCAGTCAGATTAACAGTGTAGTGGGAAAAGTGTTTGTCACACTCGCAAATCTCGTTCCTCTGTGGCTCACTTAAAGGTAAAAAATCATCCACAGTCTTGTGAGAGCACACCACCAACTCTGTGAATGGAGCTGAGCTGATCTTTATAAAACCAGAATTTTGAAAAGTGGGAATTATTCCTAGCTGACTAAATACTTGGTTTCAACATTGTCACTTCATAGCTAATATCTGTAAGCTTTAGCCAGTCTTTTTAAAAGTCCTTTCTTTTCCATTTCAAATTGATGTTTTTTATGAAATGCTTTCATCACTTCTTCCTTCCCCCCCCCCCATTCCCACAAATTGAAAGACAGATCTCTGGTTCTTTGGAGACCAAATACCCTTCAGTTCATATTCCACAAAGTACTTTTGCATGTTTTAATGGAGTAGGTAGAAATATTTTTCTTGGTTTATGACATTTTAATTGAAGTGAAAATCCAGAGCTGAGCATTTTCATAAAATGAAAATTAAAAATATGTGACTAGGGTTGAAACATTTTATTTCTAATCTCTCTCATTTATTACACTTGCTTTCTCTTTTTTTTAGAAAAGTGTTTTCAAAGGCAAAAGGAAACAGAGTATCAGAACTATGAAGAGAAGATCCATTCCATAAAGCTCAAATAAGGAATTCCTCAAAACTGACTTCTACCATGATTATTTTGCTAAAAATAAATCAACGTCTTCCAGTAAAAATTTTCTATTAATGGGGTTCTGACTGGAAAAAGTATCACAACTTGTTCCTGCATATGATCTCCTCTTTTCTAAAGGCCCCCAGAAAATTTTGTGTGGTGTTTTCCATGGGACTCATTTCATGCCTATTTCAGATGCAGTTTTCCATTGATGCTGAATTGATTTTTGCTTTTTTTTTTTTTTTTCTTATATATTCTCTGTGTTCTTTACAGATGTATTTGTAGCCTAATAGTGTATTCACTGTCCCAGTGCTTTTCCTTACCTTTTTCCCTGGGCAGAAAGACAAAATATATTCCAGAGCTCTAAGCCCCAGTGGTTACAAGGCCCCTATCCCATCTCGGTTCTCCCTAGGAACCAAGGTCAAAACCAGCAGGTTTTTTTTGAGATGCATTTTCATCAAGAACATTTAGTCCCTAAAAAGGGGAGGAGGGAATCAGGGAAGGGTTAAACTGAGGGAAATTGCCCCACCAGTCTTGTCTCTGATTGGTGATTTTTGTCAATTATGCTAATTTGCTAAACTTGGAAAACTGCATTTACCCCGGGGAGGGGTATGTGTGTGTGCATTTTGTGGACATTTTCCACATCTGCCCCTGGAGGCCTCCAATAAACACCAGCCTTTATATTACCTCCTATACTAATATTATCTTGAAAGTGTGTGTCGTTTCATTTATAGGTTTTTTAAGGCATCCCCATGGGTAGAAGAAGCTGGGACGCACCCTGAATTGTGAAACACTGGACCTGTTCATTGCCATCTGATTTCAAAAGGCTTTCCAGCCCTAATGGGCTAGTGGAATTGTTCATTGTCACTGATGTCTCCCTTATTGCAGCAGGTGTCCTATTGCTGGAAGGGCCAGTGTGGCCCTTAGTGAATGTGGCATGAAGGGACATGTAGCAGCTTTAAATTAACTGACAGAAAAGAACACTTAGAATGTAATTTGAAATTTCTAAGGTGTTGCACAAACATGAATTAGTCTTTGCACTTACTGGTAAGACAAAACCAGCTGCTATTAACAAGCCAACACAGGGTAAGAGCCATGACACAGTTATTACTGTTTTTATATCTCTTCCAAATCATAGGGTCATAGAATGGTTTTCATGGGAAGGGACCTTAAAGATCATCCAGTTCCAACCCCTCTGCCATGAGCAGGGATGCTTCTCACTAGACATGGTTTCTCAGGGCCCCATCCAGCTTAGCCTTCAACACTTCCAGGGATGGGGCATCCACAACCTCTGGATGGCTTGTCTAACACCTGGATCAGGAAGTTGTCCTCTACATGCTCCAGGAGTGCCCTTGCTTGCAGCCTGCTGTGTTACTTTCTCAGCAGATGTTGGTGAGGTAGGTGTTAAAGAATACATTCAGTGCAGGAAACTTGGGATGCAGCTGCAGTACAAAGTGCAGGTTGAGCTCTGAGAGGGCAGGAGCCCAAGCCCAAGGCAAGAGGTCATGAGCTGCCCTTTGCATTACAAAGGGCACAGGGTCCTGTGGGGCAGCCAGGGGACTCAGAGACACAGTAGGAGCTGATGAGCCCAGACCTTCATGACCTTAGATGGTGAGGGGATAAAAGCACACGAGTTTCTTTATTCAAGTTCCTCCTCAGAGGCACCGGCTTGAGTTGTTATTTTGTTTATTTAGTTACTGCATCATGATTAAACTGTTTTGAGGATCTGGACATCTGAGACTCTGCTATGGGAAACCCAGGGCTAAACTTGTAAGGAAACCTGGTCTGACTTTGTGGGAGTGGAGGATACAGCTGGGAAGGCCTTTGATCCCACATGAGGTGATGTGGGACTGACTCCAGAGTGGCTCTTGGGTGGTTGGACAGGGAAGTTTCCTTAACACTGAACCCCTGCCTTCCCAGCCTCTTGCTTCTGAAAAGCCCATAGCCCTCAGCTGCAGTGCAGTTTGGGAAGTGTCCCAGCATGCTTCCATGATGACAATTTGATCAGAGCTAGGTTTGGAAGGGACCTAAAAGCTCATCTGGTTCCAACACCCCTGCAATAGGCAGGGACATCTTCATAGCTCAAAGCCCCATCAAGCCTGGCCTTCGATACTTCCAGGGATGGGGCAGCCACAACCTCTCTGGGCAACCTGTGCCAGTGCCTGGCCACTCTTAATGTCCAGCATTTCTTCCTAATATCCAACTGAAACAGCTTAAGGCTATTCCCCCTCTTCCCTGCCTGCCCTTGGGAAGAGGCCCTCTCTAGCCTTCTTACAGGCCCCCAGCAGGTACTGGAAGGGGCTCTAGAAGTTCTAAACAGCCACTGGTCAGTGGCTGGACAGTCATGAGCCCAACATTCTGGAGTCTGGGAGTTAGAGGGACGGACCAATCACAGGCTCCGATCCAGGTGATGCCACAATGACTGAAGAACGCCTGAGGCAGTTGGAGGGGCAGAGCATCAGGAGGACAGCGCAGAGTGGGCTCCTGTCTTGCTTCCCTCTCGTCCCCTTTGGGTATTGGTGTCATTCTCCGGCAGTCACCCAGGACCTTCTTGAGTCAGAGGAGGAATGCCTAAATCCATGGGTAGAATTTGTCATTCGGTGGACCTTCCCACCTGTGAACTCCACAGACTTGGAGAGATTGCAGACCTAGTGGCTTCTGTTCGCCTCTCACGCATCCGTAAGCAAAAGCTAGCACTGGCCTTGAAGAATGAAGGCTATATTCCAAAGCTGCTAGAGCTTTTCCAAGTCTGTGAGAGTGTAAAGAACACTGAAGGCTTGCACCTTCTGTTTGACATTGTGAGAGGAATTTTGTACCTGGACAAAGCCATTCTCTTTGAGGTGATGTTTTCTGATGAGTGTATTCTGGATGTTGTTGGATGCCTTGAATATGATCCTTGTTTGGCTCAGCCAGGATGGCACAGGGAAATCTTGACCAAAACAGCAAAGCTTCAGGAGGTTATTCCTATCAGAGATCCTGAACTCAGGCAAAAGATCCGCCAGACGTCCCGGGCACAGTACATTCACGCCATCATCATGCCTAATTCGTCGGATTTTGAAGCAGATTTTCTTTCTACTCTCAATTCCTTCATCAGCTCCAGCAAAGAGGAGATTTTACATGCATTGCAGGTAAGTGGTTTTTAATGTGGCTTAGATGCGATCTGTAGTGATCCCTCTGGCTGTAGTTTGGAAATGATTTAAAGCTGGTGAACACTGTATAAGTTAATCACAGGCACTTTCATTTGCACAACATTTTGAATGCTTTCCCTTCTTTCTGATCCCTTGGATTTTTTGTATTTTCAAAATGATAAATTTCAGGTGAATATCTTAATACTTTTTATGGCCTCTAACAAGATATAGTCCTTCTCTTTGATTGCCAAGCAAACCTTTGGAGCTGGTTTTGTATAAGCATTCAAGGAACATGTAACTTCTGGTATTTCATTCCAGGGACATTTATTGCACTGTTTTCCATGTAAAAGGGTGCAGAGAAATGGGTGGACAGATATGGCAGAAAGTGCCAAAACACTGGAGAGATGATAATGTTCCTGGGTTTCTTGGAGTCTAAAGAATGAAATGCTTTACAAGAAGTGTAGTGTTGTCCTATATATCCTTAAATATCTTATAGCAGTAGAGGATGTGAATCTGAAAAGCAAATAATAGTCACAAAAGTCCCCTATCTTGGCAAAGCAGAGTGCCTGCATGTGGCAGAGCTGGTTTTACTGCGAGTGAGATTCAGGAGAATGTGGCAGCAGCCAAATTGCAATCTGTTAATGGAGTCCCCATCACAGAGATGGACTGAAAAGGTGCTTTGCAATGCTGCAGATCCAAAAGAGGCAAACTGATCCCCTTGGGATGTTCACAGTGTAGTATGAATGGTGCAGGTACAGTAGGGCCAAAGCTGTCTCTTGGCTAGCACTTTTTACATCAGAAATGTACCACTTGCTTCCCTAGAAGTTTATGTGCAAAGTGCTGTGAGGGCGTCTGAAACAAATTAGGGCTGTCCTTTTTTGTCCTTTTGATGCATGTGTGGGTGTAGCAAATCCCACAGTGAGTCTGTGGGGTTTGACAGAGCTGCAAATCATAGAGGTGGCATGGCAGAGAAGGAGAGGAAATGTCACGCTGTAGAGACGAATTTAGGGATCAGCTTTAGGGATCATCCCCTGTGCCCAGCTTTACCTGTGGCTCTGATGACCTGGAGCTGCTTCAGCTGCACAGGAGGAGTGCTGAAAGACTGGGAATGATCCTGCTGGATGGGTGCTCTAGCATTTGCCTCCTTTGTGATAAAAATAATGGCAGTGTGGAAAATTTGACTTTGTGCAGTGTGGGATCCTAGAAAGATCATATTTTCAGTTTCCAGAAGGCACTGAGTAATTTGTGTTCTTTTTGTGTGCTCCACAGAAAGATGAGGAATTTTTGCCTGAAGTTTTTGCACAATTAAAAAATGAAGCTACAGCTGGTGAGCAACAATGTGAATTGGTAAGTCAGCAGTCTTGGTGGTTCCTCAAAGGCTTTAAATGAGAGGGATGAAGTAGAAAGTGAAACTGTTCTGAGAGTTCTGCAGTCTTAGAAGTACTTTTGGAGAATCAGGCAGTACAGCCTCCAGTACAAATTTTAACTGTTTCCTCCTTTCAGAGAATTTTCTGACTCAAATACACATTTTTTTTTTTCCTGTGCACCAGATGAAGTTTTTCAAGGAATTCTGTGCCTTTTCTTTCACGGTACCTGAGAAAAGAGATGAATTTCTTCAAACTTTGGCAAAGTTGGGATTTCTTCCAATTCTTGAAATGTTAATGGTAAGTGAAAACATAGAACTGGTTTTAATAAAGCTAGAAAAGCCCACAGCCATATAGCGTTTTTTTTTTTTTGTTTCTGTTTTTTTTTTTTTTTTTGGTGGTTGTTGCTGTTGTTTGGTTTTTTTGTTTTTGTTTTGGGTTTTATTTGTTTGTGTTTTTGTTTGTTTGTTTGTTTTTTTTAATCTGCTGAGCACCTTTTTGTAAGTCTGATTGGAGAGTTTTGCTCTGCTGAGAGTGGAGGTTTCTGGTAATGTCCAGAATCCAGAAGCTGCCCACAGTTCTGCTCTGGAGTAGCCTGGCTTGACTGCTCTTACTATTTTTACTTTTCAGACTTCATGATGGAGAAGTCTGAGGGCCGTGAAGTCCTTGTGACAAGGTAGTCAAAAGGTGAAAAAGACTTTTTCATGTGGAAGCTTGATTGTTGTTTTTTTATCAGATAAAACCACATCCCTTAAGGAAAGTTCTGGATTCTTGTCGCCTGTAAATGGGCACAGAAACTGTGGCACACCGTGGTTTGTACAGTTGGTCCTTTAGTACAAAATTAATAAATTGTGGATAGCAGGCATAGAAAATCAATAAAGTCTTAGATATTCAAGCAAGTAGGACGTTGTGAATGTTTCCAGGCTAAGTTAGGGCTCTCAAATACCCAGAAAGCCTTGTCTCCTTTCCAAAGGAGGAAAATAGTAGGGAAAGGATTTGCCTGGTTCCTTGTTCTTTTTCTGTAACCATATTATCGTGCTTCTCATGAAAATTTTTGTAACAAAATGTTCTCCAGTTTTTAAACTGCCTTCTCTTTGCAGCTTCACGTGATAATAAATACCAAACTTTATTTACTCTAACAAATTAATATCTTTCTTTTTTTTTTTTTGTGAGGGAATGGATAATCAGCAAGTTAGATCTGCTGCTACAGATATATTGTCTTATCTAGTAGAATTTAGTCCAGCCACCATCCAACAATTTGTAATGCAAGAGGCCCAGCAGAATGAGAATGTAAGTAAAAGTGGTGGTTTGGAGTTTGTTGAATATACCAGTTTTAGGGCAAACAGGAAAATAACCAGAAAAAGAAAACCTAAATTTCTGTGTTTTGTTTTAATTTTCATTTTTTAAAAAATGCAGAAAGTGGGGAACTCATTCCATTCTTGTGAGTACTTATTTTGTGATCTCTTTCTTTGGTTTTTTTTTTGCAGGATACCCAACTCATCACTGAGATCATTGAGCAGATAATCCGTTGTCCTGACCCTGAATTTGGAGGAGATAATCAGTTAATGGAGATTTTGTGTGCCCTGATTGATCCAGAGAAAATGCTGGCCATAGCTAGTGTAAGAGAACATGAATGGCAGAAAACGTGATACTGTCTTGGCAAACTTAAAAGCCTGATATTCTCTATTGCTGTTATTGTGGGCAGAGGATAAAAAATTATAGGATTTTTTAAATTGAGTGGAGTGTGGTCTGATCGCAACTTTAAATAAGCAAAAGATATGCTAATTTTGCTGCTGAAAGGCATGTGTCTGGGGCATCGTGCCAGTATCAAACCACACAATCCCACGTGTCAGTGCCATAGCACTGTCTGACCATAGCTCTCTCCATCTGGATGATAAATCTTGAAAGATTTTAATACAATTGTTACGTACCAGAATATCTGTAAAATGGTTTACAGGTTGTTCTGGGCAAAACTACGTACGCTTCAGAATGGTTTAAGGACACTTTGTCAAGCACTTTGAGTCATTGATGTTTTTTTCCAGTATTCTGGGAATTCTTTTAATGATAGCTAGCTTGTTTGGAGACACAAGAAACACAAGTTTGTCCCAAAATAAAGAAATTGATCTTGTGTGAAGACAGTGCTGCAGATCCAAAGAACTCAGTAGAATTCTTTGTAGGCTATTTCTTCTGTTACTACTCTTTTTTATTTAAAATGTTGTATGTGAATGCCAGTGTTTAATGAAATTATTGTTGTTTTAGAATTTAGAAGTATTTGAATTTCTCGATATCTTCTACGACCGTTACATTCATGTTCTCACAGCGCCGCTTCTGGCTGATACATCAGAAGAATGGTATAAAATAGGTAATGACAATTTAAATTTTTTTCCCTTTGAAGGGTCTTACAGTCCTGGTAACAGCAATAGACCTGTGATGCCTGCTGGGAATACACTTGCTGCAAGCTGCTGTTCCTCCAGGGACAGGGATTCTGGGGGCAGGACTTTCCATAGCCCTTTCCTGAAGCTGTGAATGCTGACACAGCTTGATCGTGTACTTTGTAAAGATATACTTCCTTCATGTATATTGAGAATAATGCCATGGTTTTACTAGTCTAATTTTAAAGAATATTTACTGTGAAAGCAAAAAAGCTGCAGTTGTGTTTGTTGTTTTGTTCTGAGCCAATGTCCTGCTTCCCAAAGTAAACCAGTAAAACAAAAGTCCACTAAAAATACGTCAGGAACTGCAATAGCAACTGAGCTCAGTGTACTTTGACAGTACATTATTTATTTTTTTGTACAACTTATGGCATTATTTTTTCTTGTAGATAATTATCAAACAGCAGAAATACTAGCCTCAGTTTTGGAGCTGTTGTCTTTTTGTGTGGAGCAGCACAAGTATCACATGAAGATTTTCATTATCAAGAAAGATCTCCTAAGAAGAACACTGGTCTTGATGAAATCCAAACACAAATTTCTGGCCTTGTGTGAGTATGGAACTGACAGGATTTCCTTTTTCAAGGCTTTGTGTGTCCTGTGTGGAAGGTGTACCAGTACCAATGTACACTTGAACTCAGAATTCCTGTTCATTTGCTGTGTTTTACAGACTACAATTAAGTAATTTGGAAAAAAGGAGGTAGCAGCTGTCTGTAAGCACAGTTGCCTCTTTTGAAGTCTACAGGGATCCTTTCAAATCTTCACGAGAGGATCCTTTGTAACTAGATTTCTTGCCTCATTTCAGTGGAAATTGTGTCCTTTCTTAATAATGTCCTAAATCTGGTTCTCCTTGTGGAGAGTGAATGAAATTCTGTGAACCAGGATCTTTAAAGACTTAGGGCTGGTTCTGGGAGGGGAGCAAGGACAAAAGCACGGTGGGGAGTTACTAGTTTAACTTCATGCATGCTGGAATGCATTGCTGCTGGACTTGAGAAAGAAATCCATGGTTCCTGATGACCTTCAAATACTCAGGAAAGTCCAAGAAGGAAAGAAAGGTGACCTATCAACATATCTGCTTCTGCACTTTAGGGGTGCATATTCCTCTTGGGGTAACACCAGGTTTTTCAACTCTTCCACAAGAAGGGGAGAGCCTGGCATGTGGTTGTTGAATGCTTGAATGTTTTTCTTCACACAGGTGCTCTTCGCTTTATGAGGAGAATAATTGGCCTGAAAGATGAACTTTATAACCATTACATCACTCTGGGAAACCTGTTTGAACCCGTTGTAAATACTGTGTTGGACAACAGGAATAAGTGCAACCTGCTCAAGTCTGCCTCGCTGGAGCTGTTTGAATTCATCCGAAAGGTGAGTCCAGCAGCAGCCTCAGCACCAACATGTCCATGACCTCTCAGGCCAAGAGGCAAAAGGCAGATTTTCCAGGATAGCAAACATCCTATTTTACTGGAAGGGTCACAAATGGGACTGGGATGTTTATTGTCTATTGTCCATTTCTAAGGGAAGTTTAATAATTCTTTCTAGATCTCAGCTTTTTCCCTAAGAATAAATCTGATTGCTTCCCATTTGTTCTTGACAAGAATATTTTGGTTCTGGACAAGGAATCAGTTACTTTCCAAAATAAAGTTAAAAGCTTTCTGACTTTCTGTGTGTGAACATTTGAGACTGAAACCCTATTTTGTTCTTATTCAGGAGGATATTCAGTTCCTTATTGCACATATAGTTGAGAACTTCTCTGATGCACTGGAATCTGTCAAAAGCATTCACACATTCCAGGGACTGAAGACAAAATATGAGCAAGAAAAAGACCGGCAAAACCAGAAACTGAACAGGTATGGCCCAGTTTCTGTCTTATGAGGCTGCCTGTGACTGCCATTCTGCAGGCCTGCTGGTTGGTTTTTAATTTCCCATAAAGCAGCAGAAGCAGGTGGCTGGGATTTGGGTTAGATTACATTCTTGCTGAAAACTTCTTAAGTTAGAGTAAACCTCCATCTACCTTTCTTTGAGTAGGGCTGATGTGGTCAGTAGATTAAATGTTCTGCTCAGAAAATTCTCAGCTTATGAAGAGCAGAATCTTGCTTTGTTCTTCTGAGTTAGGATTCAGTCTGCCTCATTATCACCTGGGTAATTGTGAAGCTTCTGGTGAGGGTGGAAGCAGGGATGGAGCTGTCTTCACCAAGTCACTTAATTCTAAAGCTTTGGAAGCCATTTATGACCTGGCTGAGTCTGAAACATCAGGCAAAACTTCAATCACTTGTCCTATGTCTCTTGCAGTGTCCCCTTCATGTTGCCTGGTGAGACATTTGTCAAAGAAGCAGTAGTCTCACAGGTGGATGAAGATGTGCAGTTCCGTGAAGGTGAAGAGAAGGCAGCTCCAACGTCACCAGCAAGCTCCAAAGGCTCCTCTCCAATGTACACAACCCTGACCACAGTGGAGACAGCCCCCAAGGTGGGAGAGAATTTTATGGAAGCTCCTGTCCTCACACAGGACAGCAGAGCAGCCTCGTGGAGCTTTACTGGGTGTAATGTGGCACAGTCAGCAATAGCCTTGTACAGGGTACCTTAGTTAGGGACAAATTCATCCCAGTCACTGACTAGTTTCACCAAGAGTGAAACTCTGACTAGCTGGGGTAAGGTTCAAGGAGTATAAGGTGGGACTGGAGTCTGCTGTTAATCTGGTGAGCACAGGTTAATTTTGTCTCTTCTGCATGATTGAACTGTTGCTACTCCTTGGCTTTCTTCCCTGCCCAGCTGGTGCCCTGTGTGTGTGATGTACAGATGAGATTGCCTTTTTTGGAATCTATTCCCCATCAGGGAATTAATTAGTGTTTTTAAGCAGACAAAATGCAGGAAGTGATGCCTCTTTTATGCCTTTTACATCTGAGCATTATTTGAATCTGAGCAGCTACAGAAAACTGTGGCAAGAATTTTATTGCTCACCCCTAAGACTTGGGGGCAAAACAGATGTGCAGCATGTATTTTTTTCAATGTGGGAATTTCATTTTTTTACCTTTTTCTAATTGGCAGAGAGGACTATGTGAAATATTTGGTTATCCTGATGATGAAGATGATGGGACATCGCCAAAGAAAAGAGCTTGTCTGGATTCCTAAAGGAAACTGAAATTTTAAAATATGAACTTTTATTATGGGTTTTCCAGTGCTGCAACTGTTTAATGTTAAAATACGGAACCAGCTGCAATCCATCACATAGATCTCTCTTGTAATATATGTTGTTATATAATAATTATGTAATGTATGTTTATAATATAATATAATACAATACAATATAAGTAATATAATTAATATTACAAAATATAGTAGTAATATATAGTAACATATGTTAGGTCCATTTCTCATGGAATAGTTTTATGTGAAGCCATTTCTATGTTTTAGAGATTTAGTTAGTATTTAGTTTAAGGTAGTGGCTAGTTTTAATTGTAGCTCTTGTTTGGAAAAAAATTGCTTTTTGCATAGATACATAAGATAGTTTGTTCCATCAAACAAGCTTATTTTCTATTAAAGATCCCAATGTACTTGTTTTACATCATCTGTAAATATGTGGCAATATTAATGCTGAGCTGAAAAATTCAATAATTAAAATTGGACTCTGTAATTTTATAAGATGTGTTATTTGTAAGTACTATTTTAATAAAAAGTTACATGAAACTTGACTGGGTGGGTTTGCTTCTTTTCCTGTGAGTTACTGTTGTAGTCAGTGATGCCATGCCCTGTGCAGAGGGTAACCCCACTCTTGGCTTCACTTTCAATCTGTCAGGGCCAAGCCAGAACAGGGTTTTAAAAAGATTTCTACTCTTTTGAAACTGAATTGCAGGTGACATCTCAAACTTTGCAACTAACGCAATTACTTTTGCCTAAAGCTGCTTTATTTTAGCAGATTTCAGTATCTGGTTGTCTATAGGCTCTCAAGAGGCTGAGGCCAGTGGTTGAACAAATCTGCACTCCAGGGATGCTCAGCAGCTCTGCTGCTGAACGCATCAGTGAGTTTCCAGCATTCTGGAAAGTCAATGTCCATGTAATTTGAAATACTGATATATAAAGTACTGAGTTCCTTGTCTGAAAGTTCTGTACAACTAAGCATAAAATTAGAAAACAAATCCTTTTGTTTATTGATGATGCAATTTATTCTCAAAACATCCATCTTTTCCTGGGGTTTGTGATGAGCTTCTTAAAACTAAGTTGCTTCCTTCCAACTTTTTTGCCTTTGAACTGAAAGACACCCTGAATCAGGGTGAAGCCAGCTTGAGCTTCTCCAGCAGTGCAGTGTCTTCCTGTCCTGTGCTTCCAGCCCTTCCACTGACTTGGTTTTTCCATGGGAAGCAACTTGGCAGGTGATGGCAGCACCCACCCTTCTAAGTGCCTTGTCCTTCTAAAATGTATCAGCATCATGTCACTTCTGTTCCCTTGGCTGAGGGACACAGAGGAAGGATTTCATCGTTTGAAAACTCGCAAAGAGGAAAAAAAGAACAGAGCAAATTTTTTACCTATGTGAAATTTACCTATGTTTCAATAGAAAAATGTGTTTTTTTCCATTCAGCTGTGGGGAAAAAAATCCCTGAGATTGATGGGAGCCTAAACAGTAGGTCACAGATTAGGAGCTAAAAAGCATTTTAGCCATTCATTGGTTAAGTTATTGGTTATCACAGATGTAGCATTTATTCCATTGAGCTGCAGGAATCCCCATTAATGTGACACTTCATCTTTCATCAGGAAAATGGGGATTTCCAAAAACATTCCATGTCTATCTGAACCACATGCTATGTGCTTGAGAAAACTTACTTTAAGATTTTATACTTTTGTCATCTTGGCTGGGTATGAAATGAGAAAAGAAAATAAGAAGCAATGAGCTGCACTGCCAGCCCAAATCACTTCAGCAGAAATCTGTAGCATATTTGTCACAGCACTTTCTTTAGAAACCTGTAACAGAAACTAATTTTTTTATTCAACAGTATAGAAGAAATGTTCAGCTCCTAAACCTTATAGCTCAGGGGGAAATTTAATTTTTATATCTAGAATAGTTTGTTATACAATTTTTTAAATCACTTATTCTTAAGGTTTCTGTGAGGAGCTGCCCTCTTGACTTCTCAGAGCTGCTAATTACTGCATCTGGAGAGAAGGGATAAAGAAATCAGGTACAATTATCCCTGAAATGAGATGGAGTGTTATGGGGCAGGAGTGAAATGCAAAATTAGGCAAATTGAAAATGGATAAAATTTAGTTAAGTGGAGACATTTTATGCTGAAAATAAATTTATATAAAAAAAAAAAACCAACAAAAACAAGCCCAACCAAAACTGACCAAACTAGAATAAATGTAACAATTGTATGATGCCTCTTGACCAAGGCTGGCTTTTAAATGGTACTCTAGACTTTAAAATATTTGAGTTGTTTACTTCAAATGTGTGTGAACAGATATCATCTCCCCTGTCACACATACAGGGAAATTTAGACCTCACTAAGAGAGAATGCAGGAGCCATGAAATCATGAGTTCAAAGTGCTTCTCTGAATTATCTATTTAAGAAGATTCTCTCTGCTAGAGAAATCTCTCTGTTACAGAAGTTAAGTTAAATCTCTCTGCATGGAAAGTAAACCAGGTTACAAACACTTCTTTGTGGCTATTTAGTATAGCTCATGTTGGTGACTGTTCTATTCCAAATTAGAGAACTTCAAAAGGACCAACATTTCTCGAACAAAAATTAATGTGCAACCCTTACACTGGTTGTGTTTCTTGTATCCAGAAAGCAGCAAAAATCTGGGTGGTTTTATCTCTAAAGGTTCGATGTATGAGTGGACAAAAAAAGTTTGTATTTGTGGAAGTGGAGGTTCAGGAATACACTAAATACGTGTCTCTTCTGTATTTTCCAGCTAGCTGTGAGATCAGGAGAGCTTGTTTTGGGTGACTCTTGTCTATGTGCACTGCCACAAGAAGTACATGCAGCTTGCAGACTGCTCACCACACAAAGCTACTTATTTTCTAGAGCCTTCTCTCTACTGACAGCTTATATTCAACATTTAGGAGAGACTAAATCATGAAGCTGCATTTATGGAGAAAAAAAATGCAGTTTCATCCTCAGAAGGTGTTGCATAATGTAATTCTTTGTTTCAGGAGTTTGCTGCAGATGTATTTCTGGTGTTGTGCTTTGACAGCCTGAGAGTTAATACACATCTTAAAGCAACCCTGGTGTTCTCTCTCTTCCTGGCTGTATTTCTGGTGGTCACAGATAACAGGCAGAGAGCATCATTCTGTGCCTATCACCATGCTTCTATCACTGAGAGCTCTTTTTTGTTTGATTTCTGGTTTCTGTGGTTACCATCTGGTGAAATAAAACACAGCTTCAACATGAATGACCGAGATGTCAGAAAAGCTATTAATAGTGATTATACTATTTATGCTTTTTATGCCCTGAAAGTATTCAAAGCATTAGATTCCTCAAATGCCCAAGCCAAATTAGATGGGGTGGGGTTTTTTTTTTTTGGTTTCTTGGGGTATTGTTTTGTTTTTTCTTTTTTTGGGGTTATTTGTTTTTGGGATTTTTTTTTTTCTTTTATTGCCTAATTTTATGTTGTATCTTAATGTTTGTCATCCTCCTCCTCCTGTACTCTGGAGGAGGCCCACAGCTGCCTACACCTTTCCTCATCTTGACATCATATTCTGCTGCAGTGCCCCCACCTATAAAAGGAGGAGAATGATCCCACCATGAGAAGTCAAAGGAAAACGAACATGTGTGAGCTAAGATGATGATGGATGATGCTTAGAAATGGAGAAAAAGTAATAGTAGAGGAAGATAAAGGAAGCAACTGAAGGCTGTCTTTTGGCAGGAGGTTTTTTAGAGTGCTAAGAAATGGGTGTTGGATGTCCATGTGGTCTGTCTTTATTAATCTTATTAATCTCTGCAGGCTGAGCAGTTCTGAGCAAAAGTGATTGCCTGATAGATATTTGCCATGACATCAGTGGGGTAAGGTTACAAACAATTGAGCTCGTTTAACAAGACAAATATGAGAAATCAGGAAATAAAAATGACTGGATATTGAGCCCTTTTATTCCAAAAAAGGAGGAACTCTACAGTGATTAATCTGTTTTATCAAAATTGGGAAAACCAATAGAAAGGCAAGTTAATAAGCTTAAGCCTCATACATGTTGTAGTTTCACCTAGTGATTTTATTGTGTATAAATTACTCTCCATTAACATATTTTGATTCTTGTATAATTCTCTCTTGCACTTTTGCTAGCTACTTCCTCTTGAGTTTTCCTCATTTAACATATTCAGATATGAAAGAGAGGAGAAAGGGAGCTTCTAGCCTCCCCTGAATGTCATGTATGGAACTAGGTTTTGAGGGGTTCTTTTGGTCATTGACTCTTTCCATAGTTACATCACCATTTTGCTGGGGGAATCTCTCCTAAAATGTTGAAACATAAAGCTGCTCACTCTGTTGAAATCTAGTCAGGTCACATCGTCGTGATGTAAAGAATTGCTGCAATCATGTCTTACAAATGTGGAAATACAGCCCACACAAATAGCAACAGATAGCAACAGATCCAGACTCTGCTCAAGAGTACTAAAACAGAAGGTGTTAAATCCCTTGAGTTATTGAAAACTTCATAGGAGATGTTTCTGCTCTTGTTTGGAGCTCAGCCCTGCCAGTAGAAATGCTGGATACTTAAGGGAGAATATCTTAGTAATTCTGCTAATGAGAAACTGTGGGATTTGCCAAGAGGTGAGAGCTTGCTATTAAACAAATCCTGCACAGAGAGGCAGTGATCTGTTATATTCCAAGTGTGCCTGAGATGCTGAGCCTGAAGAGGTATATCTGTATGCAGTCACAGGTGTCTGAGTCTTTGCCCTCACACAGGTGCTCAGGTGTGCACTGTTGATGTGTTGATGCTGACCTGTTGTTTCACAAGTATTCCATATATCATAATCCATGATATTTTAGTGGTGCAGTTCCTGCCCTTGGGTCTGGTTCTGCAAGGTGTTTTAAGGACCAGATTTGAAATTTTATTTTTCAGTGCAGGATGGAAGGATAGTTTTCATACATTTATCAAAAGTGGAACCTCTCCAAATTAGACATGGAAGTCAAGAGGAAAAAATCCTTTCCAGTGTAGAAAATGGCTTCAAACTTCTCAAGATGAGTTCTCTGCTCCTTCAGTTCAGCAAAATCAGGACTTGGTGCTCTCTGCAAAATTTGCTCTGAAAGCTGTGGTAACTCCTGAGTTAAGTAACTCAGGGATAATTAACTCAGAGTTAATTAACATGCCAAACACATGTTGCTGTGGCTGTACAGTACAGCTACAGAGACCCCACTACAGCACTGTGGATACATCCAGTAAATTTATCACAGTCTTAACCCTCTCTTTTAGATGCCAAATTGATTCAGTTTCCTCTGTTTCACATTGTAAAGCTCTCTGGAATCTGGAGATCTTTTCTTAACTTCCTTCTGAAACCTTCCCAAGGCTGCAGTGGCATGAACACTAGACCTATTGTCTATGCACTCCCTATTGCAGTCTTGACTGTCATCTACTTAGACAAGAGGATTGATGATGGGAAGAGGTTGATTGAGGAGAAAAGGTGGAAAATATTGTCATAATGGCTTTGTACATTATTGCAAAAGTTTTTAGAAGGGGGAAAAGGCATTTTAAAATTATTTTGATCTAAAGTACTATAAAATATTGTAAGGAAGAGGAGTACTACTCTGACATATTTTGTTTATTTTAAAAGATTAATTATTCTTGAATGCCTTGATGGTAAGTTTTCAGTCAGCTCTGACTACTGATCAAATGGCTGAAAGCCAAGAGTTATTTACTACCCAAGTTTCACTTAGGCAGACAATCAAGGGCATTATCCCAATTATGCAACAATTATTTTGGAAGAAGAATGTACCATTTGAACCCATAAATAATGCACTTCATCATTCTAGCATTGTGAAGGGGGGCACTGAAGCTTGGTAACTGCAGACTTCTGAGAAATTGCTTTGTAGAGATTTTCAAAGATACCATCATGGAGGCAGGTGTCTGCCTCCTGGAAGTCAGATAGCAAATGGATATTATTTAAGTTCTTCTGGATTGCTGCTTTTTGTTCAAGAGCCACCACTGTTGCATGGTCTTCATGTACTTTGGGGCAAAACAGGCTCACAGTCAGAGCTCCTGCTTGGACCTTCCCCTACATTTGCAGTGACAGACTACCAGCTCCTCTCTTGGCAGATTCATACCTGTCCTCCTCGTTCAAAGTAGCTCAGTATAATGATGGAGACGCCAGTTATCCCTACAGATAGTCACTTGTACCATGTTCTCACAGACAGACCTGAGTTTTTCATGTTGGACCTTCCACTTCTGAACTTGATGACTTCCCCCAAGCAGTTCTATAGTAATGCATGGAGTGCCAACAGGGAAAATTTTAGTGTTGTATTCACCCTAGACAAGTAATTTAGTCTGGAGTCTCTAGATGTTTAGTGAGAAGAGTAACATATCCAGTAATGATGAGTTAAAAGTTCTAAAATAAAACAAAGTAATATCATGTTTTAAAAGGCTATGTCTTAATGTACAATATCAATTACATTGGTATATCCTGATTTTTTTTTCTGAGCTTCAGTACTTGCTATATATTATGATTCTATTTAATTCTGAACATTTGGTTGCCTGTATTCCTTGTGTCCTTTCAGCTTTCCTGACTATAAAAGTGGAGGTAACAGTCAAGTGAAACACTTGGAGTATGGACTTCAAGATGCAATTTTTGACTTATTTATACAAGTAAATGCCTCATCTTTACTTCCCCCACCACACAAGAGCATATCTGCTGCTTGTTAGCTGATGAAATAACTCAGGGCATCTCACATAAGCTCACCTAAGCCTTGGTGCAATGACTCAGTCAAGACAGTTTGCCCTGCAGTGAGTTATTTCAGCACCATGGAATTGATGCTTTTAGGTGACAGTGAACATCTTGCTGTGGAACCACATGTGGAAAGATAAGCAGGAATTTCCGACTGACAGATGCTTCACTTTACAAACTATTAAAGCTACACCAAATTTTCACAAAGCAGAAATCTTCTGCACATTCCCTGGAAACATGTGGAGCTTTCTCCCCAAAGTCATGACTCCAGCTCTTTGTGCTTACCCTGCTGAGGATTGAGTGAAAGGACTCTCTGTACACTACTGTCATTTCGGTGGTAAATGACATTGACTTCTAATCTAAACTGTTTCTTTGCTAGCTTCTAATCTAAACTGTTTCTTTGCTAGCTTTAATATAAAGATTAGCTTTCCTTGCTAATCTTGTGCCCTGTTTCATGTAATCTACTAGTGGTTCTTCTATACTGTGCAGTAACTCTGTTTAAGGCCTTTTGACTCTTAATCTCCTATCTATCCAACAAATAATGCATTTTGTAATAGACCTCATCTACCACTCTTGACAACTTGTAGGCTGAAGTGATTTAGGTGCAGGCTGCCTAAATTCAAGCTGCTGCCAAAAATCTTAGCCTAAGGCAGGGCTTGTCTGAAGCTCCCATTTGACCTGTAACAAGGTCAAATAGGAAAAATGGGAGAATGCTTTCTAGCTCGAATCTCTGAGCAAGAATTCAGTTCAAAAGGTCAGATTTGTGTCTTACCCACCTTTCCTGACTCCTCTGGGTCAACTGACAAAAACATCCTGTTATAGCCTAGGTCCTAACTGGGATTGTCCTGCTATCTTCAGTGAAGCACCTCTAGAGGTGTCTTTTTGTTACTAAGGGAGTGTGATTTAGAGAGTGAATTTTGATGAGACAAATGAAAGCCAACAGAAATTAAATGTGGAGTTTATAGACTGGAAGATTGCTCCTAGCTCTAAAGTGCCATGTAAAAATATTTTCTGTAAGACATTGGGGAACACCCAAATTCACAGACAGGTAAAGGATAAAAGTCAGAGCTTCATCCCATTTAAATTTTAGAGATTCTTCTGTATTATGAATATGACTTATCTGTTATATTCATAGTTGGAGAGTTTGTATTCATAACTTTTTTCAGTCATCAGTTCCTTAGCTCTGGAGTAGACTTTTCCCCTGTGTGCTCAAAGTAATATATATATTTCCTGAATGGAAGTATAAGATACACATTCCACTTGGTTCCTCAGACACTATTTTCTAGTGAAATACTGAAAATTCAAGTACCAAAGAAATTTTTTTTACTTGTAGTTTTTAATAACTGAAGTCACAAAACACTGATACCTCTACCAGTTATACTGTGTAGTACATATGTATGCTATGTAGGAAATAAATATTACACCTGTTCTAAGTTTTAGAAACAATGTACATAGTTTGTAAATTTTCATCTGGTTTTGCTTTATATTGATAAATCAAGCCTTGCTTTTGATGATATCCAGACAAAACCAAGAGAAAATATAGTTTGTGTAGATTAAGATGAAGCTTTTTTGTTTATAGACATTAAGAAAAAATTTCAAATATAAGACCCCATGCAAGACTTGATTTCCTGAAGATCTCTCAAGCCCACTGAAATTAGTGGGGTATATACTCTGACATCTGCCCTATCAGAGTATAGACACTTAATTCTTCCATGTATTCAAAACTTTCAAAGAAGGTTCAGGCATTCTTTGTATAAATGGAGACAAATGCTGTTGATTTACCATTCTACACCTGTTCATTGGCCATTTAACAGGCAACTGTATTTTGTATTTGTAGGCTGATCCATCTCTAACTAAAATATTCATGGAGCATCTCTGAACAGTCTCAGCAGTCACCCATGAGAGATTCAGGCCATGGTTTGCAGTCTGTATTCACACTTGGTTTGATGCAGAGCAGCAAAAGCCTATGCTCTGCAGCTTAAGAGAGTAAACCCAGATGCCACAAACACAGTGGGAGGAGAAGGCTAGGATTCCATCCCATGTGGAAAAGTCTGACTCTTTGCTCTGTTCCCATGCTCTTCCATCCATTTCGTGCTGGATCCTCCTCATATGACCAGACATGAACCTAAGGAAATAATGAGGTCTTATAGGGCATGAAAGTGCAAAAAGAGAAATGTGAAAAAAACAAGGGGAAAACCAACTGATCCCAGAGGACAAGAAATAACAATATTTAACAGAATACAGAGCAGCCTGCCTTCATATTCACAATTAGAGGGAGAATACTGACCTCTGCAGACCTTTGGTTTGACACATTTTACCTACTTTCAAGTTATTATCCTCAGGTCTGGAGGTGGTCAGAATGAAACTGTACATTTGTGCAAAAATTTGCTCTCTAAGAAAGGTCTTTTACTAACTTCTGGAGGTGAGAATTTGGTTGTGCTTCAAAGTGAGAGAATTTATATTTCTCTCTAAGCAAAATGCATGACTTCACTGATTGCTTCCTCTTTTGTGAAAATTGACAAAAGGAATGTGTATTTTAAGAGTGCATGAAACAAATAGTAGAGGAGGTAAATGAAGACTGTTCCCCTGCTTTCCAGCATGGAAGGAGGGAGTGCAGCTCCCCTTTACTGCAGGGAGACATTGCTGCTTCTCATTCCTGCACTGTCACTTGTTTAATCCATCCTAGAACTTTTCCTTTAATGAGAAAAACATCAAAAGCCAAATGCTGTATGCTGAGGAGCAGATTTTTTTTCTTGTGCAGCTCTCTGCCTTAGGCCACCTTTCATGAAATTTGGCATAAATCGATTTTAATTGCAATTTCAAATGGGTTTATCATTTGGGAGGGATGGGAACTTTGTGTTGTGATGGATTTTTATGACCAAACTACACTGCTGTGTGTCAGTCTGCAGAGAGGTGTAGAGCCAAATCATGCTCTCTTCATATGGAACTTTTTCTCTACTACTGATACTGTTTTCTACTCCTCCAAAGCCAGGATCCCTCTTCTGTCTGAGTTATTATGATAAGTTTTGTGTGCTTCATCCCTCTGACAGAAAACAAACAAGTTCGTGGAAAACAACCTGTGGAAAGAAACTTGGAAATACATTGTTTGTATCCATTGTCCAGTGACAAAGTTATTTTTTTCTCCTATTAAAGTAGCTCACAGCAGGATGTTCTCACCCTAAATAAATTAATGTAATAAACAAAGCATGAAAACATAACACACTGCAAAATAAGTGGATTTTCTACCCAGATGTCTATCTACAAGCTTAAGGGGTGTGCAAAACCTCTACCCAAATTTTGCTGATTTTGGGATGTGAGATTTGCTGGAAGAGAGAAATAAGTACTAGGACTTGTTGCACATAAACTTTGCAGTTGTATGGGCTTCATTGCTGCAGGACATCATGGCATAACATGACTCCTCAACATTTTTGTCAGAATTTTATTTCAAGAGAACAGCTTCTAATTTTTTCAAAATTTAATATTTAAGTGGTTTTACTTTTTCTTGAATTTTTTAAAGAATGAAATAAAAAAAGTAACTATGATGAAAAATATCAGAGCACCTTGATGATGTTGCCATTTACAGTGTCAGCATTTTGCCTTGAGATAAATGTCAAAGCTGGTGTTCCATGTTCTGATTAAACCTAAAAGAAAACAGCAGTAATTAAAGACAGTTCACACAGGAAAACTGCAGGTTTGCAAGTTTAGTAAAACATTAGAGCAAGCTAAATGCTTCTCTTTGTTTGAAATGGCTACTAAAATTGTGGTGCAAATGAAGCCAGATTTGCTGTAGGTCTGAGTAGCGCTCAGAACTGCCTCCCCAGGAAGCACTTTCCAGGCTGAGGGATATCCCTAACCTCTGTTTTGGAGGGATGCTAATGAGAGCAGGACCTCCCATCTTGTCCCAGCACTGTCCCTTTACATTCTGCTTGTTGGTATCTCACATTCTGAGGCTTCTCCTTTATTCACAGTTTGAGAAATGAAAGACTGGGTGAGCCTTAAGGTTAATGTTTTGTGAAGGTGATGGGAGAGGAGGAGCTGCTGGGAAATAGGAGGTTTTCTCAAGTTTCAGTTTTTTCTGGAATGTGCTTTGTGCATCCCATGCTGCAGGGCTGATAATCCTGTTATCACTTGTGAACCCTGAATTCATGAGAAAGGCTTTTTAAAGTGTATTTTGCAAGAGGTTTGTCAGTTAGAAATCATTAAAGAGAAAGATCCTTTTTGTAATCCTACAGCAAATTTATCAGCTTTGCACTTTGTAGCATCAAGTACACTTCCTATCTGTAGCCACAGGTGCTGGCATCAGCTACCTATTAAATTGCCCAGTGTATTTATTGTTTGAGTCAGTGGGCCAGAGTGAACAAGTAAAATGTATGTTCTGCCTAAGTGGCAGCTGAAGTATTTTGGAAGCATTCTCTAATATTCTCCTAGTTCCCTGGGTTTGCCTGGTGCTGTGTTTAATGATCTGTTACGTGACCAAATCAAAAAGCTCTGCCTCTGCATGAGGGTCTGCCAACTGTAGCCAACAAAAAAAACCTGTGGTTAAAATGACATCTGTTCCTCCAAATGAAAGCTAATAATTTTTGATTGCTTTACCTTTAGGCACAAGGTATTTTCAATTAATAAATAAACAAGAAACAAATAAACTTTACCTGAGACATGTGAAACACTAATTTTGCAGACAGGTGATCCTTCTGAAGACCACAGAGCATCTATATTGTAGTTATCTGCTATAAGTTATCTTATAGTAACAGCTAAAAGCCTCCACTGAGACTGGAAGCAAAATTCTGTGCTATACCACAGTGGGAGGCAGCTTCTGCCCCAAAGGATTTATTACTTTAACAGAGAGGGGGAAATAACATAGCAAATGTGCAAGGAGCCTGTAGGAAACATGAAAATCTCTCACATGTGACCCTCTGTAGAGCTCTGTAGAGTGCTCTGTAAGAAGAGCTTCGGTCCCTTTGGTTTCCAAGAAAGAGTCAGAAGCAGCCATCATCTGTCATGTGCTGCTAAGGAGAAACATGCCACTGATATTTTGCTGCAGAAAACAGGAGTTTAGGTGTTAACTCCATAGATATGCTGTGAAAACGGCAGCATGCTTCTATCACTTTAATCTCTTACTTGTAGTCACACTAATTTAAAACCCATATTAAGTGTTTTTCTGCTCAGGGACTGTAATTAGCTTGCATTTGCTAACTCTAGAAAGATGACTGTGACATTTTTCAGATTCACATGTGATTTCAGCTGGGTTCTCTGTCACACAGGTCCTGGGAACAAATTACAGTTTAGGAGCAGGATTTTGATTTTTATCATACCAGAAAAATCCATGGTTTAGCTAACTGGGAGAGACAGAAGCATCAGTGACTACTAGTGACTGAGAAAGGTCCAGCATTTGAATCTCATTTACCAGGTATAAATGCTCAATTGCTTTTCCCCTGTGCTCATGGACACTTGCATGCCTACAAAAAGTTATAGGTCAAGCAAGAAAAAATAGATTGTCCTTGTGCTGGAAATGGGTAAAGGGATGGACTCACAGAGCATGTAAAAACGTATCTTTGAGTAAAAGGTGACTTATTTCACAAAAGGCGTGATTCAAAGGGTACAAGAGTGTTTTCAACAGGATTTCTAATACTGTGAGTCACCCTGTGAGCTGTAGAAGGGTTTTGGAAGTGCCTGTGCTCAAGTTTGGAGGTGAGAGTAGCTTCTTCCATTGCAGCTGGAGAGACAGAGGTACAAACCGAGCAGTTTCCACACCTGCCTCACCTGTCACCATCCTCCAGCTTTCATGGTGTAAATGAGAACCCAGAGCCTGTTTCAATGCAATCTAGGGAGGCTTTATCACGTCTTGGCCCCAAAGAGGATTGCAACTCTTCATAGTGCCACTTACTGCAGCTCAGTAGCTTCTTAACCACACACAAAGAACCTGACCATATAGAAAGGCTTATCCTGCCTGTAACTCCCACACTGGTCTGTCCAGATGTGCCTGTAACATCACAGATGTTCAAGAGAATCTAAAAAGAACACCTTGGGGAAATGCAGTGAGTCAGGGCATGCAGTACTCACCTTGGAGCAAGTGCTGGAGTCAGATGTAGACAGTTAAGGACTTTTTTTTTTCCAGTCCTGGCCTCCAAGCATTATCTGTGTGCCTTCACTGTCAAACTCCTGTTTGTGGTGATGGTATTTTCTTTGGAAAGCACTACTGGGGACTTTAGCAAAAGCTGAAGAAGAAGAAATTTTTCTGTACCAGAGTGAATATTAACTTTTGAATTTGTAATCACCACCAACAGCTCAATGGCAAAAGCAACATGAAAATGTAATAAGACAATTGGGTCCAGATAAGAAATAGTAAAGTTGGAATTAAAGGCATAAATCTAAAATGTATATGAGGATAATTTACTTTTTTTTAATAGATAAAGATGTGGAAACAAGAGAAGACATAGAATAGCTAAAGCTTTTATGTTGAGTAAGAATTAATGTGACCAGACTGACAGACTTGTAACAACTGTCTTTTATTAGATTTTATAAAAGCTTTAAATTTGAGGGGCTTTATTATTGCTTTCCTGAGGAAGAGCAGAGAACTACAAGACAGTTATCTAGAGTCTGTTTCCATGAGATAACAACTTTACTTATTCAGTTTCAAATTTTATGTAGTGTGGAAAAATATTTGTGCTCACCTTGCCATATTTAGTTGATGTGTGTTACCCAATTATCTTTTGCTACACACTGTTCTGGATGGAGCTCAGTCCCTGCTGACCAATACATGCTGTTTTAAAGAAGTTCTAACTCCATATGGCAAACTTCTGCGCCTTCTAAATAACTCCTTGACTATCAGGAACAAGAAGTCCATTTATGTGTTCTCAAATCCAAATCTACCAAAATGTCCAGGTCCAAACAGTATAATCCATTAGGTTAACCTACAATATAATTCATTATATTGATGACTTAATAGAGGGAGAGCATTCACCTTCTCAGCAGGATCACAAAATTATTATTTTCTGATCTGGCTCTTTGCATAGTTCCTGTAAACTGTCACCAGGGTTCAGGTTCATTTCTCTTGTCTATCAAACTCACTTCAGCAGAATCCAAATAAGACAATTGAACATCTGGCTTCTTTCTTACATGAAAAACTGCTTGCTTGTGGGAGATGATCTATCATTTTGTTACCCTGTGGTGAACTGACAAGAGGATTAGAGCCAGACATTTCTCATCCATTTATATTTAATTAGAAATAGCCATTACTAAGACTGGGACTTTCAATAATTGTGTATTTCCTGCTTGCACTTGTTTTTCCTTATCACTGCTTTCCTGTAACTCTCACATTAACCAGTAATGATGCACTAATTGATTCTGAAGTTGTAAATAGTAGACATAACTTGTGAGTGCTTTTGATTCAATACAGGAACAGCAAGGCTCCTGGTAGCTGAGAAACACTTCAAAATAGCAGATTTTTATATGTTTATTTGTACTGAATTACACACTATTGTTTAGGTCCTTCAAATGGCCTTGCTGGACTTTAATAGCTATCTTGGAATAAAATTTGTCTCTTGAATATCAGTTGCAGTGTCAGAAGCCCATCCTAAGCAGCTCACTGAAGACTTCTGCACTTTCTGAGAAGTTCATTAAAACATTGATATCAATTCTCATAAATTTTAGAACAGTGCATTTTTATTTCAGTAAATGCTAAGCTCCACAAAGAGGTAAGATACTGTTAGCAGTTACTCTAAAGCAGATTGGTTTGGATGCTCTTCAAAAATCAATTTGCACCCATTTAAAAATACTGTGATAATGAATTGCATTAATTGTTAATGTTTACTTTCAGTGTCATTACAGAGCCAATCCTAATTCTTTACCACAGAACAACCAATTGGCAGTATGTGCTGAGACGAGAAAGGCAAGGATCCTGAGTGTAATTATTTGTTTGTAATGGCTCAAGACCCATTACTTACTTAGGAGAGTGATTTTGTTCACATGTTCAAACTCTTGCAGCTCACTGGCAGAGGCCCCTGGCAGATTTACGTGAGCTGCTCACTTTGAATCCACAAGATCTGTGTAACCAAGTAGGAGGGCCACAATTACTTAAGAAGCATCAGCTATCATGTTCTGACACTGTTCAGATAAGCCAGTTGCATTTTTAAAAAACACATAAAGTATTTATAAAAAAGCAACAATTAAAATATACACCCCAAACTACATCCTGCACAAAGTTTAAATCAGAAGCAGTGCTTATTTTCATTCTTTGCTGGTTTTATACTGCTTAAGGGTTAATCTGGGTGTAATATTTTTATTCTTTCTCCTGTCCCTGTACCATATCTGGGGTGGTCCATAAGGTTCATTATCTTCATGAGATGAAAAATAGCTTTCAATCTCTAAAAGACCTTTCTTCTCTTGGTGGTTATCTGTTCTCTGTTGACTGATTGATTGATTGATTGATTGACTGGGCATTCATTGTCTATTGGCTCCAGCTACATTTATGAGGGTTATTCAGCACACAGACTAAGCATAAGCAGTTAAGAGCAGAAAAGTGTGATTTGATGATTAAATCATAGGATCAAGATCCACATTCTTCAAGATATTACTGCACCTTCTAATGCTTTAATTTTTCACTTGAAGAACGAGAGGGTGTCAGGAGGTTTATATCTGGTGTTTTATGAACATGTTGATAACTGTTTACAGAACCAGAGAAAAGAGAACTTTCCATGATAAATCTTTTTGGAAGTCTTGGAAATCACTAGATAAAAATCAAAAACATTCAAAATATGTTCTAGTTTTGCTATATATGTTTAGAAATGTGTTCTGCTGTTTTGCTAAAATTTCTAAATTTGAAAAAAAAACAAACCTTTAAAGCAGTTCATAACTATCAAAATCTTTTGCAGTGCCTCTGATAAAATCCCAGTAGTGGTTGACTCCACTTGTACCCTGACTGTTTGAATTTATGCTGATTGACAAAATAAAAAGCCTGGGGAAACAAGTGAAATGTGAATGTGAGAGGTTTCCAAAAACAACTGTTTCCATGTAACTGCCAGATAAAACTTACAGTTCTTCCCTACAAATCAAAGGTCAGTTATTTGGGAGGACAGAGACGTAAGAGAAAAGGCTGACTGACATTTGCAAAAGGAAGTTGGAGTAGTGAAATAGCAAGAACGAAGGGTGAAACGTTTAAGATCCAAGAGAAAAATGAGAAGTGAGTGCTGGAGTAGTACAGAACTCAGCCAGCAAGTACCTTTAAGGCAAAGATTTCAGTCCCTTTGATCAGATGGCAGGAGTCATCTGTGCAAAGTAAGTAAATAAGGAGGGAAGCATGCAGATAATATTGCAGTCTCTTTTTCATCAAGGAAACACAAGGCAAATTCACTTGCTGGTGAGTGCCAGCTGCCCTGATAGGAGAGGGCAGGCAAATTCAAAAAGCTGCCATAGCACACAGGCTGCCTGAGGAGTCACAGATGAGACACCAGATACCACGTCCTTGGAATGTTAAAATCCTGTCACGATGGCAGATGCTGGCCTAGGCTGAAGCTTATTGAGGGAGTTATGTTAGAGACACAGGGTATCTTTCCCAGAAAATAGAAGTTAATGGGTACATTTTGACCCTTCAGGATTTTGCAGTTGCTTTGCATGACCTGAAGGCCCTGCATGTTCTTGATCTGTATAATGTTCTGTACTCATTAGGTCAAATTGAGAGTAGCATATGAATTAGCTGAAAGAAATGGGGCACATTCAAGAGGTGATGCTCTGGAACACCGCTGATATTGGGGAATGCACTGAAGTGGCTCAAAATGTATTACTCAAAGGCATTTATTTCTGCTTCATTTTTGAAAAACTACTAATGAAGAGGGCAGAGAGCAATACAGAGTGAACACTCTTACTCTGATGTGTACCAATATCAGATTTCAGGTGGGCTGCAAATAGCCAGATACCATAAAGGTTTTTAGTGAAACTGTGAGTAACACAGAAGCACAGCAGCATGGTTACATTAGCAAGGAGAAGGTCAGTGAGAGCTCAGGTGATCAGTATGTCTTGTGGTCTGGCTCAGGAGCAGCTTTGGAACAATCTGTCCAAATATACCTAACTTCCTCTTTTTTAGTTGTCAACAGCCACATATTATCATGCCAAAATGCAGATGTCTGCTGTCTGAAGATGCCAATGTTTTATCTATTTGAGCCAGGTCTTACAGGCTTTCATAGACAAACATCATACCCTTGATAGCTCAGCTACCTCAGGTAGCAGGATGGCTCCCGTGACAGAGTTGGAAACAAAAAGTTTTAATAAAAGGCAAAATAAAAAAGCTCTTTACAGAGAAAAACCGAGCCAGGGCAAGAGGTTCTTGCTCCTGCTAAAACACTTCACAAAAGCAATTTACTTCTTTTGTTCTCTTCTTTTTCTTGTGAATTGCTTAGGCAGAACTTTTTGGCTCCTGTCCAATTGGCTATCCTTAATTTTGAGGTGAAGTCCCCAGGGTCCCATGAGGTGTCTTTTAACCAAATTGAGGAAACTAACTTCTGGGCTTTTGTCCTTTTAAGGAGACAAAGAGTAACTTGTTTACTCCATCAAAAAGGGGCACATTCCTACATGCCAACATGTAACATACCTGATATTCTGCTGTTCAGAATGATCACAAACACTACAAGACTGGAGGTCTCGAGGTGAGCTGAGGAGGATCGGAGCTCATCATTATCCAAATGCTGGCCTGGTGGAAAACAGTTTATTTTCAACTTTGGTGGGTGCTGTGGGAGTTCACTGTGCCAAATTAATCCCTTCTTCTCTTATAACCTGAGCAAGTGTGAACATGTATCTGTGTCTACCCTGTGTTATGAGCTTGGAGGGTTTAGAGAAGTCTCTGCCTTTTGCCCAGGCCTCTGGCAGCAGGCAGTAGCTTTATTGAGGCAAACAGCACCCCAAAGCCCACTCTCATTCACAAGTTCTTTAATAATGGCTGATTCAGTCTATTATGGAATGAATTCTTTATTTTATAGACATAAAACTAACAGACATAAGACTAAAACTAATACTACACAGGAATAAAGACAAAAAGAGAAGAGACTACCAGTAGATACATACAGTGCGAGGTTAAAGACACCTATTAATGTTACACCTAGTGAAGAAATAATAATATAACTTTGGATTCAGTGTATCTTACCATCCAATTGTTGGTGGGGCACACATCAAAATCCTTTCCCTCAATCCCCAGAGAAGTAACCATGGAACCTGCATCTAGATCAGGGAGAGGTCTCCCACACTTTCAGGGTGTGTGTGTGTTCTACCTCTGAGATAACTCATGGGTCTTTTATAGTTTGTAAAACAGTGCCTCTCAGTCAAGAATATTTCTTTTATCTCTTCCCACATCTGCTCTCCAGACTAAAATGTTGATTCTTAGCTGAGGCCTGAGCCCTTTTGGTGCCAGAGACAATCCCTTGCTGGAACTTTCAACCCCTAGGTTATCTGTTTATGTGCCAACTATCTGTGGTGTTGGGAGTGGGTGATAGATGTCATGCCACACCCTGCAACAGCAGGGACAGAAACTGTCTCTTAAGATTGTGCCTCAGTTTACCACCCAAACAAAGATTTTACACCTACCCATACATTTAAGGACTTCTCACGGAAGGTATGCTCACTTAAAATTTAGGAAGTTACAGTTCTCCAGCCAAGAGACAGGAAATTACCTGAAAATGACCCCTGGCTGCTGTGAAAGCAAAGGAAGAGTTAGCTCTTACCTTTTTCCTTGCCTCAGCTTTGAGAGGAGCAGTGCACCTGCAAGGCGATAGTATTGCAATTCAGCAATTTTTTACAAGGAGCAATGGGAATTCAGGTATTTCACACTGATGGAAGAGCTTTTTGGACCAAGGAATCCTTGCTTCTTTTTGTGCAGTGTGCAGGACTTGAGGGTGGCCTTGCCTTACCTCCTTGAATGGGTATTCCCAATGAGGAAAATACCATTTTGTCTGCAATCTCAGCACAAGGGGCAAGGCTAAGTCTGATTAGAGCTTACACGGGTGTATTTCCTTAAGATGTTACCTGTCCAGGTCACCACACTGGTGTGGTGTACTGATGCATTTTTACTGTGGGAAAGGGCAAAGAAAGAGCTTTCAAACTCCTGTATTCAGAGAGTTACAGAATTGACTAATTTGGAAAAGATCTCTGAAGTCATCGAGTCCAACCTATGACCTAACACCACCCATTCAACTATACCCTGGCACTGAGTGCCACATCCAGTCTTTTCTTAAACACCTCGAGACATGGTGACTTCACCACCCCCCTGGGCAGCCCATTCCAGTGCCCAGTCACTCCTTCTGTGAAGAACTTCCTAATATCTAGCCTTAACTTCCCTTGGAGCAGCTTAAGGGTGTGTCCTCTTGGTCCTGGGGAGGAGTGGGGAGGTAGTGTGGTTGCAGGAGTCTCTTAGCTGGGGAGAGGGAGTCCTTGCCCATCTCAGAGGACAGATGGTTGTGGTTTTGGTGTTGGACTGCTGCTGCAGAGAGGATTCACTGCTACTGCAGTTTCTTCCTTCAGTGCTTCTCCTTATCGTGGGTGAGCCTCTGCAAGTCAGCCATTGAACTGGGACTTTTCAAGAGCAAGAGCAGCCATTGAACTGGGACTTTTCAACACCCAAACTCACTGGGAGGGACCCTCACCATCTGCTTGAGTGTCTCAGGGAAAACCCAATACCCCCACCTCCTCCTTCCCTCTGGAGGAAGCAGCTCCCCACGGGGGAATCATCGCACCCGCCCTGCCCGGCCGGGAGCCACCGGCGCCTTCCTCACTGTGAAAATTTGAATTTCACTTGGATTTCCCTTCTCTCTGTCCTCGGATGGCTGCAAAAGCTGACAATTCTCTGCCTTAGAAATAACATCTGCCAGCAGATATTGCCAAGCAATTAGCAAAAAAGAGCCCTGGATATAGATAAGAGAGCTTAACTGCACCACTAGCAAGGCAAACTCCTGAGCCTTCAGGTCTGTCTTTGATACCATTTGCTACAGGTTTTGATCATGGATCAGCCAATGCAGCTGTGGATTTATAGTGGAAACAACACAATATGACTCTGTGATCTTAGTCCTGTTCATTTAGCACACAAATCCTTTTAACATGATTAATATTTTGTTGAAATCAATAAGCATTTTGACTTAAAAGGCACTGACAGAGCCTGTCCTAATGGCTTCTCTTAATTTTCACTCTGTACTTCTCTCTACCTCCTATAAAAACAAAAGAACAGAAAATTACTCGTGTATTTCTCATTACCTGGTGTTTCAACTGACATTTGATTTTTCCACCATTTTTTTAAAACAGCAAATTCAATCTCCCCATGCTGTGCATCTTTACAGAAGCCATTTTAGCATAATTTACAATGTTTAGCAAGAGCAGATGTGAAAATGCTCCTGCTGACAGCTAACCTCTTCTACAAACAACAGAATATGGATTCTGATCCTGTGCCTTTGAAGTGGATGAAAATTGGTCCAGTGTTTCAATTTTCCAATTGAAAATTGATCCAGTGTTTCCCAATTCACAGGGAAAATGAAAGAGAAAGCAAGAATATTACATTATCATCTGTCTTTCAGATTCCCAGGTATCAAAGAAACAACAGTCTTTATTGTTATTCAACACATACATTACCAAAATGTTTAATATCTCTGTCTGTGGAATAGGACCTGTTGCACTGAATATGATGACAGTTCTCCTCACAGGGAGTATAGAAAAGGCCAGTACAGAGCTCTAGGAAGAGTTGGGATAATGATGGGAGAAAAAGGCATATGACTTCAGACACCCAATGCCAGACATATTAGATTCCTTTTTCAACTGCTTTGGAAATTAATTCCCATAGCTGTAATTTCAAGCCTTATGACTGCTTCATGCATCCTCTGAAACACCCAGTTTAATGTGTCCCAAAAAAATGGGACGGTTTAGTTCTTTCTTTTTGCACCTGCTTATTAAAATATGAAAGGCTCGTTCATGTAAGCTCTTTCAAAAACTAACAGTGTACCTCATGACTGGCAAACAAACTGTATGCAGAGTGTTTGAAGTGTTACAATTTTCCAGTGGAACCCCTTTTGCAGGGGCAGGCATTGAGGCATGACAGTCACTTTTGTCTGAGCAGGATGGATCTATGAGAGGTTTGTTACATGTACTGAATGGTGACAGTAATTTTATTGACAACAGTGAAGTAAAGCATTAGTGACAAATGCCTTAGAAATACATAATACCAGCTGGTTGGTCCTCCCAGGAGGACCCAGTTTGCCTCCCAGGAGGCAAACTTTTTTTTTTTAATTTTTATTTTTTAAATTAAAAGGATTTTCTCTTTAGATGGTCTGTTTATCTGTTGTAATTTGACAGTGTATGAAAATGATACCTAGATTTATTTCTCAGAAGATAATTGCCCTGGCATTTAGTCTCTTTGTCCTCTAAATCTTTCCAATACTTTGCTCTTCTTCTGTTTTCAGGCAGATTCTACATTTCCTAAATGGAGTGGTATTTTCCTGCACACAGGCAGTCAGTCACTTAGTGGCTGTCACCAACAGAAAATACATGCTTGCACAAGGAGAAGAGCACAGGAAGGAATGGCTGCATCAGAGAGGCAACTCTCCTCCTGGTACCTGGGGCCTCTTTCCAGCACACTTCACACACCAGGTAAAAAAATACCATCTTTCCCTGCAGCTTTCTTTGATGCCTGGCAAGGTGTGTGTGTGATGAATGTCACAGGATCTTCCAGTAGGAGCCCATCATGCCAGTCCTGGCCATCTCATGGCATCCATTCCATTTGTCTTCATGTCCTGCCATATCAATCTCACTGTAAGGGAGCAGAATGATTGCAGGCACGGCTCTGGGACACCCAGCAGCTTTGGGTGGGTGCCTGCCCTCATCACCTGCCAGATTATTGATTGTGCTAATTTTTCTCTAGTTCTCAAGGATTACATGTCCAAAAAGACACTGAGGGGGATTAAGGTTACCCCTAACTACCAAAAAATGTAAAACTCAGAAAATATTTTGTTTGGCACCAGATGCCAAAAAGGTTAATTGTCATGGCTTTAGATCGTGAGCATAAAAAATTAAAAATTCTGTGCTCCTACCCTCAGAGGATAAGTATAATTTTGTGATGAATAGTATCAGTAATTGAGGATTTAAGTACATGGAGTAATGTGCTGTCACAGGCCTTGCAGGATTTGCCTCATGAGACACTTCTTTACACATTATTATTTTTCCGTTCTGAAGTCAACACATTTTTCCTCCCATTTCAGACATTCTCCACCCCACCCTGTGCCCAGTTTCATCACATGGAAATTTTACCAAGATTCTTTCTGAGCCTTTTGCAATCAGTAGGAGTCTTGCTTTCAAATTCAATACATATTTTATTCAGGCCTCAGGTTCTCTCTGTAGAAGCTCTGGGTAATATATCCAAGGACTTCATTTTCCTTTGCTATTTCACATTGGATTGCAGTTTGGAAAGTGTTTGGTGCTGGCAGTTGGTGTTTGACATTGAGAACTGCTCATCTGGTGTGTGTAAGCTTTCTAGTGGTGCACTAGAATTTACAAGAGTGCTCAGTTTTGAGCATTTGCAAAGGTGCTTTGTTTTTCCATGGGACCAGTCATGCTACCCTGATGCTGTCTGGATCCTTTGTGAAATCCCTCAGTTGGTGAAGCTGGATGATGACCCCCCTCCAAAGCCAGTCTCAAGTATGTTGTGATTTCAATTTTGCTTTTTAAAGCAAGGAGAATTAGCAGGATTTCTCCAGAAAATACTGTTTCTCCAGAGATTAAGGTATAGTATGAATGATTAGAAAGGTTTGGGGTTTTTAAAATACTGTTGTCTGTTTATACTCTTGGCTGCATAAATTCCCTTATAGTTTTGTAGAATTATAAACCTGTTATATTCTCAGATGCTTTAATACTTTTGGAATCTGACACGAAGGCACTTTTGAACTTTTACCCTGAAGCTTCATTAGAAGTTCTTTGGAATACTACTAAACGATTTTTGATGGAAATCGTGAAAAATTATTTCTGCAATTGTTTGAAGTACTTCTGCTTATCTGCTTATTAACCATTGCACATCATCAGAACTTTTCATTTCCTTACTGAGACATGTAAATATGTGCCTTTTTTTTTTTTTTTTTTTTTTTTTTTAGAAGAGATCCATGGATATTTGATTCTGTATTTTGGTGCCTGTTAAGAAATGGCTATACATAACTTTCATGTTTATCACGACAGCATGGAGAGATCTTCAAGTCTCATGGCTGTCTCAGTACATTTGCAACATGGAATTTTTATAGGTAAGAGCAATATGACCATACTTCATAATGAATGGCTCTTATTTCTCTGCAAATGTATCCTGACCTCTCTTTGCTACTTTTAAAAATTATTAATTTTACAGTTTTTTTTACAACAGGTTTAACTTAAAGTAGTTGTTCACAGTGCAGAAGATGACAACATTTAGGTGGGTGAGATGTTTTATGATGTATATGATGTATAGAAGGGATCCAGTGACCTCCATAGCTTAGGCAGCATCTGCTGACTTTATAATGTCATAAAAGATGTGAGGTTTGGGAAAAGAAACAAACACAATGGGGATATGGGAAAGGAAATGGATAAAATTAACTGGAAGCCCTATGTCTCTCTCTTTCCCATTTCTACTGCTCATAAATGTGGTCAGGGAATACTTTTGTTCCATATATGATGGAGGATGTGTACTCAGAAACTGTTCCTTCTGCTCATAGTTCTTATCCCATTTCATATCAATCCTACCAGGAGCTGACCTGCATGCAAGCACCGAGCTGTTCATTTCCTGCTATAAAACAAAAAGTCTATAAAAATTAATTTCACGTTGAGCAAGCCAGCAAGTCAGCAATCTATTAGTGGATTTTTCCCTCCTGACTAGCTTCCCTGCAGAGTTTGGCCCCTCTTTGCAGGTTTTCTCTGGCTTTTTCCCTAGCAGTAGGTCACTGCTCCCTGTCTGCACTGCTGCAGGGAAGCAAACCCCAGCTCAGGGCAGCAGGATGCTGCTGCCCCTTGTATCTCATCAGGGAGTTTCAGCCCTGAAATTGAAGTTGTTTTCATCAAACTAGTGTCTGCTTGGCAAGTTCATCCTTTCAGACGGAGCAGGATGGGACCATTGCTCTAGATTTTGGTAGTGCCTCAGTGGGGAGCAGCTCTGCTGCAGGGCTTAACTTTTCAGATATTATCCTGCTTCCTGGGAAGGGACATGAACTCAAAATCCAATAGCCAAGCAAGTACCTACAGGAGCTCAGCTTATTTCTACAATTTTCCAAGTTCTTTCTGCTCCTACAAAAAGCATCTCAGAGGCCACAAGGCAGAAATGCTAAATTTGACAGCCCATTTCTATGAAAATCAATGCCAAAACTTCCACTGATTTCCCCTACTCCAGGCAGGACCTGCACTGAAGATTTCAACTGCAATCTGTTGCACAATGATATATTCAGTACAGCTTTCTACTGCCCAGCTTTGGTGTTGAGGAACTGTGTGTGCTCATTGCAAAGGACTGACATTTCAAACTATTTAAGAAACTCAAAAAAACCCCTAGGTTGCTGTCAAAAACTTGTTTTATTTTCATGACATTTGGTTATCTCAACCCACTTATTTAAAAAATCAGAACTTTGAGTAAATTTCCTCAAAAATTCTAGTCTTCAGAAACATATGTAGTTGATTTGAGATATGAACATTACTTCCAGAGAGAGTGAAAGAGACACTTTTAAGGCTGAAAAATTAACAGTCAAGGCAAAGTGAGTAAAAGTACAGTGGCATGTGCAGAGTGCATGGCCATGCAAGACAAGACCTTCTTACCCATCCATTTAATTTGGAGGATTTTAGTCTGCCAGCAATATACTGCAGAGGTTCATTATAACATGCATATGTATGTTCTGACAACTAAAATATTCAGAATCTGTGGACCTAAAAGTGCTGATCTGAAGTGCTTTTTAATAACCTTAAAAAGACAGGGCATGAGCAACAAAAACAACAAATAAATTCTGTCCTTCAAGAAGGAAAAGTCTAGTTTGTTCACTAGGACTCTTGCGTGCCAATTATTCCTTAATACAAAGCCTCCCATTCTTCTTGATCAGTGTCTGTATTTATGGAGTAACCTACCCTGTTTTGACCTGTAGCTGTTCCTTCTTTCTCTGTCTGGCAGGAGCCTGATCTCTGAACATGAGAGGACAATGGTTAACCACATTGGGCTGATCACATGCAGAGTGGGGTTGAAATGCTGTGGTTATTCCCTGTGCATTAACCACACTGCAGCTCTCTTGTTACAAGATTCTTAGGCAATGGCTAAATTCAAGGAAAATAAGGAGAAGGTGTTTGTCTTGGCTGGTTTATTGGGAATGCAATTCTGATGAGGGGGAGAATACAAGTATCACATATTTGCACTGCTCTCCCTTCTCTCAGCCTGTCCCAGAGCTGATTTAAAGATGAAGCTATCGATGCAACAATGACTTTCCAGCGTACTTCTTAGTGCCATGTTTTAAAACAGCTTCTGTGTTTCCTGAGCTGCATTTTCATATCAGTATGAAGGCTCAAATGAAGTAGTCTGCTTGTGTCAACAAAAAATAGAGACAGAAGCTGATGTAAAAGCATCCCCCAAATTGTTTTTAGAGAAACTGAGAATTTACCAATGGAGATATGCTTTTCCCTTGTGACAGTGAGGCACAGGCTGTGTGTCTCCTGTCCTAGCAGGAACAGCATGCAAACCCCCAAAATAAAGTTAGCACCTGGTAGGTGGCATCTGAGGAAAGAAATGTGGGGAAGGAAGGTGACCTTCTCTCTGAGACCCTCAATTATGTACCCTAGTGCAGAATTTAAAAATAAATAAATCACAAAAAACCCTCAAACCCTTTAAAACAAACAAACAAAAAAAAGAGTTAAGTAAAGTTTAGTCAAAGGGATTACATTTTTTTTGCTTATCTTTACAAATGACCTTGTAGTCACACTGTATGTAGTAGGCAGCATTTGAGAGAAGTCTGAATGGTTCAAGATGGTAGTGTAGCAACATTAATGAATTATATGAAAATTGGGTTCAGCTAAAATCAGAAGTAAATGTGACTGTGCTTACGAATGGTTCATGAAGAAACTAATGCAGACAACACCTCTCTACAGAGGTCACACAAACTGTAACAGGAGCAGTGCTGTCAGAGGATGAAAAAAATTTTGGTCTTGGGCAATCACCTAATACCAAGTGACACATGTTAAGTGAGGGGCCAGACCCTCTGCTGGTGCCAGCCAGATGTGCAACTGGAGAACTGCCTCTGCCAGCAGCTCTGATTTGCTGCAGCAATGGGACTCATGTCCAGAAGCATAAACCAACCCAGTCAGAAAACATCAGTGAAGTCATGAGGAAACATAAATAAGGTTGTGCTGCTCCAGCACAAACCTAGAAATATCTAATTAAGGAATATTTTTGGTTGCCAGTGCCACTGCTGAGGCAAAAGTGTTTTATAATGCGGAGAGGAATACTAAGCACAGGGCACATTAGGCTCTGTTTTGTCTACCACACTGTGTTGGCTTTTGTGCATTTGTGAACCACACACAGTATTAGAGCAATGACACCACCACAGAGCAATGACACACATTAATGAATGTCACTGGCCTCAAGACTCTAAGTAGCCCCATATCCAACAGTAGGAATGTGTTATTTTGCACCTGCAGCCTCCAGGAAGGCACGATGAGCAGGAGGCTGTTGGACCTAGGGACTTGCATGGGTCTTCCTCTGAGCAGCTGCACCTAAGCTTTGCTTCAGTGTGAAGTCAGTCACCACACATTTGCCCACATTCTGTCTCTTACTACTATACATGTGCTCATCCATGTGGTGTGTGACTCTGTGTGTTAGTTCACTCTCCACCACACTCCCTCTAAGGAGAAAATCACTGCAAGACTTCCTACTGATTTCCTGGCAGTTTGTACACAAGATAATTTAAAATACTGAGCTTTGGAAAATATTAGTTTGTACTTCCTGTTGCAGCAGCACTGACCTTTAGTTTCTACCCTGTTCTTGAGAAATACTTAACTACAAATAAGCCAAACTCCCCCTGGCTGTTTATTCAAATTGTAATCCAAATATTGCCATAATAAATATGAAGCAGAAATTGGATAGGTTTTTCAAAGCACAATGAAGAACAGCGAAAACAAATGCTCCCCACAACTGTTGTCCCCATAAAATAATTAATGAAACAAAAGGGGGTGGGGGATGGAGAAGGATCTCAAAGGCATTTTGAATTAAATGCACAAATAACTCTTGACACCAGGAATGGGCTTAGTAATTGCATGCTGTGAGTGTGGCATTTCTGTTGAGCAGATGCAGAGGCTGGTGATGTGGAAATCTGTAAAGCAGCAACTTGGATGGTCAGCAGTGGATATACATCTACTGTTAGGCTCCTGACTCAGTAATTAACAAGACAAATTTTCAGAAGTGTTGAATGTCTGACAGATCCAGCTGACTTCTGTTGTATATATTAAGAGTGCAATGTTCAAATTCAATGCCTTGGAAATATTTTTTATTTAGCCCTGCATTTAGAAATATAAGCATTGGCATTATCTTCTAAAGACTCCCTGACTCACATAACTTGTGGGCTGATCCCAAAAATACAGTATTGCTGTAAAAGCTGGAGGTAGGGAAGATGTACTGAGGTATGTGGATACCTACATAGAAATGTGTTTTCTTATGAGGAATTCTCATGCTGCTATGCCACATGTCATTCAAGGTTGCTCCAAGGGGCTTTAGCTACTGCTCTTTGTTACCTGCTTCTCACAAGATACTTTCAGCTCTGTGCTCCACCTCCGGCTCCTGCAGTGCAGGTATCTCATGGCATTCACAGGCCATTTTAGGCTACAGGCTAACGGAAGGGGCACAAGCTCTTCCATAGAATATAGGAAAACGGCTGTAAGACATGAAAGATTCTTCATATTAATGTGTAAAATTTCTTTTTTGTGCAAAAGGGTATTGTTTCTCTTTGTTTTTACAGAAAAACACCAGCTAAACCTCAGCATGCCTTGGGATTGCCTTGGTTTATGGTGGAGAACAAGAAACCTTGTAAAGGCACTGGTAGGTTTTGCATATATTGTGCTTTATTTCTTATTTTGTTTTCCCTTTTCTCAGTTCTTTTGTTTGAAGGACTGTGCTGGAATTGCTGATGGTGTTCATAAAACTGTTCCATATTACCATTACCTTAGGCAACTCTAACAGAAAACAGCCCTATGGCTTATAAAGTGAGTGGCAGAGTGTATTTGTGCACTGTTTAAACAAGGAGCAGGACTGTGAGCTGCCTCTGTCCTGCTGCAGAGCTGGCCCAGGCAGAGTGAGCCACATTGTGATAACCCCAAGCATTGCATGGGGACACAGCTCTGTGCAATGTTCACATGGATGATTTCCTCCAGGAACTTGGGAGTACCAGCAGCAATGAACATACTCTCTGATCTGTTTCCTTATTTTACCCCTTAGAGGGTGTACTGGGTTTGAACAGCCTGGCTTTGGTAGCCAGGGGGCTACAGGGATGGCTTCTGCAAGAAGCTGCTAGAAGCTTCCTATGTGTCTGCCAGAGCCATCCCTGGCAGCTCCAAAGATGGATGTGCTGCTGGTCAGGGCTGGGCCAATTAGAAATGATGGTAACACCTCTGTGGTAACACATTTAAGAAGAAAGAAAAATAAGTTACTGCACTTGTGGCCAGAGCAGGGTGAGAATATGTGAAAGGAACAACTCTGTAGACACACAGAATGGAAAAGGAGGAGCAGGAGGTGCCCCAGGCACCAGAGCTGGGATTCCTCTGCAGCCTGTGGTGAGACCATGGTGAGGCAGCTGTGCCCTGCAGCCCGTGGGATCCATGGGGATGCAGAGATCCACCTGCAGCCCACGGAGGAGCTGTGGCTGCCTGAGAAGGGGCTGTGACCCTGTGGGAGGCCCATGGAGAGAGGAGCCCACGCTAGAGCAGCCTGTCCTTCAAGGGCTGCACCCCATGCAAGAGTGACCCCACGCTGCAGCGGTTTGGGGAGGACTCTTCCCATGGGATGCACTCACATTGGAGAAGTTCACAGAGATGTCTCCCATGGAGGGAACCCAGGGTGGAGCAAGGGAGCAACTCCTCTCCCTGGGCAGCAAGAGATACAACAGGTGGGGAACTGACCATAACCCCCATTCTCTTGTTGCCTTGCGCTGCTGGAGTAGGAGGTGGAGCTGGGAAGGAAGGAGGGGTGGGGGGAAGGTGTTTATAAGGCTTTATTGTACTTCTCATTATTCTGCTCTGATTTTGTTAGCAATAAATTTAATTTGTGATTCTAATTAAAGCCTATTTTACCCAGGATAGTATTTGATGATCTCCCTGGTCCTTAGTGTAACCCATGAACCCTTCATTAAGTTTTCTCTCCCTGTTATAGTTTTGGAGAGGACTGAGAGAGTGGCTTTGGTGGGTGCATGGCCTCTGGCTTTTACAGAGGGTAAAACTTAAGCACATTCTGCCAAGAGAGCAAACTGAGACAGCGCATATGAAATCTCTGTGTTCAGCACACATTTGTCATGCTGGAGATAGGTTAATTTACCTTATCTGACATAACCTTCTAGCAAACTGGACATAAATACAGAATAAAACATAGCTGTGGGCAACTAGCTTTTTGTGCACAATTGCAGTAAAAAAATAGAGTTATTTCTTTTAATATTTTCTTGTCAGGTTCTGAAGATTTGTGAGTCATTTAAAATGAAAAGACAAATCAAGGGGAGTTTGTTACAAACATGCCTCAATATGCCCTTTAGAATGAGCTCTGCACAAACCTTTCACAGGGAGGAGGTAAATAACATTTTACTGAAACAGGAAATGGCCACAGTGAAGATCAATGCTAAATGACTGTAGGAAGCAATATAACAATTACTTACTTCACATTCCTTTTGGTGAACACACAGCCTCCAACCGTGGCATAATTTTGCTTAAAGCACTGGGTTCTGAACTAAAAAAATGGCATTTAAGGGAAAAAGCTGTGATCTGTAAATTATATTAGAAAAAGAGATTACTAGATAAATAAATAAATAAATATATAAAATCATTTAACATCTCAATGTTTTGATACTGTAGGGATGCTTCAAGATCAGGGAGTGACTGGGAAATCTTTTTCTAAGCAAAAAGATTACACTGAAAAACCCTGTGAGAGAGTCTCTGGCTGTGCTGTATAGCAGGACTTTTTTTTTTTTAGGCTTTGGTTTTGCTTTTCATTTTGCCATTGGAAATCTGAAATCCACTCTCGGGACTGCAACTTTAGGTAAGTGAAGAACATTTCAGCCACTAATCTTTAGTAAGTATTACAAGCTCATCTATATACAAAGCTAAACGAAAGTTTTTATTCCTTTTTTTCCCCTTTTCTTTTGGTTTTGCAGAACCTCTTGATAATGCCAGGAACATGGGAGATAGGACACAGAAAATGCCAATGATACTCCCACTAACACCTATTCTGTAATTTTTGTGTGCCCATTATGGAAAATTTGTCTTAAGTTTTCCCATTTTTCTAGTTTCCAGAGCAGGAGGAAAAAATAGCTTTGCAGTGATAGGAGGAATAAGATAATGACGTCGAGCAGTTCAGTTCAATCTGATCCCTGTTAGTTTTAAAACTTCCAGTGAATCCATTAAATAAATTGCTCGAGACACTGGAAGGAAAATTGTACATCAGCATCTGATTACTGATGATTTATGAGATTTACTCTAAAACACTATCAATGCTAATAAATAATGTCATTTTTGAGGATGGTAGCAATCCTTTTATATAAATTACTTTACAGCAAGATGTAAGTTTTACATCAAATGGTTTGTACCTAAAATCTGGTAAGTAATCTTGAGATTAAAAAAAAGAGCAGAATTCAAAAAATGGGGTTACAGTTTGTGGGTTGGGCTTGGCAAGTTGTGAAGTTCCAGTATTGCAGTGGGTGTGAAAACAGCAAAGCTGACTGAAGTCATTGCAGCAAAAACACACACATAAGGCTGTAAACCAAACCAGCAAGTGCAGCTTTGAACTAGAACAAGGCTGAGTTTCAGGGAATAAAGAGAGGGTCAAACCAGAAATTGTGTGGTCTGAAAGTGAAGACCACAAGAATGAGGTGGAGGAGACGATAAAAATAAGTGATGTCAAAAGGACAAATTGGTGCAGACACCTCAAGACAACTGGGAGCATGTTACTTGGACTCAGTCTGTTCTAATGTAAAGCAAGAGCTGGCAGATAATGGAAATGCAGATAACAAGTGACATGAAGTTTTCCACTCCCCTGCTCCCAAGGACAGCATGATACAGTAGTGGCAGCTGGGATCAGGAGTCAGTGAGAGGAACATGGACATCTGCAGTCACCAGCAACACTGGGCCAGATCCTTCCCCGGGAGCTGGAACCAGTTGTGGCCATGGCCAAGGAGTGGCTGCAGGGCAAGAGCTTTACCATGTGCCCGAGAGTTACAAGGAGACTTAAAGGCTGCTTTTCTCCATTATCTCCCTCAATTTGATTTCCTCTCCACAAATGAGAATTAACATTTCCCTGGCAGATCCTTCCTAATTCCTTGACTCAACCTGCCAGGCATCAGAGGGAATTTGTGGCATCATGGAGAAAAGGGGAATTTATCCTGAAATGCATCTCATCACGGGGTATTTGGTTTCTTTTTTTCCCCAGCTATCACTGGGGATCCCTCTCACCCTGATGCACCCTCTTTAAATCACACAGTTGACTGCACAGTAACAACCAACTTTCTATATTTCTGTTAGGGAGTCACAAAATAATAACATATCTGGGGGATCAGGCAATGAGCCCAGAGCAATTCTGTACAAACAGAGCTGGAGAATTTGCCTTGAGTGCTTAGGAAAATTTCCCTAAAGGCTGATGCAGTGAATTCAGAGTAAATTATAAGTGGTTTCCTTTTGTCAGGTAATAGACTCTCAGTGATTCCAGCATGCAGTTATTTCATGTGCTTCAAGAGGTCAGACTGCTGCCAGCAGTAACCTGAGACCCAAAATTTTGCTCAATAAAAAATACTTGGTGTTCAGGCAGAATCAGTACAGGCAGTTATTGGGTAATTCTGCAGTGAATGCCAAGGGACATTTTTTCATGTTTGCGTTGGAAATTATACAACTTTTAACTTTTTTGAGTAACTTTAATCATGGGTTTGTTCACCTTTGCCAAGGGGGGTGGAATTAAGGTTTCTCTTTAAAAGACTCGGTGCACTGAAGGTTTGAGTTCCAGTGGGTGAGGCTTGATGGGCTTCAATCAATTAAAACAAGATTCCTAGATTCAGAGAGTTTAACCTCTACAGATTGGGAGTAGACAGAAGATACAGAGGAGATAACAGACATTAAGAAATGTTACTCCCTGGTGCAGTCAGAGACTGGGAAAAGGTTTATAAGAGAACCAAAGAAGGAGGGCCAAACTAGCATTGAAGATCAAGGGATCAATAACCAATAGGAGACCGAATATTAAGAATTGTGTAATACATAACCAATGAACAAGAGTTTCTTTAGTTTTTCTTTAGTTTATGTATAAATATGTGAAAAGTCTAGTAAAAAAAAAGTATGATGGAACATACTGCACAACTGGGCATGTGTGGATGGAATGATTCACATTGCACATCCTGTACAGAATAACATCCTGGCTAGAATAAAGTAATGCCCGATTCTCTAACACTTAAAAGATGGTGCTGGAGAGTTTCTGTTTTTCCCTCAGTTTCAGTGGCATTTGGAAAGAAAAGGCCATGGAGAAACTTAGGAGAGTTTCCTGATATGATGGCACCTCAAAGTTCAGCTTTGCATATCTGCTCTGCATGTCTTTTTTGTTTCAAGGGTCACTACTGGCAAGGCCAGACAGGAGAGGGACAGACAGGGTCTTCTGAAGCATTCCTTCCCTGTTCCTCGACTGTAGTCTGTGTCACATATTTAATCTGTAGGATCCTGACATTTTGGCTTTTTTTTTTCACTGACACCCCAGAGGATTGAAGATCAGACTCATTGTCTTCCTTAAAATCAGTGCCAATGCCTTTTGTATTAGTTCAAGAGACAGCTGGTCCCTCACCAACTGCAAGCAGCCATAAATTGAGCCTAGGATTTATTTGCATCTGATCTGTTTTGTACTGAAAAGTTGATAGCAGTCTTTTTGGATTATAATGGTCTGTGTGTGCCTTTCTGTGCACTTTATTAACTGTATAAAGGCAGGTAGTAGATGATGCTCTGTGTCTGCAACCTCAAGTTCAACTGGTTTCTTATGACACAAGTAGTTTATTTTTTAACAAAATTGGGCATTTTTTGTGGTCTAGAAGATTTGTGATTAGCATCTATTCACAGAGCAATCTAATTGGGGAAACCAGTAATTATTTTTCTCAACAGTGGAACAGTGATTTGAGTGTTTTCAAAATGTGACAGGTACCTTTCATATCTGAAGGGAAGGCTGCCCTTTATAAATTATTATTTTCTTAAAGAAATAGCCTTTTTCTTTTCATCTGTGTCGGGGGCACTCATGTTGATGGAGTTATTCCATAGTCATCTAGTGCCTGGAATTGTCACTGTTGTGCTCCTGCACCCCCCTCTCCCACTCCCCTTTCCCCCTCCCATGGCATATAACGATGGGTGAAGGCTTGGCCCAGGATCCTGGGGGCGTTGAGGCCAGGGCAGGTCTTTCCTTCCAGGAGGGGATTGAGGCAGCAGCCACGTGGCTGGCCCTGTGAGTGGATCTGACCTGAGATCACAGAATTCACAGAATTCACAGAACGACTAGGTTGGAAGAGACCTTCAAGATCATCGAGTCCAACCCATGCCCTAACACCTCAACTAAACCATGGCACCGAGTCAGTGCCATATCCAGTCTATTTTTAAACACATCCAGGGATGGTGACTCCACCACCTCCCGAGGCAGGCCGTTCCAGAACTTTATCACTCTTTCTGTGAAAATCTTTTTCCTAATATCCAGCCTCTATTTTCCTTGACGCAGCTTGAGACTGCGTCCTCTCTGTTAGTTACTGCCTGGAGAAAGAAACCAAACCCCACCTGACTACAACCACCCTTCAGGAAGTTGTGGAGAGTGATAAGGTCACCCCTGCGTCTCCTTTTCTCCAGGCTAAACACCCCCAGCTCCCTCAGCCATTCCTCACAGGGCTTGTGTTCCAAGCCCCTCACCAGCCTTGTTGCCCTCCTCTGGACGTGCTCAAGGGTCTCAACGTCCTTCCTAAACTGGGGCACCCCGAACTGGACACAGCACTGAAGGTGTGGCCTCACCAGTGCCAAGTACAGGGATTGAATAGCCTCCTTGCTCCTGCTGACCACACTATTCCTGATACAGGCCAGGAGCCATTGGCCTTCTTGGCCACCAGGGCACATTGCTGGCTCATGTTCAGTCAGCTGTCGACCGGTGCCCCCAAGTCCCTTTCTGCCTGGGCACTGTCCAGCCACACCATCCCCAGCCTATAATGTTGTATCCTGTTGCCCTGTACTTGGTGGGTTTGACTTTTTTTCTGGTTTTGTTTGTTTGGTTGTTTTTTTCTTTCCTTTGGCACTATGACCAGGGCCTGCCGGTTTGCTTCCCTGCCACTTGCCTTTGGTAGCTGTGAGGATCAGGGTTAGCTTTTCAGATTTGCAGGTGCTGGGACATGTGGGGTTTGTGGTCTCACTCATCCTCCTCTGTGAAGGCTGTCCTTAACAAGACTCTGGCACTGAGCCACTCCTGGGGCAGAGGCAGGAGAGGAGTGGGGCCTCCCCAGTTGTCTCCCCAGCCTGCTGGAGGCTCCTTGTCCTGTTTTCTGTGCTGGACCTCCCATTACTGTCAGTGCTGAGTTGCCATTAGCTCTTCCTCTGAATCACCATTGGTAGCGCTCCCCAAACAGCCAGCTTGGCATATGATGACCGCTGTTGAATATCAGCCAAAAGTGCAAGTTTATCCTTTTGCCTTCTTTTTAGGCTCTTCTTGGTTCCCTTCCCTGATTCTATTGCTTCATTCATTTGGGGTATTTCTTCCAGCTGCAATTGCACATCTCCTCTGGCTCTTGTTTTCCTTGTTCTGTCACAGGAATTCGGACTATTGCCTACAGGGCTCAGGTGAAGCCCAGATTCAGTTCAGCTGCCTTTCCACTTTCTTTCTGCCCCCAGGAAATTAAACACCCCCACAGAAAAAGCTTCCTACTCTTTTTTTCCTACATGTAAGGAAAGAGCATTTGGTTTATGAGACATGCTATGTCTTTTCTTTCCTCATATTATGAACTCTTCAGTGAGAAAACTGTATTTATTTTCTCTCTTCTATACTGTGAAGTTTATTATTGGTCCCATCAAAATTATATATATCTCAATTACTGTGGTTTTCACTCCAAAAGAAATGGGAAAAACCTTAAGGTTGCATGGAAGAATTTGGTTTGAAATATTTCATTCATCGAAGACATTCTGAGCAAACAAGAATTGTTCAAGAGAATTTTTTTTGTGGTTTGAAGTGCCAAGGAAATAGACACAGTACTTGAAGCTTCTGAATCAACTTCTTAAGAAATGTTATTTCTACAAAGACTAAATAGCTATTTCAATTTTAAGCATTTTCAGAGTGACAAGATAGACATATCAGATTATCTCCAAAATGTTCTGTCCTTACAAATTAGCAATATTATTAAATAATGAGGTGTATGGATAGGTGCCATCCTGAGCCCCAAGTCAGGGAATATTAAGTGCTGAAAGGAATGTTATCTGCAATTAGCTCAAACTGTCTTCTTACTTTCTTGAATTTCACTTTTTTTTTTTTTTTTCCCCAGGAGGTCTGAGTTAGTCTAAACCACTTGTCAGAGATCTCATCTATTTTTGATATGTTGTCCTTTGCTGGTTTCTGCATTATTCAGAAAGGGAAAAAATAATCCGAGTGGATAGAATAAAAAGAAAATAGAAAATTAAAAAGAAAATCCTGAGTATTTACCCATTTTTCACATCTGATCCTTTGACTGAAAAGGCATCTATCAGAGTGGCATTTCTTCTGGTTTATAGCCAAAACGAAGGGAAAAACATCTCCGCTTAACTGGGTAAAGCTTGTCTGCCTACCACTGCAATTGGGAAACTCAGTTACTTACTATCACAGACTTGCCAGAACAAAACAGACAAAAATTTCCTGCCATTTAAATTTTGTTTATGATCACTACAAAAATTAACAATGTCATCTCCTTTACTCAGATTCCATGCCCATCTCTCTGAAGAGCACAACTGAGCACCAGATGTGTGCAGCAGACTTTCTTCTGGCCTGATTTCAGAAAGTCTTAGAAAGGGATCTGTCCCAGTGCTGCTGTTACTTTGGGGTGTTAATTCAGGCTGGTCTGTGTCGTGTTGTGAGGGGCCAGCGCAGAACAAGAAGCGGGCAACGGATCTTAGGTGGAAAATCCAAAAGGGTCCTTTATTCTTCTTGCTGCAGTAACAAGAACTCTCCCAAATACAGCCAAACACTAAAACCTCTAACAAGGGCCGATCCCAACTTATATATTCTAACATGGAACATTCTAGAAGCATTCTAACCAATCACACCAGGCAATGTAATCTATATTAAGGTAGTAAATCCCATGATCCCATTCAAACAAACTTTAACTCTCCCAAACTTGAAACAGTGTCCCTGAACTTAGGGTGCAGCTTTCCATGGCTTTGAGTTGATCCTGGCTATGACTGGCTTGCTGGCCAGGCCATTGGATCTCCACAGCTGTGGGGGAAGATGTGTCCTTAGCAATGCAGCAGATATGTACCTTTATATCTGCACATCCACCTCTGCTAGGGGACTCATCCTGATCCCAGCAGGATTTGGTGCCCCTGAGCAGAAGGAACAGCTTGTAGCAGCACATCTACTATTGCAATAAGGACAAAACCCAGCTTCTTTCTTACTGCAAAGCAAATTCTCAAACCCCAGGAATCTCTGGGGTTGCTTATGTCAGAGACTGACATGGTGCTGAATCTCCAACCCGCAGCCTGCTCCTGCTGTAGAACTGCAGCCCTCTGGTGGCACCAAATCACTTATTTTGTCAGAAGCTGCATAACATAAAAGGGAAAAACTCACCTTTGGGCTCTGACCACTAACCTTGTGTTTCCTGGAGGGGTAAGAATATCTCTGGGGGAAGAGTCTAAGAAGCAGGGTGCAAGTCAGCATCTGTCTGTGATGCACTGCATAGACATGACCCACCAGATAAAAACTTCCAGAGAAAATTCAGCCACTGAGTGCAAGGGTACTTAAGAAGTGGGAGAATATTTACCTCACAGGACTAGGAGAAACCTTAGAAATCATTGTCCTGAAAAAATTACTTGCCCTGGGAAAAGGACAGGACCCCTCAATAGTGTTCTGACAATCAGCAATAAACCCTTCTCTCTCTCCCAAAGGAGGAAGAAACAAGCATCCCTTACTCCTGGATAGAATTTGTTTCGTTTTTCTTTAAAGTGCTTAAATGACTGAGATCTTGCAATATTTTACTCCCTGTGCTTCATTAGAGGAAATATTAGCCTACTTGTCTATATCTCATTCATAGCTTATATTGCACAGTTTAAAGTCATTATTCCTTGACCTATTTACTATGGTCATGGGAAAGGAAAAACCCCGCAAGACCTTTTTTTTTTTTTTTTTTTTTTTTTTTTTTTATATTTGAATATATGTTCCTTGATTCTTCCTTAAAGCTAATCAGCACAAATTCATTTCATCCTTCTGATCAATCATAATCACAAAAAGGTTCTGCTTTGAATGTCTTCACAGCGTTTCTTCAGATAGGTAATATTATGTATTTGGACATGGCTCTTGAGCATCAGTTTTCAAAATGAAGAATAACCTCAATTTCCATCTATGAGATCTCAGCATGAAACACTTGTGACATATTTCATTATCACACCTTCTCTGAAGTTTTGTTCTGGACTACAGGAACAGGAAACCCTGGGCTATAGCATCAGGCTCTGAAGAAAGCCAAATAACTTGAAAAGACAGCAAGGGTGAATTGAGTGCCTTAGCTGGGCTGTACCAGTAGCGTGATCGCTTTGCAGCAGCAGTTGTACCAACAAGCTGTCATATTATTACTGAAAAAACACTCAGCTTGGAGGATTAATTTGAAAACTCTGAGCCCATTGCATTGGGGGATCTATTTGACTCTTACCCTGTCTTAACCTACCAATGTAGAAAAGGGTTTTGTCATGAGAGAAGAAACAGAGCTGTAAGTCCCCAGGAGAGGGAGAGTACAGGAGCTCCAAGGTTGCCCCACAGCAATGGCCAGCAAAACATGGCCAACCACAGCTGGGACTGGACTAGTTCTTATCAGAAAAATAGACTTCCTTTGGATTGTGACATTTTAAAATGTATTTTATGCATTTTGATTTAGTTTGAGAAACTTGTGTTGACTCAGCTGAGCAGTAAGGAGTACAAGCAGGTTTTTGGCACTGCCAAAATATACTCATGTTGTGCATAAGGGATATAGCCAAGTTAGATTGCAAAGTGGTTTACAGCAATACAAGCAATTAAAGAAGAAACAAACCACCCTCTCGTACCACAGATTTATTGAGCTGTGTAAGTAAACACCCATTCTGGGTTGATGGTGATAGATCATATAGTGCATTTAAACAGCAAAGAACCAGCCTGCAGATTTTGTTATTGGAAGAAGTCACACATAATGTGAGGACAAAGAGGGAAAGTGCAAATTGTTTCTGTATGCTCCTTCTTGTTTATACTGCAGGCATTAGGATGAAAAGTGTTTATATCTGTTTTTCAATACGCACTCATTGATTTAAATCTAAAAATATTTCAAACAGTTTGTTAGGCATTTCATTGATGTATATAGAGATAACCTCTCAGTCTTTGAGCCACCTCTAAATAGGAAACAGTGGACAAGATCCCTGTGTAATTCACCTTTGTGGTCCACTAGATGAGCCAAATAATTCAGTACATAACAGAAGCAGATTGATTTTTCTGAGGTGCTTTTGATTCTTTAGTTTTGAAAAGAGTAACAGCTGCAGTTTGCTCCAAACTGGTTTTCCTTTTAGGCTATCTTATTCTGATTTGCTGCATTTGTGTTCAGTTTGGAGTTTCTTGCTACAAGAAGAACATGGAGGTGCTGGAGGGTCTGCAGCACAAGTCTGATGAAGAGGAGCTGAGGGAGCTGAGTGTGTTTAGCCTGGAGAAAAGGAGGCCTGGGGAAGACCTTATATCTCTCTACAACTATATGAAGGAGGTTGTAGTGAGGTGGGGTTTGTCTTTTCTGCTAAGTAACAAGAGACAGGATGAGAGGAAATGGCCTTAAGTTGTGCTAGGGGAGGGTTAGATTGGATATTAGGGAAAAAAAAAATGCCAGAAGGATTATCAAGTGTTGGAACAGGTTGCCCAGGGAAGTGGTGGAATCACCATACCTGGAAATGTTCAAAAACTTGTGGATGTGACAGCTGGGGACATGGTTTAGTGGTGAACATGGCAGTGCTGGGCTCATAGAGGCCTTTTCCAGACTTAACAATTCTGTAATTTCTATGATTTCCATGATCACAAGCTGTCTGGATGCCAGGGTCCAGGCTCCTTGTCACCTCCATCTCAAAAAGTCACTAACACAGAGCCTGAGTCATGTAATCTTGCCTTGGCCCTGGTAAAGCTGTGTCTATAGCAAGTCAACAATGGAAACTGCCCAAGATGAGGTCTTGGAATCAGGGATCTCACCTTAGAGACATGCATGTAATAGCAAAGCATGGCTATACCAAACCCAGATTTTCCCAGTAGAAGGTGTGGGATAAATTTCAATAACAAAAACTGGGGCTGCAAGGGTTCTCCTGCAGACAGACTACTCCATTTAGGGACACTGAATGGGTGAGTCACTGAAAAGCTTGTACTTTTACTGCCTAAGAAGTTAAGGTCAGCACGGAGTCAGTGCTTCTTCCAGCCACTGAGAGAGAGATGGAAGAGCACTTACATGGGCTATTATTTTACTGAAAGGCTGTCTAAAGCCATAAAAATTCTTGCCATGAACATACAGCGCCCACAGTCCAGCAGAATCTACTTTCTGATCTCTTCTGAAAGACTAACTTTGTTAAAAGCTCAGCTTCATTGTTGGGGTAAGCAAGCTGCTCCTGCCAAAGAGCTGCAAACGCCGATATGTTTGTGCAGCATGGAGACCAGTGGTTTCACATTCACTGGTTCATAAAGATCCCAGACATTTCTGAAAGATCTACCTCTGTTTTGCTATTTATATACTTTGGAAGCAGACTATGGAGCTCCACAGTCTGTGTGCACAGCCTAATTTAATTTTCTGAGAAATCATTTGATCTTTCCCCGTGGCACTTCCAAATAATCTGAAGCAGAATAAGAAATATGTAGGAAATGTCTAATGAACTTTTCCCCCTTTTGATTCAGACTTAGTAGCAGAGAACCCAGACTTTCTTTTTGAAGTTGAACTTTTTGAGTCAGCTGAGCACTAGCTGCTTTCTTCACCTCTGTACTTGCCATCAGTGACTTGAGATCCGTTGAGCTTCAAAATACATGAGATTTAAGCATTCATTTAAGATATGACCATTAAGAAGTGAAATTGACTTTTATATGAATTATTAACAGAGATCTCAAAATTGGAGTGGCTTGGTGTTGGGCTTTTTGTCTGGCAAGTAAATTAGGGAAGAATGCGTCCAAGAAATAGGATTTTTCAAAGTGAAAGACAGGAAAAAAAATACTAAAGGAGATGCAATGAGGGGAAATTAAAGCCTCTCAGGGAATGGCAGCACGCAAGACTCCATTACGGTGGAGGTAAAGGAAGAATGGTGGCTCCCCCTGGAAAGTCCACCAAGTCATGAGGTGACATGGCTTTGGGCTATCCCCAAAGAAAGTGGCTTCCCAAAGAGGCTTTGTTAAGCCAGGGGTTTTAATACCACTGCTCCTTGGGTGCTTCTCATGCCAGGTAGAATCAACCTGCAGAAAATCCTGACATGAAGTCTGAAGTGAGAACCAAATGTCCAAATCTTGCCCATGGAGCTGGAATAATATTATTTTTTATATATCATTCTAAATGAATACTGTCAAATGACAAAAAATCAAGGGCTGCCATCCACTCACACCAAAATCCTGTCTCAGCAGAAGGCCTCTGTGCACAGCCCTGGGGACACCCCCATGGGACAAAGCTCTCCCTCCAGCACAGCCATGAAAGGCTTTGAGCTCAGCCTCCAAAACTGCAAAGCAGTTGTTTTGTTTTCCATGGATAATGCTTTAATCCACCGGGTGAAAGCTGGACGTTGCTCTCTTTTATCCTGGCTGTACACAATTGCAATGCTTGAAAAGAAAAGCCCCCAGCCCTTCTGTGCCCGCCGCTCCTCTGAACTGCTGATGCCTGGATGGGCAGCACCAAGGCGGGGCCATTGGGATTTATTTAGTTCACTGCCGCAGATGGTGCCTTTAGTGCCACAAACCACCCTGGAGACAAGTCCTAATTGTCTGGGGTGGGGGGGTGATTATGTTCAGTTCTTCTTCCCCAAACCCCCCAGACATAATTCAGGTCCAAACTGGAGAGACAGGCAGGCACACAAGAGGGGACCCCGGCACTGCACAGCCCCTCTGAAGCCATGTACAGGAGCAGCTTCCTCCGTGAGGTACGCAAGGAGAAGTACGAGCGGTCAGATGCCTACGATGAGCTGCGAGGCTCCCCGGAATTCGACAGTTTGGCCCAAGCCCGGGGCTTGGAGAACCTGCAGGAGCTCAACGAGCGCTTCGCCAGCTACATCAACCGGGCGCGTGTGCTGGAGCAGCGCAACACCATCCTGCGCAAGCAGCTGGAGACCTTCCAGCGCATGGATGAGCTGGTGGGCTTGGACGAAGCCTTTGCTGGGCAGATCGAGTTCAACAGGCAGCGGATGCGGGAGCTGGCTTCTGACCGAGCCAAGCTGGAGCGGGAGGAGAAGGATGCCCAGCGCATGCTCGATGAGTACCGCAACAAGTAAGGCTTACAATCCATGGTGGATGGGTGGTGTCATTTCCATAGTTAATCTTTGTAGTAAGGATGGGTTCAGTGTCACCAGCTACTTCTTGTGCGTGGCTGATGCCTCTCTGTGTGTGTCAGATTTGTCAAGAGGGATGGCATGTAAGCCCATGGCAAAAAGTAAGGTATTAGGATTTAGGGAGCTGTAGCTCTGCCTTTTATGGTCTCACTGCTCCTAGATGAGAAAATGCCCTCTCCATTCCACGGCAGCAGCCCTGGCACACGTTGGCTGCTGTTGTTCATTAGACTTAGGAGAACTGAGCTCTGAGCTGCAAAGAGGAAATAACCCCATTTGACTACCAGGTGTATCAAAGCAAGTGTTGTGTCTGAGCAGCCCAGAGTTACACAATGCCAAACATCTCCTGAAATGCAGGATGTCTGTGAGAAACTCTTATTTGCAGCCACTATGAAGCACCTGGGCCAGTCTGTGCCAGCCACATCTGTGATGTGACATAAAAGGAAAGGAGATACATTTTTTTCCTGGTGTGTAAAATTTGCCCTCTTCTTCTGACTTGCATCTTGTATTTCCATCTCATGCCACTAAAACAGTAAGAATAGGCTTCCCCTAATTTCACCTCTTTAACCTCTGCGCGACCATAAATCAAAGAGCAGGATCCTCACATGCTGATGGAGATGAGTGCCTTCCCTCCAGCAACAGGGAATTTTGGTCACATGGCTTTATTACACAAGAGTTGGTGAGCATTGCTCACAGGACAAAAGAGTTTAATCCTCCTGTTACTTATTGGTCAAGGATTTTTTTACTCCCAAAATGTCTATCTGGCTACTTCACCCATGAAAATTTGGCACACTGCCAAATGAACAGCCACGTGGGGGTTGTGAGCTACAGCATACCTATAGAAATACCAAGCCCTGATCTCTCTTTTTCATCTGACAGGAGAGAATAGCCCATCCAGGTGCACTGAGGCACTGATTGCTGCCCGTGGCCAGATGTCCACAGTGTCCTGACTCAGTGCCAGTGGGTAATAACTACTTGTTTAGGCAGAATTGTATTCCAATATTTATGAGCAGGAAATTCAACTAAGAGTCGATGCTGTAATTTGGCTGTTGACTCTGGTACTTGCTCCTGTGTTTTTATTGCACAGTGCCCATGAGTATTTGACTACACTCAGTACTTAATTTTCTAGCTGCATGTTAGTTAAAAATCTGTGTGAATAGTACAGGATTAGTAATGTGACACAAAGTAATTGCTTTTATTAGAGCTGCTTTAAGCAAACTGTAAATAGGCGGGGAATAATACAGGGCATTGAAAATCCAGAGGAGGAGACAACACCCAGAAAAAGGACTGTGCTTTCAGAAAGTAAGATTTAGGACCTGCTAAAGGGGTAGTTAGTGGCTTCCTAGAAAAAAAGGGGTGGTACTTTGTTGTACAATCCTGGGATGCTCACTGAGCAACTGTAAACAAAAGTAAGAAGGAAACTTTGACTAAATCAAAGCAAAAAATTGCAATTTAAAAATTAAAGATACACTGGGCCATGACAATGGAAGGATAGTGTCTGCTTTTTAACCAAATTGCACCAATTGGTTTACATCAACAAGTGAATTTTGTTTTTGTTTTTGCTTTTTTTTTGTTTGTTTGGTTGGTTTTTTTTTTGTGTGTTTTTTTTTTTTTTGTTGAGAGCTGCTGAAATTGTCTAGAAGACAGAGATGAACATTTCTTCAGTGTCTCAAAAACTTGGGATGATTTTGAGTTGCAGGTTTTAAAATAATGCCACTGGTCTGGTAACATGTTCTCTGCCATCTGATGGCTCTGATTTCAGTTCCTGAAAGTCATAAACAAAGGCCCCTAAACAAAATATGGGAGGAATAATCTTCTGTGCCCTATTAGGGGCTGCTGAAACCAGAAACATTCCTGTGCTGAAGACCTGCTCTCCTCCCTGAGTCTGCATTCTGTTGGCAACAGGCACTGCAGGTTTCTTGCTGCATTTTGAACTGTAAAGCTTTTGGTGCACTAGGATTAACAAAATCTCTTAGAGGGGAACATTTTGAATCAATTAATTGACAAATGTCTGTGTCCTTCACTAATTCAAAGAATTTTGACTCTTACAATCCATTCTTTCACTCACCTTCACTCTTGGGGTAATTGATTTATATCTAAGTAAACCTTTTAAGATACATTTATATAAATAGGCCTTTTAAAGTTGCATTTAGACAGAGTAGGGCCTGAGACTACTGGGTCTGTGCAATTAATGTTCATGAACCATTAAAAAGTAGAACTTAGATTAAAATTTATATTTAAATCCTCTATGGTCACATTCATAGCTTTCCTCATTAACAAGAATAGTTCAGACTCTGTACCAGGGGAGAATTCTTTCTATTGAAGTTGCAAAAAAACAAAAAAAAACAAAACAAAACAAAAAAAACCAAAAAAAACCAAAAAAAAAATCAATGCTGGGAATAGTCTGGATGCATCTCATAAAAAGACTAATTATGCTGCCTTTATGCCTTTTTGCATCTGGCTGTGGGACAGGATGGTATTTCTCTCTCCATGATATTGGGAAAGATGCTGGAATCCAGATTTTAGCGGTCTTGACCGAACAGGATTAATCGACTTCAGAAATTAAAGTCTTACTAATCAATTGTTTAATTAAAAAAATTGTGCCCTGCTAATACAGTGAATTCTGAACATGCAATATGATTCCCTGGACACAGTAATTGGCACAGTGCTCTCCAAGATGCACTGCGTGGTGATACTCTGATGAGCTAACGCCCTTTGGGGCCGCAGCAGAGACCAACATGTGTGAGAAAATGAAAAGTGGTAAAACACAATAGCCAGGATATGGGCACTCCACTGGCAAAGCTGCCTTCCAGCCCTGTCTGCAGGGATTTTCTTGGCACTGCTGCTGCTTCTCTGGTGATAGGAAGGACTTTATCCTGCTGCAGCTAAGATGAGGAGCATTTGCCTGCCCTCCACACTCTTCACAATCTACCAGAATTTTGCCCTGTGGCTGTCAGCTGCTCGGCAGTGGCTTCTTGATAACACAGGTAGAATCTGTTCATAAATCAGCAGAGCACAGCCCTCTTGGGCTCATCTGAGCATTCAGGGTATGACCCTGGGTGACAACTATTACTGGCCTGTCCATCATCCCTGTAGTACCTCTCTTTCATAGTCTGTGCTGTCCTTGGCACCCAAATTGCTGTCTGTTGAGAGAAGGTTAGTGAAGTGCATCAGGGAAAGAGAAAATGACAAAGGTAGTAGTCAAGAGGTTCAGGAGTTCAGTAAGATTCAACAGAGAGGCACCATTTTTCTTCAGATGAAAGGTCAGGTTTGCCACCTAATTGAATATCTGGCCATTGTGCATTGCTGGGGTGGATTGTTGCTGTTTCCTCTTTGGAGGGGAGCGAGCCCTTGCACTGCAGCAGAGGCAGGGTCCAAAAAAATTCAGGTGATTGAAATCTTTAATCCTCTGATCTGCTTTCTTTGAGTCTGGAACTCCCTCCCCTCCATTCTTTGCCCCATGCAAAAAAAAAACCCAGTTAACATCCATTTTCTTTCAACAGTCCAAAAACATTTGTAGCCGACCTAAAGCTACCTGACTAGGTGAGAAGGTTTGTGTTTTATTGTTTTTTGGGTTTTTTGTTGGTCTGTTTTTTTTTTTTTTTTTGGTTTTGTTTTTTTTTTTTTTTTTTTTTTTTTTTTTTGTTTTTTTTTTTTTTTAATGAAGCAAATTAACTTCATGGCTCTTAAGCTCCAGGAACGTCTGATCAGCAACCATCTAATAAAAAAAAAATTGAACATGACTAGCTAATTACTAAACATCAAAATCAACTTTGAAGCATAGCAGGATTGTGACTTGTCAGCCATTGCACTTACAGATACATTTCAGCTGGCACAGAGGCATCCTGAGGTCTCTGAAGCATTTCAAAGAGGTCCATAGCACTTTTGCACTGGTCTTGTGGAAAAGATTGAACATCACTTGAAAGAAATTCTCCTTCAAAGGATAATCATGAAATACTAACTCTCTCAAGCTGCCAGGTGGATTTATGGCTGTGTGGCACAGCACATATTCGGGTTATTTGAGAGTGAAGGAAAATGTAGCTGAATATTTCAGTAACTGAAAAATCTTTTGAGTGAGGATCCAGCAGTGAGGGAGATCTGAATTACATTAGGGCCGAGGTTTAGACACTGAATCCATCAGATGGTTGTATATTACTGTGAGTGGAAAACCAGCCTTTTATTGCAACTGTGTATTTGATTTTCACAAGATGCCACAATTTGCTTCATTCTTTCTCAGCTGTCAGAAAGTGTTTACTGTCAAGTGCACACATAAATAAATTTAAATAGATAGAAAACTGGCTGGAGTTGAGCTATTTGTTAAACATCTGAAACAAAGGCAGTCTCACTTCTGAAGCTGAAAAATATTCTAGCCTTGGAAGTGAAACTGGTGTTAGTACTAATTGGCAAAAAAGGACATTGTTTTAGTCTTATCAGCAATTTGTTGGAGTAATACTGAAATAAAACCTCATAATTTTCACCTGGTTCTTTGCTGTTCATGTAAGAATTGACAATAGACTGGTGACCAACACTGCTAATATTATGGGATTTCAGAAGAAGTTGGTAAACCACAGTACCAGGTTAAATCCATTTCCTTGCTCTGCCAAGTTCTTCCTTTGTGGTCCTGGTCAGTTTGTGAGTGACATCATCCACTCAGCTTTCACTCAGTATGTGTTGAAAGAGTTGATAATAACGTTGGTTGTTTGTCCTTCAGGAGATGAAAAGGAAGAACTGAGGTTGACATGATCATTACAACTAGATCTTTGATGTGTTCAGTCCAGGAACTGTCAAGTTCCCTGTCGACTGGAGCAAATCCCTTTGATATCGACAGCATATCTGGGCTGGATCAATGATTTCAGAAGACAGACAGGGACTTAAGTTCAGTTCTGAATTTTGGCTTGTATTGATGTCCATTGCTTTTACTGCAAATTAAGGCTCCTTATCACCAGAGCTGACTTGTCACCCACCAGAGTGTTTCTTGTAGAAAGTAAGATAATGACAGGTTTTTTATATCTCTCTACATCTATTATTTTAGGGAAAGAAAAGTGTTAAACTTAAAGGGTTAAGACTGTATTTCTGCTGCTGTTGGAGTTTGATAAGTCACTTGTTCAGTACTGATGGCAAAGTTGCCAGAGTTGCTTCTGGCTGGTGTTTTTTTAGGGGCTTTTTTGTTTGTTTCTTTGTTTGTTTGTTTTTTAATGGAGTCTTATTAAGCCAAATCTACTGTTAAAAATTTCATATGATTTTTACTTAAGGAAGGGAATAAATTACAATAATCAACAATTAAGTTTTGTGCTCTGTGGCTAAAAAGATTTTCTAGAAAATAATTCTATTTACATACAAATATGGAGCCCTAATTCTTAAAGAATATGTGCTGTTTCCTCAAACCAAACATAAATACATCATACATCCATCTTGGCATCAGGAACATGCACTTCATGCACTTGTAGACATTTTATAAAAGCATAAGAATAGTTGGTTAAATGCAGTCCTTACTAAGGCTCACTTGTTCTGACCAAGCTAACACACAAGTTACCATTAGAGGGGACACAAAGCTTGATCCATCTAAGCATCCTAATCCAACGTCTTTTCTACGTGGTCAATATGTAAAAATGCAATCTTCATGTTTAATGTGTCTGTCATTAAAGCGCTTGTTGAATAACAGCAGGTATAATAGAAAACCAAGACCAATGTAATTAAATGTTCATGTGCCATTGTAACAAATCCTCACAGAGTCATCACTGCTGAATGGCTGTCACTGTAGCATATGGAATATGCTTTTATTGTAGATAACCTATTCTTGGGCATTCTGTAAAAAAGTTATAGCAAATATATGGCATTTCATTGTATTCTGTTATGTAAGCTGAAGACAAGAATTTAGGCAATTCTGAAATTATTCTCAGCGTCTGGGACCAAAAAATAATTAATGCTAATCCATGAATAAATCTTTTGGGCTCTTTCAAGATTCATATTCTCCCTTAGCATGAAGCATATCTTGTGCATGACAGATTAAATGCACATTTAAAAATGCAGTTTGCAGAGGGATGAACCGCTGAACTTTATCTCCTTTTCTCTTCTTGCAGGTATAGAAACGAACGTGAATATCAGCAGAGGCTAAAAGAAACTCTGGAACGCCTTAATAAAGTAAGTCTGGGAAAATGCAAGGGAAAAGGTGTACAGTTATTTCCCTTTGGTTTCATTTACTACAGCGAGCTGCTTTGAAGAAGCAGTGGGAAGATAAAATGTCAGAGTAAGGCATTTCTTGTCATTATGCCTTCTCCATCCTCCTCCCTGTCTAAGTGTCTGAGCCTTGGTGTGTGCGTACCTTTTCCCCACACTTTTAAAACACAGGTACTGTATTAAAATACAGTCACTAGTGACAACTATGCCATGAAAAATTGCTGATTAAGTCCATGTTTTGAAGCTCAAAGCTCCTTAGTCCCTTTCAGGATATGGTCGGCCCTTCCCAGGACAGACCCTCAACTTCCCATTAGGTTTCCAAATAAAAGAGAAGCCACAGCTCCCCGTGGTTTGTTCCTTTTATATCAAGATACATGCTCTTAAACTAATACCATGGGAAAAGCAATAATAAAAATAACAACATTTAATATAATATAAAGCTCAGAGAAAGATAAAAGTTGGCTGAAGTATTTTGGAAGTTTCCAAACCAGGTCTGTGAAACTGAAAAATCATGATTCATCCTCTCTCGCTGCTAGCCTTCATCTGGGTGAAGAACATAGTATTATATCTTTCCCCAGTTCTACTTTGCACAGGCTATCATTCATCTTCTGTATTGGAAAACAATTAAAGGTGGATTAGATAGCGATTATTTTTTTATTACCTTGCTACAAATGGCTGGACCTGATCTGCTGGAGCATTGTCATTTCAATGATATGCATGTTTTATATTAAGAAAAGACAGAAAGTGCATTTTAGCATTTCTATCTCCAGTGAGCTCTCGACATCCTGCATCAGTTGTTTTCCACAACACTCTGCTCTTGAACATCCTGCAAACCCTTAAAAAATTATTGACGTTGTCTCTTTTGTAAGGGGTTGTTGGAGCTGGTAAGTCTGTCTTCACAGTTCCTCTCAACAAATCTGCAGCTAAAGAAAAGTTAATTGATTCACCAACCCTAGGCACAGCTCACAAAATCTTAAGGCACAAGGGTGTTTTTTATCCCAGGATGCCCCTGGACACCCCTGTTGCAGCAGCTCCTTGCACTGGGAGCACCAAGTGCTGGAGAGAATATTGCTGGTTTTCTGTACAGGGCCCAAGATGTGGCCTGAAAACCTGCATGTGCAGGTGCAAACTCATTCTTTATCTGACAGCTGGGAAAACACTGGTTCTGGAGAGATCTAAAGAATTTCTCTTCCACAGTAATGAAAATATTGCTTCAGCACATGGACCAGTGTTCTGGAATCATAACATAAAGCAGAATGGCTTTTCAGAGGTTGAGTGATTAGCAAATACTGCAAAGTTCAAAAGAAAATATGTAGACACTGCACTGTTCTGATACACAGCTCCATCGAGGAAGTTGGTTGCTTTGAAAGCATGGAATAAAAGCAGAATTATTTTCCCCCTTTGAGGGAACATTTGGAAAGCCAAAAACTGCTTTTGTTTATCGCACACAGAAATATTTGCTTGTAGGTATTATCTAAGGGCCCGGGGGCTTTTTTTGGCTCCCTCCCAAGCCTCCCAACGTGGCCATTGTCCTGCTGATCTTCCTCTCAATAGGACGGGAGAGGAGTGCAGAAAAGCAGCGGGCATTCCTGATGGCTGGCTCTGAATGTGCTGGGCTGGATGTGTCTGAATCAGCCCCTGGCTCACAAAGCAGAGCCTGCTGGACAGTTGTGTGCCTGGGAGGCTTAGCAGCACAATGAGACAGCCAACATCTACACATTTTTGGAACAGCGCGTGCTGTATGCATGCAAAAGGCAAAATCCTCTTCCACCAGTCATGTGCTGCACCCACAGATCTCCGTGGTTTGTTTGCAGCCCGTGATCCGCTCACAGAGGTATTTTTACAGCTGATGATGGCACATGGGTAATTTGAAAGTGATTCCTTCAAATACTTCTTTTTTTATTCTTTGACTTAAATGCAGAAAGCAGGATTTTCTTGAGGCAAATTGCAGACTGGTGGAGGAACTGGCAAGTTTTATAGAGTTGCAAGGAAGATTCAGTTAAAATTTTTTAAGATGCTTTCTCAAAAATTATGTTTTACACTCGTAGTTAATGCCAAAACTAAAAAAGAAATAATGCATTAAATAGAAAAATAAAACATATCACTACTTTCACACATTTGTAAAACATATTGCCAAGTTCCATGTAAATTACCCTAAATTCCATGTTTTGTGTTAAATAATGTAACATAGGAAAAATCTAAATTAGGCCTTTGAACAGAAATGGAGATTTAATTAGATTTAAAAACCAGTGCCTCTCATACCTGTGTACTCTGAGATCATGGTTGCTAGTCATATGGTTTGTTCTTTGAAGTAATTGGACGTTAGGAACTTTTGTCTTTGCACATCCCAAAGTATTATAAACTTGTGCAGCAAGGTGATTTTTTCTGAACTTGGTCAACTATCATTTTTATTTCTAGAAATGGCTCCAAATTGACGAAAATTTGTGGCATTTGAGAACATACCAAAGAGAGTGCAAATACTGTGGAGCATCCTGGGTTTTTAGGACTTCTTCACTAGGGACCTTAAAAAGGCATCAGGATACCTCAGATCTTGTCATGACACTAGAGAAATTAATGCCTTAGTCTGCTGATATCATTTGTTTAAGACTCATCCACCATTTCAAGATCTTAACATCAAAATCTCATATTTCAAATGTCTACTACTTGGCTCCCAGCATTACTTTGACAGTGCCAGTGCCAAACTCTATTGTAAACTACATTTGTGCAGGGCATGGTGAATAACACGGCTCCTGTTTGCTGGTGTCATGATACTGCTGTATGTTCCAGTCAGCTCTTACACTCCAGGCAGGCTGCTCCAGGTGCACAGCGACTCATGCAGTGCCTGTGGGACTGCTGGGGGTTTGGCACTCAGCCACACATCCCACCATGCCACATGTTCTCTGCATTGCAGGAAGCTGATGAGGCCTTGCTGTGCAACCTGGAGCTGCAGATCGAGTCCCAGTTCCTGCAGGATGACATCAATGCTACAAAGGACAGATACAAGAAGGTAACTGGCTGAAATTGCTGTTTTCCTTGTAGAGATGGATGTGGAACTTTGCCCTTCTCCATGATCAAATGGTGGCAAATTAAAGCAAATTGCATTTGTGTTTTGGTGGGTGCATTTAGCACTACTTATTTTCAGTGGGTACAACAGCTGGATGGTTTCCAGCACCCAAACACACTTCTCAGGGTCCAGTCACTACAGCTGTAGCAGAGTCTTGAATTTGTCAACCTGGTGTCATGGTTTAACGCAAAGTGCTGATCAAGCTGTCTTATATTTCATGCTAAGGAAGCTGTTGCTTTCATCATCCAATTTTTTGGGAGAGGGCTCGCTAATTAAGCAGCAGATATATACCTGTGGTTGTATGATTACACTGCACCTGACTTTAACATTTGTTGCCTTCTTCCTGGGAGAGCTGTGGGTCTTGGGATCAGGCCACTGCCCCATCTTTGCTGCTTTTGAAAAAAGTGACTCTTTTTTTTTCGGGCCACATGCAAAGGTATTTGTGATTCTTATTTTGAAAATCTCCTGTGAAATTGGAAATCATGGAATCTTCAATTAAGACTATGAGCTGTATAGTCCTTAGCCAAAAGTCTGTGATATACCTCAGTATGATGAAACTGCTAGCACTCCTGCACTCAAAAGCAGTTATAAAATCGTGTTCCAAACCCAAGCCTGAACATGAATTGGACCTTTACGGGCTAAAAGCATTACATATCTAGAAATAAGCCCTAGGAGTACATGGAAATGTCTACCTTGCTACGGCATTTTCTGATGAAAATGTTTTTACCTTATCACAGAACCTCATGGAAATCCAGACCTATGTCAATGTCTTGCAGCAGATCATCCAGACAACTCCTCGTGTGTCCCCAATAACCACTGGCATATGTGAGGCAAGTATGGCTGGTGGGAAGTGCATGCACCTCTAAGTAAGAAAGATATCATATTTACAACTAAAGTCTCCCAGATCCTTTAACTTCTGCTCCAAGGTTAGGTGAAAACTGTCAAAACAATGTGTAAGTACTGAATAGTGAATATGGGAGAAAAAAAATTACTGCAGCTTTGAAAAACTCTATCAATGAGGAAAGAGAGATTATCTTCGTCAGGTGCACTCCAGCATATATATTAGTCCCAAAAATGTGTGATACAAAGGTATTTGAAGTAGTTGTGTTTCTTCTCTGAGGAGGAGCTGGCAGGATATATGAATATTTGAAGAAAAAGGAAATATTATCCTGAAGGGGTGAGATGTGGTGAAAATTTAAATGAAATTAATTGATAGAGACTAGATGAAAACTTGGTGATTTCCACCAATATGAGTGGCTATGGCAGGAATGTTCATTATTTGAAAGAAGATGTGAACAGGTTTACAGGGTCTAAGCTCTACTGTTACAGTCCTGCCATCTGATATCTTTATTCTTAAACCTGTGCCACCATTCAACAGAATTTGGCTTGAGGTTCAATACCCATCTTTTATCTGTCTCTTGCCATTTTCTATTTGTCTTTACAGTTTATTTCCAGTAGTGCAATTTCTTTTGGCTTTTTCTAGGAGTAAAACATAATTTCCTGTACACACATTGTTTTCTTCCAACCAGGAAAAACTGATAGCAGAGAGGAGGATCCCGGTTCTGCAGAGCCAGCTGGAGGAATACAAGAGCATCCTCTGCCAGCTACAGGCACAGAAATACAAGCTGCAGACAGAGGTATTGGAATCACTAGCCCTAAACACAACCATGTTGCTCATGAACTGCTTTTTTATGGTCACTTGGTAAAACCTCTAACATGTCTTTAACATGGTTATGTTAACTTGGTGGACTTGGAGGTGTGTTTTTCTTTTAGATTTCCATCTTCTTCTTTAGCTGTTTCATTCCCATTCTCTCAATGGAACAAATTGTCAGGTTTAGATGGCCAGGGTGGGCTGTAGGTATTGTAGGTGCAATGAAGCTGTCTTTATTATTATTAGAGTGGCTGATGAGGGAAGGTTTCCACAATGCAGCTGGATTCCTGCAGGACAGAATCAGCAGGACATTGTGAATGGAAAAGTCCCACAGGGCTCCTATGACTTCCTTACTTGCTGAGTTCTGGCTGGAAATTTGTTCCATGAAAACTGATGGGGAACCCTCAGGGCTCTGCCCAATCCTTTCTATCACTGCCACAGCCAATGCTGAGCTTGCTGTGGGAAGAACTGGACAGGTTTGGGGAGCAAACTTGAGAGGTACATTTGGCTTTCTGCCTTCATCCATGTCACTACTAAGCATTAAGCCAGCATCTCTCCTGTGCTTGGACACTACCAGCAGGACAAACCATATGCTTTTTGCCAAGCCTTGATTTGCAGAAAAAGTCTGGCCAAGACTTTGACTAGTCCTTGCCCATCTCCCAGCCAAACCTGCCCTAAATCACCCTTCTGTCTCCAGCCAGTGCCTTTAAATCTGAGTGCAGTGCAGGGCTGAGGGTAGCAGGAGGTGGAGGAGCAGCTGAAGGCTGCAGTGGATAGAAACCAGATCTGAATAGCTGCCAATGGCATCTCTACCTCCATGCAGTTGAATATTTTTTAGTCGATGGGATGGAGAATGACCCCAAGTGCAGCTTCCTTTGTGCTTCGAGTTGTCCATCCAGGTGAGAGGAATGAAATATTGACAAAAACATCTTTTGGTGGGATTTTCGACTCCTTTGGAGAGCCATAGCAGCAGGTCATAACTTCCTGAGCATAACTTCTTTCATTAGGGCCAGGACAGTGTATTTTCCTTGGTCTCTTTCTCACGTCTGATGCTCTGGTGGAAAGGACACATGCACTCTGGGATGGACAGGAATCAATATAGAGATGAAATAGTAAATCAATATAGAGGAAAAGGGGAGGAAATCAGCCTTCTGCTGGCAGATGGAGAGAGGCAGTCTTTGGGGAATTAATAGTGCTGCTTTCAAAATCAAATCTTCCCATTCCATTTAGAAATAGATTATTCATTCATACATTCTTGTGCCTTGAGAGTAAAAGAGTGAAATAGCTTTATGAGTGGAAGTCAGTAACATAGTTGCTTGTGATGGTGAAGGCTGGATCTGATGACTGAGCTGTCATCAAGTTTCTTTGCTTTCCTGTTTCTGGACCTGACAGCCATGTGCCTGAGAGGTCATGGACACCACCCCATGAGCACTGAACAGAAAAGAGCCCCAGTCTACTCATACACTACGACACAACCAAACCAATGACAAGGGACATCACTTCTATATTTAGGCTCTTAAAAGTCCTTTTTTTAATCTTGCCTGAAGCATATAGAAATAAATCAATTATTGAAGAATTCATTAGTCACTTATTGCCCCATTAACTTTTTGTGAGTTCATCTCTTTGAAATGTGGGGGGAAAAATGTGACAAAATAACTATAATAAATAGCTAAAAATAGCAGAAGAAAGTGAGAGCAGATTTACAGGGTGAAATATCCCACCTGAAACTCAACCTTTATTTTTGGAAGGCTACTTTTGCCACCTCCTGGTTGATGTGCTCATTGGTTTTATCGATGAAGAAAAAGGCTGAAGAATTAAATTCAGAAGGAGAGTTCTTTGTTTAAAATGAGATTTTTGGTCTTATTTGCCCTGTCTGCAGACCACAAAGAAGGAGGAGTGGGTATTTCTTGAGCTCGTCTTCCCAGTTAAGAACTTTTACTGTCCTTGTGAGGCCCTGCCCACTCTGATAAGTTACTGTTTTTTGAATAACTGAACAAAGGTAGTGAAATTGCTCCTGTGTTTCAGCAGTGCAGCATCACATTGTAGATAAAGCATGACTTGCCTTTCATTATGCTTAAAATATGGGGATGGTGAATTTTTCAAAGCTTCTTCTTTCACCACCAATTTTGTTTACCAGACAACCATGCTGGAGCAAGCAATTAAAAACACCCAGGAGAGTTATGACGATGAAATTCAGCTTTACAATGAGCAGATTGAAAACCTTAGGAAGGGGATAGAGGAGGCTGAGAGGATCTTGGAGAAGTACACCACTGACTGCCGCCAGCTGGTGATCTACCAGCAGTCCCTGGAGAATGAGCTGGAACGGTACAAACGGATCATCGAGAATGAGGACAGCCGGTAAGGCTGGATTTCTGGGCACTCACAAAGGGACCTGTGATCTCTTTTATCGCCTTTGAAAAACGTATGTTTAAGGACATTTGATTCACCCAAAGCTATAGCACTTTCACACCTTTCATTGGTAGATATCTAGGGATAGAAATATAAATAGGTGCAAAATCTGGTCAAACTTCTGCCAAGGAAAGGGTCAGAGCCGTTTTGGGCTTTTCTGTCCATGCAGTCTCTCCTTTCCATATGCTGTCCTGGCATCAGTGTACAGAGGTCAGGAGCACACAAAAGCAATCTGAACATCCTCTCCTCAGACTGGGTCTTGGTGACACTTACTCGACACTACCAGTAGGTTGATTTTTGGAGGGTGCAGACAAAGCAAATGCCCTGTAAAGCAAAGCATTCTTCACAGCAAAGCCATTCCTCAGGCATGGGGACAAAGAGGAAAAATACAAGAAATTGGCAGGGATTTGGGTTGTGCTTAAACCTACAGAGGAGCACTGTCTCCCTCTAATGTCAACCATCAGCCACAGTGGAGAAAAGGATCTTTCACAGCAGCAGAGCCAGACCCCTGAGCACCCAGACTACTGCTCTGGGCTGTGCAGAAGATGCAGGGGAAGAACACTCACTAAATAGTCCACTTTATGTGTGGGGAATGGGAATTTAATTAATTTTCAGGGTCTTATTTTGGACACTGAGGTCTAGTTAGAAGTATCTTCACAGAGTAATTCTCAATACCAAAAATCACATTGACACAGGGTCTCTGAGAGGACAAAATATCTCAAATTACAGCAGAGCAGACTGGGAGGCCAAAGATACAGTAACTGTTTTGCAATAGGCCTGCCTCTCAATTTTAATTTTTAACCCGTAATACTACTGACTCCTCAAATGTTTTCCAAGGAAGACTGCTCCAAATTTCCTATTTTGCCAGCCAGCATGGTAAAAATGGATTTACAGTTCTTGCTGACCTCTGGTAGGCTTGGATTGACTGTTTGCCCATTTAAAAACTTCCCATCTTTTCAAAGTGCCATGCTAAATGCAAAGCTGTTGCTACATGTTGTAATTACTGGTGTACTTTACCATGTCTCCTGCTGGCAGAAACCAGCCTCATTCCTGTGAAGGTGCTGTGGCTGTCTTGATTTTCCCCAGACAAGAAACAGGTTCCTGCCATTCTTTTTGACTCCTCACCACAGAGAAATACATTTCTTTAACCTCTGTGCTTAATTTTGCACAATTTCACTTGCTTTCACTGAAATGGTGGGGAGAGAACTGATGGATGTGCATATTCTCCACAGGTTAAACTCTGCTATAGCAGGAACCCCAGTCACACTCTTCACACAGATTTACAGACCCGCCCAGCCTCAGGCTTCGAGGGGAAGAGGTAAACCTGTGATGTGTCTTTCTGTGTCTGTCAGGAGAAGCATCATTGTATTTTAAGCTGTTTGTCCATCTGCCTTTAATATGGCCACCAGTCGTGACAGCCTGACTACAGGCTTGTAAATGCATAAATTTCAGCTTAGCTCAGCTGGCCTTGAGACAAGCTGTCAAAGGCCAAAGCCATAAGCAAAAGAGTTTCTTTGCTAAGTTCTACAGTTTACGACTTAGGCCAATCAAGAGTAAAATCAAAAAGGCACCTGAAATGGTGGAAAGAGCTGCAGGTTTTGTGTTGACTCATTCTGAGTCTGTTTGCACTTTAGTGATGTGAGAAGAGCACCAAGGCGTGTTGAGCGCCACAGGCCATTTCTGAGGCCTGTTTTCCTATGAATGATGTTTTCTCCATGTTGTATGTTGGCTTGTTAGAATTAAGATGCTTGTAAACCTGCTGACAGGGAAATGGCCAGGGCTAATTGAGCAAGACTGCTCTTAACAAAGGAGTTGATGTGATAGGTTCTAACACATGACTTAAATCCGAGGCTCACTGGAGTTTTAATAATGACAAACTGCCTTGAGAATGGAGACAAACCATCGTATGAGGGATGTTTTTGAAATGCAGCTGTAATTTTTCTAACTACCATGTGGACTGAAGCAGTTTTATATTAAATGGCCTGAGGCATTTATATAATGCCTTAGGCCAGATCCTCAGCAGCTGTAAATAACTGCTGTCATGCAAAGTGGTGTTTTATACCTGCTGAGGATTTGGCCTGTCTCTAGACACACCACTGATTCCTCCTGCATGACGAGCATGGTATTTCATGTGTCTTACTGTACTGTGGCAGGGGACAAAACAGCTGCCTTGGAGAAAATATGTTAATATCTGTCTGTCCCCGTGTTCTTGTAATTACCAGTACCAACCCCTGTCTCCTCTGCTCTAGCTGCTCATGCCATGGAAATCAGTACCTTGCCTATGCTCCTGCTGCTGCTAAGCTGTCACAGGATCTGTGGCTACTGATTGCCCAGGAGATCAGAATCAGGGAGTTCTAAGAGCTCACTGACAGTGTCTGAGTGATGCCATTGTAGATGGGTGGCTTCTCAGCTCTGTGACCGCCATCCACTGCTGCTCCCTCCTGACATGCCTCTCAACATCTGTCCATACTCCAGATTTTCAGGAATGGAGGTGCCTGGCTCGCTTTTAGCCCCCTGGGATACAAAGGCTCTCCACCTGCAGTAGTGAGGGCAAGAGGCAGCACTAACATTTGCAGTGACTGTATTCAAGCACTGTTTTTTGTTCCCTTTGCTTTGATTTTTTTCTTTAGATATCACCCAGGCCATGCAAGACATTGCCAGTGTAAAGCCCAGGCAAAAAGGCCTGACAAAGAAAATTGCCAGGAAAAAGGAGCTGATGTCAAAAGACATAACCGACAGTCACTCGCCTGAAAGAATGTACGAAAGAACTCTGGAAGGTTTTGACCAAGATCAGATGGAGTTTAGGCATGAAGGCTCAGTCAGGTGTGAACCTGAGCAAGAAGGATCAGAATTTGATGACAAAGAAATGGGCCCAGAGGACGTACCTGATGGAGCCCGGATAAGTAAAGCCTTTGATAAATTGTGTAATATTGTGAGGGAGAAAATAAGAGTCCACAAGAAACCAGAGGCTAAGTCTGAGGCCCATCCCAAAGGGCGTTATGTGCTGGTGACAGGGGAGGAAGGCTATGAAGAACCGTGCATCTTGGCCCCCTCTATCCCTGCTGGGGGAGGGATCACAGTTTCCACTGGCAATGGGAAGGTGATGAATGGTGGTGATGTGGAGCCCATACCAGAGCTGCCAGAACCTGCCGAACCACCAGAAAAAGAGAAAGGGGAAATCTGTGAAAGGAGGGAAGAATTTGAACTCCCAGAGAAACAGAGAGAGGAGGGGAAAGGAGATGTGCTTGAATGGGGGAAAAAAGCAAGAGGAAAAATTGAGCAAATCACAAAGTACCCGGACATCTCTGAGCCTGAGACAGTTCCTTCCTCTGGTCTGATAAGCCCAACTGAGCCAGGACTCCTCCGAGAGACAGAATATGAGCGAGAAGATAAGCAGGGTCTTTTGTTCAGGGAAGCAGCCTTACCTGGCTCCATGAGCTATGAGAAGGTGGAGGTGGTGGAGTCCATTGAGAAGTTTTCAGATGACAGAATTCAGACATATGAAGAGACAGCAATGATTGTTGAGACAATGATAGAGAAGACAAGCAAGAAGAAACCAGGTGACAAAGGCTCTTAAGAAACACATACCCACATACCCTCTGATAGTCGACTTGTCTGGCATAGTTATTAAATGACCGTGTTTTTTTCCTGACCGAATGATACAGTAGTGAGATTTTTGCTGTTTGGTATGGCACAGATTGAAACCTTGATGGCAATTCTGTCTGATGTAGGCTCACCTTTGGTGCAACAACCATTAGTGCTCTCCAGGGCACATCCTATGCAACTGATTTTCATGATTAGGACACATGGGAAGAAATTATTATGACAGAGCTGCCTGGCTTTCCACAGTATCCGGGACAAATTTGCATATTCCTCTACTGCTCCTTTAACTGCTCTACGACCCCCCATCTTTGAGACAGCTGCAAATGTTAACTTGTGACATCCTGGTTCATTTAATAAAAGTTTTGCCTTCTACCAAAGATACTCACTGTGGGTTTATTTTGCCTATAACATTGACTCACACACCCTACTTGTAAACATCACCTGACTGGTGTGCAGGAGTTTTTCCAGGGAAAGGGCTGGATACCTCTTAAATAACCTGTTCCAAAGCTCTCTCTTTCAGAGTCTTGAAATAGCAATGAGCTTGGCAGACCTTTCTTTTTGGAAATAAAGACAAACTTCCTGTACTCAAGATAAGCTCTTACTGCAGATCTTCTCAGAATAAAATTCCCTGAAGGGACATCTCCCTTACAAAAGCTACTATTTGTCCTTCACCAACACAACTAATGTACTTATGAATGCCAACGAGCTTTTGTAAAGACTGCAGCCAAAGGCTGAGTATTTAGATATTTTCTTTTTAAGTATTTCCTTGGACTGTAGAGTTTCATACTGCCACAGGATCCTGTCTCACTCCTGTCACCTGCAGTCACATGGGGCTCCACAGGATTGTTGGAATAAGCAGTACCTTTCCACCTCCCCATGCCTGAGGAAGGAAAAAGCAACACTTGCAGCAACAACAGACTCTTGCAGCTCTCAGAAACTTTCAGCTCAAGAAAACAAACAAACAAACAAACAAACAAACAAAAAAACAACACAAAGAAAAAATCAGGGAAAGGAAATATTTTGCTTGTATGTGTGTAAATAGTGGGCTCTACTTAAAAGTGCTCATGCTTTAGGCCTCAGCTTGACTCCAGGCACACAAATGATCCCACTAAAGCCCAAGACTTACTGAAGGGCAGCACTAGATTAGTCTCTACACATTTCTTGTTCAATCCGATGCCAGTTCTCTAAGTTTTCATTTCAGCTTCCACCATTGTTGTGCCTTTTCTTTCTGCCTGTTAACTCCTGTCAGCTGCAGCAAAACAAGGCTAAAAGCCATTTGAGCTGACAAGTCTGAGCTTCAGGAACTCCTCACAGCACCCAAGACTTTCCTTCAATAATATGTTGGGTTTGGTTATTTCATTCATGAGGTCCAGCACAGGTGTAGCATCTGATCTACTGTGATTGTTATGTCTGCTAAAGTGGCGCCTTATTCTTTGAAACAGGGACAGGTGACTCTCACAGTCACAATTTTAGTCAGGACTTCTTGTCGATGCTGATTTATTGGAATGCTGTGGGAGTTTATTCCAGACATGGCTTACTAGAGCATGTTGCTTTTCAGTTTAATATATTAACAGTGTAAATAACTACAGAGAAGGAATTTATCAATGTGTATGCAAGCTGGGCTCTGGTGACCTGGGAGAAACTGCCCAGAATAATTGCTGCTGAAAGAGTTTGACTGCTGCAAGGTAAACAAAAAAAAAAAACCGAAAACTTACCTTCACTGCAGCAATAGGCAGGCTGTTTAATAATTTTGTCACAAAGCAGAGTATAAACAGGTTCAGGCAGTACCTAGAGGGAACTGGGTATTCTTCCTCCTCTCCCAGTCCATCTGATTTCACTGCAATACAGTGAACCCAATGTTCAGAATACAAAAAGCCCCATTCAATGGCAAAGAGGCAATGTCAGGACAGCCTGGGTGAGGTGTCCAGCGTGTGAATACCTCCACAACCTTAATCCTTTGTGTGCTGTGGTGCCACCACTGGCTGCTGACCCAGACCTGGTTTATGATGCCTGTAACCCTTGCTCAGCATCTCAGTGTGATGTAAGAACTGCCCCTAAAGCTGGTTTGATAGCACTTACTGCTGAAGGAAATCACATACTGCATTGCCTGGGCAGCAACCAGCAGAAGTCAAGGACTAAGAAGAGGTGAGGGGCTAAATTCTGCTACAGTCTGTTAAATTTCTGTATATTTGCATGAAAGTGATATAGAAAACCACTAGTAGTATCTGGTTAATAGTGACCATGCTGAAGTGTATAGTAAATCTTGTAATTTTAGGGGCTAACCTCTACATTAAATGCAGATTCTCAATGAAGTGAGAATCTAAATGCTAAAGTTTAATGGTGAAATAGTTGCAAGCATCTATTCAACAAGAGACTGGAATGAGACTCAGGTTTCAACAGGCACATTCTCACTTCTGAGGCAACCAGAACTAGATCAGGAGGGTCCCTGCCAGATTGTACTGCTGCAGACATGGTAGAGTATTACAAAATGAAATGTACTTTCTGCTGTGGGAACACAGGAGCTAAAAAGTACCCAAATTTTTATTGGGGGGGGGGGAAGTAGAGATGAAAAGGGAAATAGGGGGTTTAATGTGAATCAAAGTGCTCTAAACAGCAGAGGAAAAAAATCTGCTGCAGCATTTCCTTGGGACCAGAGCTGCTTATGAGCTGTAGTGCAAAACTGCCACTGTCTCTGTTCCTGAATATCCTCCTCCCAGTACAGCTCAGCACCTGCACTGCTGCTGCCTTTGCAGAGCTGACCTTGGAGCCAATGGGTTTGAACCATGAAAATAATGCCATGTAAATTTAAAAAAGCTCCTCCCAGCCTGTGGCGTGAATCTTGTATGTGGCAGTTTCACAGTTAACATAAAGCACTTCATTCGTAATCTGCTGCTATCAACTCTTTATCTTCTCCATATCCAGTACATGCAGGATACAAATTTCTTTACCAGTGTAAAAAGCAGAGAAGTAGGAAGTCATCATACTGAGAGCAGCATTTTACCTCCTGTGTACCTTCAGATAAGCAATGATGATAGGACCTGCCAGTTTATAACAGCTCTTTATTTTACTGATATTATAAAACATCATCACATGGCTCACCTGTTTTGCATCATGAGCTTAATTTTCCCTTTTATTATAAATACTAACAAATTAACTTTCTTTTGCATCAGCAGTACCATAAAAAACTCAGTCTAACTGGACATATTTTTCAGTGATCCCCTGAAGCAAAAATCCCCAAGAATCTGAAGTAGATCTCTGTATTGTATATAAATGTAGTTTTATATATATAATTGTATCAAAATTCACCATTTCTGTATATCACTCATTATTGTGATTTTTCAATTACTAAATTATGTCAGCATTATGAAAATATGGACATCCATCTAGTTATTTTGCTGCTTTATAAGATATTTAATAATTGAACAGACAACTGCAAAATTACATGAATGCAATGGAAAATCATGTACATGTTAATTTAAGAATTCCACATGGACTTTTCTTATTCCAAAACTTTTCCAAATTTTAGAAGTCCAGTAAAACTTTCAGTAACCTCTTTCTTTGATCACATACACACAAAAAGTTACGATGTATGTGTATTATACCTTACATACCATATGTAATTCTAGACATATTTATATGCAAATATACGTACTCTGAATATATATATATTGTATGTTTTATATATATATACATATAAAACACACAGAGAGTGATACCACAGGTGTGTATGTATTTAGTCATACAAGTGTGTGCATAAATATATATATGGTAAATTTTTCTGATGAGACTGCTGCACGCAGTGAGAAACCTGTGAGTAGTGTGAGGCTGCTTGGCTTGGCTTTAGAGTGCAATTCACATGGACTTTGAGTAGGTTGAGCTGTTTATTTTTCTTTTGGAAAAGGAAAGAACAGGCCTCTTATGGAAAAAGAAAAGATGGATAGTCTCTTGAACTAACATTATTCTCATACATTCTTAAGTGAAACATGTCCACCATAGAACCTTTGGGTTATGTTTTTAATTTGTTAGATAAATATTTACTTACTGAATGTGTTTCTACTGCTATGCACCGGATCAACCAGGACAACTCTTATTAAAACATCTTAGATTCATACTCTGCATATTAAAAATACATAGTAAAATTCTGAAACTAGTCACTGCTAAAATGTAGATCTTGGGTCCTGCAAAGATCTGAAATACCTGCTTAAAATTACCATTTGAGTAGGTCTATTGATGGGCTTTAGTGCAAGTGCCTAAATATTTGCAGAATCAAGACCCTTTATTTATCAAAGATTAAATTTGGGATCTCACACCTGAGAACATGTAGTGGTTGCTTCCATCAGTAATTCCCACCAGGGAGAATGTTATGTTTTGCAGTAATAGCCAGAGCTTACTCTTGAGGGTGAGAGAAATGGACTTTAACTCATGTCCAAAAAGTCAAGGTGGGACTGACTTTAAACAGAAAAAACAATGACTGCCAACAAATCTTCCCAAATATACTACATTTTATTTCTCAAGAAGGCCAACATTGCATTACACTTTAATAACTTCAGCATATTTTTCTCCTTAAATATATTTGTATAACATAATACCAGCAAATATATAGCTTTAAAAAAAATTAAATTAAAAATTGCTTTGGGACTGAAACTGTGTGCTTCAAATTTTCCCCACAGCAGTTTACTGGCAGCTGGGTTGCAAACCCCAGAAAACAGGTGTCTGTGGTTCGTAATGCTGACACAGCCTCATTTTATAGTGCTGGAGAACATCTCAGTAGAGAAACCAGCAGGTGCACACAAGCTGCCAGAAATCCTACAGCTCATCCCATGTGCTTGTTCTGCTGTGAGATGGTAAATTGATTTAAATTGCCAAAATTACAAAACAAAAAAACAACAACAGGAAAAGAATCCCCAAAACAACCAAACTAAAAAAGAACTCCAGCAAAACTGGGACTTGTGCTTCTAGAAGGCCCTGACCTGGTTTGCAAATCACTTCTCCCTGCCACCCAGCTTTGGCATCGTTTTGCCTTCCTTATTGCATATCTGTTGATCCATCCTGTAGCTGAAGTGTGTATGTAGTGTAACTGTACGATGCAATAAAACTCTCAAAAGAATTGGATTTCTGCAAATCAGACTGGTGAATTTTCCTTATCTCTGGATTATTTCTTTTTGTGGGGTCTAGTTGTACTTTGGTTGAACCAATGGAGGAAGTCCCACTGAAGTCAGTGATGCAGAAGGAGCATGTTCAAAGACCTCTCCAGACAACCTCTTTGTGATTCCCTCTCTTGCAGTCATTTTTTAAAATGTGCTCAATTATCACCAACTTCCAGTGTTAAAATTCATTCTTTTTTTAATACAAACATTTACCACAGAAATATGAAGGGAAAAGCCATTAACTTCTTTGCATGTTATTACCTATTTGTATGACACAAAAGAAAAATCATCATTTACAGTCACAAACTGTACATAGTATTTGGTGGGAGTATATTTTGTGGTTTAGAGATAAAAAATGGACTGCTTCAGTGGCAATTAAAGTAATTACTGACGAGATATAAGACTTTAAAATCAAGAAAGGGTGATAATTTGTCTACAGAGACAATCATTGTAATACGTCTAACACAGAAGTTTGGATAGTAGAACGGTGAGTAGAGGGGTGTGGGGAAGGAAAGACACCGTCATGCAACACAGCACTACTTCTTGCTCAGTATACTCTTCAGGCTTCTCTCCACTGCTTCATCTAACTCTTCCTCCAGCTCTTCCTTCTTGGACATGGCCAGTTTGGACTGATAATCTTTTACGATTTGGTCTATATACGGTGCACTCTGAGTCCCATGCAGCATCAGTGTCCACTCCTTCAGCACACCCCGCTGGGGCTGGCTGCCAACAAAGCCAATCTCCAGAGCCCAGGTGCCTCGGGGGTCTTCTCCCCAGGTGTGAGTCGTCATGAAAGGCCATTTGTCAAAACCCACCTTGGAGTCATCATCCCTGGGGCGCCGGCTCAGCAAAATGGACTTTGTTCCCATTGGCGAGGTCATGTTGATGTTGAGGTCTCCTCGCCGAGTGGAATTCACGGTTATAACTGCCTGCACGTGTTCGAGGTACCGCACAAAGTTCTCCTTCCCCTCACACGCATCGGTTGTCAGCGTGAGGAACAGTTTGCCACTTGGTGGTATCTTTCTGTGGGTCAAAAGATAATTAAGCAAATTAAAGCAGTACAATGTGGCTTATGCTAAAACTACTGGGTTTTGGTGCCTCACAGAAAAACACTGTATGATTTTCCTTATTAATACATTAAGAAGTAAGGAAGTAATAGCTGCAAACTTAGCCAGAAAGCAAATATTCCCCTTTTAGAAAATTATACCAAAACCTTAATTTGAAAATAATAATGAAATGTACATCTACACAAAGAGAGAAATAATGCAATTTTAGAAGCACATACTGCTCTTTAAGGACTAACGTTAATGGTTCTCTTTACTTATCACTCCTATATTAGGTAATTGCATAATAATGTGCATACTCAGTAAAAGAACCATGAGTAGTCATGCCAGTTTCCTTAAATGACAGCAGCAAATGGCTCTCTGGTGTTGGAGGAACCAATTGCACAGAATTTCAGTGCAGTCACATTAAAGCCTATGTCCTTGTTCTGCTTTGGAAACCAGCACAAGCATGGGATGCCGGAGTTGGCTCATTTGAAAAATAAGTTTTTCACAAAGATTTCCATCCTTGAACAGCTCCTGTACATGAGTACATACACCAAGGAAAGAAGCTGCACGTGTTACTGAGTTACCAAAGTGCTGTCTGGCCCGGGAGCTGAGGCTGTAAAGTGCCTCTAAACCTGTTGGGGTCAGGATGCAACTTCAATTACCCACTGCCTCAGAAACTGGCTGGCAGAATACACAGAAAGTGTAAAAATGCTCTACATCTTCACTATCAGTGTTCTTTGAGCGGTGTGACATTTTCCTCTGTCTAAAAGAAATAATTGAAAGACAAGAATTACAGCAGTCATTAAAAAAGGGACCAAGTCACAAAAGACTCCAGTCACCTTGTCATTATCTTGTCTTCCGGTGGCTTCTCCCTGACCTTAGTTGTGCAAATTGAGAATCTTTTGAAGTTCATTGGCTACACTGTGGTAATGAATACCTTATTTTCAAAAGAAATCAGTACCAGCTTTTTCCCTCTGCTAATGAAATACCGTATTCTTTAGAGACCAGTGAAAGCATTTCACTTAAGCCTAGCTTCCAGGAATTCTTTTCTTCTTGAGATGAGCTCCAGGTATTACACTTGGTGCATCACTAAGTGGCTCAGGCCAGTCTCTGTTCCCCTTCCATAGAATATTACCTTCTTGGAAGTACTTGCAGAGCAAAACATCATTTAGATTAAGATCCTCAAAGCATTTAAACACTTACTTTAATCTGAAAAACCTGTGATGTTCTGAGTATTATGGGGCAGAAGTTGGTATAACATAAATATTGCATAGCTGAAATATTTGAGCATAAATATAATCCTCTTGAGATACTTATTTTACGTGGCAAAGCACAAGAAAAATGCACTACATGCAGACAGAGGTGAAGGATTGTCATTTCACAGTTGCCATGTGCTTGCAGTTTCTCTGCATGGGAAGCCTCAATATGAATTCATGTTGTCTCACGGCCTTTTCACACAGTGGACAAAGCTTTGTCAAACACTGCTTCACTTCCAGAGATGTGAAAAGTGTTTTATCTCCTTCAGTTAATGAGGAGGGACATCGCAGTGTGAATCTTTTCCTCGTGTCCAGACTAAAGCTCAAAGAAACAAGAGCAATGTGTTCCCACTACATCTGCTCTGCAGAAGGCTTGACAACTGCAAAAAGCTTTTCTCTCCACCTTCTCAAGTACTGCAAAGCAAAAGTTCTCTCAGCTCTCTAAAAACATGAGAAAAGGCTTCCTCTATTTCCCCCTTTCCTATTAACTAGGATCTAATAGTCTCTGCTTCACTAGACTAATTACTGTAGTCTAGCTGAATTTTCCTAAAGAAACAAAAAGAACAAGGCTTAGTGGAAAAAGCCTGACACCAAGGTGAAGAAGAGAAAGTGGATTTTCCACAGCCTTACCATGTGTCACTACCCAACTTGTACATATATATATATATATATATATATATATATATATATATATATATATATATATATATATATAGTATGTCCATGGCATAGTAGCCAGTGGGAGACTATATACAGTATATCTACTTTTGCATGGGTGGGAGATGAGCAGAGGGAGCTCCTGTGTGCTCCTGTTCCTCAGTTAATGGACTACATTGTCTTAAAACTTAAACCAGCCAGAAACCTTGTCAGGTAAAGCTCCTGTTGCTAACAAAAGTTTCTATTTTAAATTCTGATTGCTTTCATCACACGGTATATTATGTCTGTTAATTATTTCCTGGCCTTTTGCTTAATTGACAATGCTGCTCTGAAACATACCTCCATATCAACTACTCACCTTCATAACTCTATACCAAATACATATGTTATGTATACAAATATCTATACTTAAATAAAAATATATATGATAATATATATAAATAAAATGTTGCTTCAGCAAACCAAACTGAAAGAATGACCCACTTATCCACAGCAGAAATGCAGTTTTCATTTCCAAGGAATCTCTGGAGACGCTGGGACTTAGCTAGCTTTTTTTTTTTACAGTGCAATTCAAAAAAATGTACATGTTGCACTTCATAATGCTTATCATCTCCTGTCAGTGACATTTTCATTGGGGAACACAAATATTACAGCAGTGATGTTAATATATAGATGTGTCAGGCAATTGACAGGGGGGCATGCTTACAGCCTACAGAAAGAAATGTTCTCTCCTCCTCTAGGATGATCCCCATTTCAGTAAATGGAGCTGCCCCAAGATAAATGAGATTATTGTGCATTTATTTATTGATAAACTAGAGATATCCTAAAACTAGCTTTGGTATTCTCATTTGTTTTTTACCTGTGAGTATGCATAGGACAGATAAATTAAAACTCAGAGCTCAGCCGTAGAACTTTGAATCATGCAAATTCAATTTGCAAGGCTGGGGGAAAACTCACTCTTTCCCTGGTTGAGATATGTGCTAGGGTGGCATCGTGGTTTGTTTTCTTTTTCCAACAGAATAATGTTGCCTTCAAAAATGGCACTGAAAAGTCAAATTTCAAATGGTATAGATATCATTTAGGCCATTATTCAGTTAGTATTTCAATTACTTAAATTAAACTAAAGCTGTTGTAGTCAATTAGCGTTCATTCATTCATTTGTTGACTCATTCACTTTAGAACGTAAAGGTAAATCAGAAAACATCCTGACTACTTACCCTGACATTACCCTGAGAATTGAAGAGCTTAAAGCAAGCACAATTAAATGCTGTAGTGTTCAGCGCTGGTACCTGTAGATGATTGTTTCAGTCTTCGGGAGATAAAATTGTCTGCTGAAGAATCTCACAGTGAGATATGACCTAGCTGATAGGTATTTCATGTGGCAGAAGCTTATGTAATTTGCAGTGCCAGTCTTCCAGATTTTCATTTGGGGCTAGGCTCTTTATTCACAGAAACTTGAGCACAAAAATACCTGTGAATGCCCAGGAGAAATGGTTGTTGCTATTAACACTACTGGCACCAGCATATGGGATGGACTATAGAATGTACTGCTCCAGCAAGCCAGGAACTGAAAGTTTCATCAAGCACTGCTGATAAAAAATGTTTTATCAACTTATTACTGGTAATGCTACAGTTTCTTAGGAAACAAAAAAAGTTTCTTTAACTGTCTTTGCCAACATAATTGTATGCTTGCAGTCTCCCAGATGCCTGGGAGAAGCCAAACACATCCACTGGACTATTCACTTACTCAGGCTCCTGTATTGACCCTCCAACACAATGGAATCTCTCAGGAACAGTCTTCCAGTCTTTTGCCATCTTAACCATGGCTCCTGCATCTAGGACACCATAGCCAAACAAATGGTTGAACTCCAGCCCAACGCCGTTCCTACGCCACCTGTGAACCTCGTCATGAAGCTGGTTCCTCTTGGAGGTGAGCACTGTCAGATGCTGCATGTCTCTCCATGTCAGATGCAAGCTGTGGAAGTGCAACATGAGAAACAAACATTGCAGTATTTCCAAGCAGATGTTAAAGAAAAACTGTGCTTGAGTAAGGCTTTGGGTAACGTTTGCTTCTATGAAGAACACTGAAATTGTAACTACACACATATCGATAACAAAGCTTCTACTGATCTCAGTGGGAACAAGAGTAAGTTTGAAGTGCTTTTAATACTTTTCCAAATATGTTCTCCAAAATTGTAAAACCACTTCTGATTAAAAATAGCTTCTTTTAACTAGACATTATAGATCCAACATGCAATTTTTGAACTACTAAAATGAGTAAGATATTATACCAGATCCAGAGAGAAATGCAAAAAATTCAAAGTTTATAAAAAAATTTCACCTAGCTTCCCTCTTAGATCTTGTCCCCTTTTTCTTGCCTGCTCCTCCTGCTTTTCCCATGGACCTTCCAAGATCCACCCTCAGAAGCCCTAATCTGATGAAACTGATGAGCTCTAATGATCCAGGTGTTAGCAATGTCAGGATGCTTTGGCTATGGATATATGGGCCGTGGGTGGCTGCAGCTTTGCAGTATAAGGTATGGCAGAGACTTTTCACCCATGTTATATTAGCATGGATGGATGCAGTCAAGTAACATTTGCCTAGCTGCAATGGTTATTTTTCATCATCTTCTCTTGTCTTCCTAGATGTACAGTGATTATGATAAGAGGAAGGGCACTTATTATTCTAAAAAGCTTTAGAACTGACATTCTAATTCTACATAACTAAAGCTATTCCAGTAGTTTTATGATGAACTCTTTCAACATCACAATATATCTGATTCAAACCATCAGCCTAAAAGGATCTGCTTTTCAGCTTTCTGTGCCCCAAGTAATAAGCATGTGTGTGTGCTGAATGTACACCAGAATAGCCAATTACTGTCATTCCCCCAAGGTGACAGAAGGCAGCTGAAAAGAAGATATCACTTGCATCATTCTTATTGTGATCTTTTAAGAGCTTGCTACATATCTTAAAGCTGTACTTTCTATTTCATAGATTGGTCTGGTTTGAGAGACATGTCAGTCCTATACTGTGTATGAGCTGACAGACATAATGCAGGCAAGAACAGGCTCCATGGGAGATTGTCAGTGACTCCTGGCAAGGCTCATCCAGGACAGTTCTGCACAATACAATTTAAAACAGCCAAAAGGATATGGGAGACACTGACAGTTCCTTCTCTCTCCTGCTGCCTTCTCAGCAAAGTCTAGAAATTCTAGTGCAAGCGAGGGGTATTAAATCTAATTCCTATTCATGATAATGGCAGAGTAATTCCAGTCTTTATGTGTACCTCAAATGAAGAAGAATTATAATTATTACTGAGATATTTAGGTTCCAGTCCAGTTTAAACATTCAGTGGTTAGAAAATTCATTAAACATTTACATTTTTATGGCCATATTAATATTTTATATAGTGGCTGTCCCACTGAAAGAATTTGATAGTAGAAGGAATGATCATCCAAAGCTAAACATTTGGCATGTGTTTTACATGTATAAAACCTGAAAAATGAGATTTGGACCAAGTAATGCTCTGAGCATGACAGTCATTGCTCTGCTAATGTAAACTTGGCCTCCTCTCACGAATCTTCATTACTCTGCACTGTTGAAGGAAACTATGCACATAGTACTCACTTCATGCCATGGTTACAGCAACTGAAGCTCTGTAACTAAGCAAATGTTGCCTCAGTTCATGAAAAAAAAATAAGATGAAGTAAAAAGGTGGTATAAGTTATTGAAAGGAAAACTTTTCCTAATCAATAGAGAAGAAGATAATGCTTCCAAGATATAAAAAAGGTTCCAGTGTCACTAATACCATGGAGAATGGTAAACAGACAATGGGTATTTATTCCTTCATGTAACAGAGCAATTACACAGCACAGAAACAAGCTACCAGCAATGGGTTAAGAAAACAAAGAAAACATTCCACACCACCATTGCAAAAAAAAAAAAAAAAAATATTGAGGAACTGATTGTTACTTGATGATCTAGGTGCCAAATACAGACAATATGAAAAAGAATAGACAACTTTAAGGAAGATCAATCTGCCGTTGGCTATTAAATGGAAGAAACCCACTGCTGTCTCTACAGATTCTCCAGAAATCGTGGATTGACAAAGCTCTTGTTGAAAGATCACTCTCAATCCCCATTTCTTGTCCTCTTCCTAAGCTTCTGTCATTGCAGACAGTATCCTGGCACAAGATGAATTCCTGTCCCATATTACAGGGTCATTCCTATGTTTTTGTAGGCTGGGCGTTTCACAGAGGACATGTGGAGAAATTACATAATCTCTTCCTCCAAACAGTGCTAGAGAGGTCTAATCCCCAGTTGCAGAGGATGGGGAGGACACAGAGAGAGCCAGACAGCCAAAATACATCTGCCAATGCAACTCTGGCAAGGCTGTTGCTCCATCTGCAAGTCACCATGCACACCACTGCTGTACGAGGCGGCTTTTGAGCGGGTTATTGCAGCCTCATGCCGCAGCCAGCCAACTGAAATGATGAACACCATTCAACAAACCACAGGCCCTCTCCTCTCCAGAGCTCATGAGGAATTTCTCAACAGCATACTTAGCCTCCAGGGCCAGGGCGAACACTCCGGCTGCTTCAGGGGCAGCTGCAGACGTGCCTGAATGACGCAGGGTGCAGTTGCCATACAAATCTGTTGTAGCCTGCAATGATATTAGATGTAATTAATGAAACCAGCTATCCCATTTTTGTTGCAGCTACAGACGCAGAAAAATACAGAAAGTGGAGTTTGTGCCCTTGCTCTTTACTTGTGTTCATGCCCACGATCTGTTCTGTTTTTTGGAAGAGTGTATCAATTTAAAATCACAGTGAGACACATTTAGAGCACAAATGAAAGTCACCAAGTAGTAAACCAGTGGTCTTTTTCACTTAGAACCCATCTATTTCTTACAAACACAGTTTAATCAAAGGCCTTAAATTCCTTTCTGATTATCAAAAAGAATTGAAACTAGAATTGTTAACACTATTGAGCTTTTTTACATTTGTCCAACTCTGAGACCAGCAGCAGCACCAGGCTGCTGTCTTCTGTGCAGATTAGTTACTAGCAGAGACCAGAAGAAAACCTCAGAAATGCATTTTATGGCAATAATTACAAAGATGCCACAGATAATCTTGGCTGGTATCATCACAGAGCTGATTGAAGACAGAAACCAGTGCTCTGTCTGCTACTGCATGTGGGCATTTAGGATTGCGCAGTGTGTCTTGAGGGTTTGAGACAGGGCCATGGAAAATGTACAACAGCTTTTTGCAAAAACTAACCTTGAGTCAGCACACCTGCATTTTCCACTCTGTAAACTGAACTGAGTCCTGGCTAGTCTGAAGGTGCTGAAGAGCAGTGATCACTACAGTGGAAGAGAATCCCAAATACAATTGAACAGAACCTGCCTCTTTTCCAGCTGTAGGTATGGCCCTGCAGCAACAGCAGGCTCTGGTAATCTGAACCCCCATATGTCCTCTGTGAGTGACTAAATGTCATTCTGCTCTGTGCTCTTGTACAGCAGAAGTCTGCCAGTACAAGTAAGTATGATCTCAAATGTTAACTTAGATTTTTACCGAGACCTCTTGTCACACTGTCCCCCAGAAAGAGGGCAACTGAACTTTGTAATCTGGTTTCTGACAAAGGAAAGCACCAACTTTCCTTTGAAGCTCTAAAAGATCATTGCTGTTCTCAGTAAAAATCCCACATCTTCTCAGCTGACAGTTTTGGCACCATCACATACTGCAAATTAGAAAATATTCATCTCAACAATGAACCATTTGCTGCTCCAAAGTGCACAGAGCTGCAATAGGTCATGCAGATAGACATACATCATGCACAAAGACAGCAACAGCAGCACAAGAGTATCAGGACTCACCACACCAGCCTCTGGATTTCTCTTCCTCCCATTACTAAAGGTGGAAGCTAAGGTTGAAGAGCAGCTTTCATCATACAGAGCTGTCCGTCCATCGTTTATGGCAGAATTGATGGAGATTGTCCACATGCTCGATGCATAACCATCACAGTTACAGTCATCATAGCTGCCTCCATCTCCAGAGGCCCAGACATAGATGCTGCCTTTTCCACCCCGGCCCTGTGAGAGGGGAAAATCAACCCTCTGGACTTAAACAGCAAACAGGAGATAGCAGCCACTTTAAACTTCTGAAGTGCTCAGGCCCGAACAACAGGCCCGAGCCAAAGCTGACTTAGATGAATCCTGAAAATCATGTAATAGATACTGTCTAAGTTAGCCATTTAACAAAAGAACCTTGCATACAGACTGACCAAGCCGCTTTAACGTGAAACCGGCTGCTTTAGGAACTTTCACGTGACCTTGTGTAACTATCTGCAAGACATGTTAATAAATGTATCATTTTAAGAAACCTTCCCAACTGACATCACCAGATGTTTATTTGCAGGAAACCCCTATCCCCACCATGGCCTGGGCTCTGGCCAAGCCCCGGTCCCTGTTGGCTAGGAAGTGTGTTACAAAATCTGGAACACCCCATTTGTAGCAACTTTGGAGACCTCACTTAGGAGTGAACGCACTTCTAAGACCTCACAGTTCCCTGGAAAGTTCTCCAAATTGTCACTGGATAGTTCTCCAAATTGTCACTGCAACAGACCCAGCGACTGCGGGTTCTGGATGATGGTCAAGTATTTAGGCAATTGGTGATGGAGTTCTGGATGATGGTCAAGTATTTAGGCAATTGGTGATGTATCTTTCTCAATCACTATTCTCTCTCTCTCACACAGTACTGATTGGGTGCATTATCTTGCTTGTTTTGTTTGTTGCTGAAGCCAAGTGCATAGTAAGCTTATTGTTTTATTAAATGTATTATTTTGCCTCTGTGTTGCCTTAGTATTAGTAGTAAAATAAGACCATTCTTTATTGGTGTGCATGTCCTTTAAATTGCCCCCATCAATTGGCAAAACAACTGTACATCTAATTGTAAAGCTGAGCATTTATAAAGGAGATATATGGTACAAACAAAATATATATGAAGCTTCAGCTGTGATACACAGACCCATGCAGGTTATTAAATCCAGGTAAATGGCAGCCAAAGCCAGTTCTGCAACCTTGTGTACACAAACCACTTCTATTTATCACCTGGTTTGCTTCACACCCTAAAGGCTCCTGTGGCACATGCTAAGACATTTTATGGATTCATGAGCATTTATGTCATGGTCTAAGTGCCATGAGGAAATTTGTTCTTTTAAAAGGGATATAGATCATATCACAGGCTGGGTTTGTAAGATCCAGTTAGGTTCAGACAATGGCTAAAAAGCTCTACCAGCACCTTTTTCTCTCAATACATTTCTTTTTCCAAAGGTATGATTGGCTCAGAGCTGTCTTTCTGACAAACCAGCTTCTACTTCTAAGGAGAAAATAAAGTTATGAGGCCATACAAATAATCTACAGAAAAATGGCCCAGCAATTATGCTGAGATGGACAGGAGTGACCGAAGCTGAAGGGCCACTATAAAGGCTTGCCATTAATTAAACAAAAGAAATCCATACCCTCTCCCCAACTTCCAGATAGGCAGGTAGTGGGAAGGGATCAACTCAGCTCCTTCTAATTCCATAATCAGAAAGAGGTAGGAGCTGCCTGAAAGAGAGTCAGACATGAGAACTTCAGCTCTCAGGGAAAGATCAGTGCTGTGGAACTCAAAGCTCAGATCTCCAGCTGATTCCAGCACAGCCACCATTTCTCTCTATGTTTAGTTCAAGTAATCCAACATTTTCTTCCAAGAGCACTAGAAGTCTGCAAGGCTGGAATTTAACACACTGTTTAGATGCACTGAGCAAAAGACTAAAAAATTTCTTCTGGTTTTCTCATTGCCCAGCATGAAATGGAAGTACATGAATATACAAACTTAGTAACCTGCAGTGGCATTTTAATAGGGAACCTTTTCAGTCAGGATTTTAAATCAAATCTGAGTTCCCAGCAGTAGCTTCTATTTTTCATTGCACCCCACTGAACAGAGCAACCTTATTATTTCAAGCATGTTAGTGAGTTGCATTATAATCCACTGAATTGCACAGCAGGATTGCTGACACTGGTATATGCAACATCTCAGGACACAGATTTTCATAATAAAGATAATGACTATGAAAAAGCTCACTGAAATCCATCTAAGAACTTCCACAAGGGCCTGGTATCACTTACGTTTTAAGGGAGGAGGATACTGTTGCAAAAATATATACTTTTAAGAAGAAAATCATGCTAGCAATTTATTTTAAAAATAAAAATCAGTAGAACAAGACCAGTTGTGCCTTTTTTCTCTTTGACTTTTCCCATATCCCACCTTTTGCTTCTGACTGCCATTAGTTTACAGGGCCCAAACTTGGTCTTTGGACTGCCTTCAGAGGCTGCATCCCAATCTTGCCACCACCATGCCCATGTACACCACCACACCACTTTGCAACCCTCTACCTGCTTTGGACAGCCTCAGTCCCAAAAAAGCAGGTGTCTGTCCAACACAGAAAGCAGGTGGCTGATGGTGGCAGGAATAGGATGCATGTCATATATGGACCTGTTCTTAAAACAATCTCCTTTCTTGTCATTTGAAAGGGAGAGGAAACACTTCGATTTCACGTGAGAAATTCACTAAAGTGCTAACAGGAAGTTAACCTCTGCAGTGGCCAGCACAGAGAAAAAACTTAGCCCTGCTCAGCAAGACTGTTCCATGCTGCCAAGCATTTCACCCCATGGATGGGATTTGTAGCAGAATGGCAGAAAATGCATGTAACAGATTGTTGGTGTGAAGCAAGGGGAATTCACAGAGGAACTGAAACTCTGGGATGGATTTTATGCATGCAATTATTGTAACTTGAGAATGGCTTCAGAATATCACTTTCACAGGAGTCACATCCCTAAGTGGGTCTTAGTGTTAAAACCTACAACTCATCTCTTAATACTCTAATTTCAATTGCCTTTCCTTCCTAGCCAGGACTGGAAACATGAGCAAACACTGCTGGAATAAACTGACAGCAGCCCAACTGCATTTTTTGTAATGATGCTTAGGACTTGTTGCTCACATGTCCCACAGTCAGACCCCACAGTGGGACTGCCTGCACAGGCAAACTGTCTGGTGGCTGTTCTCAGCCATCGTGTCCTTTACCAGGTAGAAATATACAGCTTCAGGAGAAGCGAATTTTCAATTCTCTGGATAGTAGTAGTAATAAAACTGATCTAGTCCTGATCATGGCATGGCAGGGGGGTCAAGAATTAGATGGCCTTTAAGGTCCCCTCCTACTCAAAGCACTCTATGATTCTATGATAAGCCAGAAAAAAAAAAATCCCAGTTGCATTAACTAAACATCGTATTTAAAGCAAACTGAAAGCTCCTATTTGCATCTCAACCTTATGTGAACCTAAAAAACGTTACTAGTGTGACTCAAGCTGCTGTACATGTGGACCAAAAACGGGACTGAAGAAGGCAGCAGTATCATACACTGTAACCACCAGAGGGAGCCTGAAGGAAGAGTCAGGAAGAACACGACACCAGCAAGGTTGTAAGATACATTTTAAAGAGTATCTTTGCTCCAAAATCCTGTAGAAACCTGCTCGTTTCCTCCAAAAGTGATGCATGGCCTGGCACTCGCCCTTCTGAGCCATCTGAAGATATATCTCACTTAGAGATCATTTAATGGATTATTTAATACCAGCCCAAGAGAGGCCCAGTTCTCAATTCAGGTAGAACCAGAATTAAATTTTGGGCAAGGTTATATGTTTAGTAATTCACAGACAGTTCCTGTGAAGCTCTCTTTAAGAAAAGAGCAGGTTTTCTATTTGCAGTGTCCTTAGTGGGATACTGCACTATGAGGAAAAAATCCCTGAGAAATATTCTTACCCCTTTTTCTCATCTTCCACAAGTGCATAATCCCAAAGAAATATCTTTTGTGAACTACCTTGCAAAAGTGAGCTGGCAGAAGACTTCAGCCTTTCTCACTTTATGTAACTTCTGGCATGTCTTAAACTATGTTTTTACTCCTTGTTGTTTTCTTCATTCATTATGCCTGCTGGGCTAGTACCTGAGCCAGTGTTTCCTGAAGCTTTGATTGTTTGGTTGTTGCATAGCCACCTACTGCACAGTTGGCTATGCAGTACAAGCCAGCTGGAGGCATCCCTGAACTGCTGCCCATTTGTTGTACTGCCAGGGTTTTCTGGAGCCTGCCTGCATGTTCCTGCATCCCTGACATCCCTCACTCCCCTGGCTCCTCCAGCTGCCAGGATGATTTGCCTAGAGCAATCTGGTAGCCTGTGACTTCTTGGATCCCTTTGCTCCTTTCCTATACTGATGACTTGGGCACTCTTAAAAAACCTCAAGCAAAATCTAGGCAGAAACACATTTCTGACAGCCAGCCTAGCAATCTTGATTTAACCTCAGAGATACCTCAGAGAAAGTTTTAGCAGGAAACATATTTGGATTGCCAAAGTTCGCCACCACACAGGTTCAGGGGCACAGTTACCCTGTTTGAGCTGAATGCCTTTGCACTTCTCCTATATCTAGGCCCTTCCAAAAGCCTGGAGATGCTGAACTGGAACCCTGGAAAAGCCCAGCACAGCCACAAGCCATGCAGTTCAGCTCAGAAGAAACAGCAACAGGGTTATCCTCTCAAATTCGCCACTGATGAAGGTCCTGTCCCTTCCCTGCTGGCCTAACCTTCTGGTATTCAACAGTGCAAGAGAAGAGGCTGTTTTGGCAGGAGCAAGAACTCAGTTCAACACTTGGCTACTGTGCAGAGGACAACTATCACTTGGAGCCACACTTCCAACATGCTTCTCCTTTTTGTGTCCCTTTCACATTTTGTTGTCTTTAATAACTGTCTGTCCAGTTTGTCCTAGCAGATTTCTGAAACTATTTGGGTCAAGTAATAACCACCAAACTCCAAGACTGCTGCATACAATACTCTCAAAAAACCTAAGGCATATAATTCATAAACCCTAATAAAAGGCTTTCTGTAACTTATTCTAGAGTTGATCACAGAAGAGTACTGAACTCACATACATCAACCCACAATTAATTTCATAATTGTTAATACCTCCTTTGGCTAAAAATATAATGTTTGAGCCATTTTTCTACACCTAAATTGCTGTTGAAATTGGATGGGATTCTCTTAGCCAAGAGAAACGTATGTAAAATTATATTTTTGGTGAAGAGAGGCAGCATTAGGTTTCAGTGAGGGTCCAGTCTAGCAGGGCAATGAGGAGGGACTTGGAAAATGCTAAGGCAAAACCTTTTAATTAGCCATTTCTTTTTTGCTGGATGCTGGGCTGTGTTCCACAAGTGATAATACAACAATTCCACAGGCCTAATTCTAGTATTGATAATATTTGGAAAAAAAAAAAAAAAAAAAAAAAAAAAAAAAAAAATCAATCTCATCCTCTTCTCGTTATCTCTGAGCTAGATTATCACTGAGAAAGACTCTACACACCCAATTCACTCTTTAGCAGTGACAATGTTGCTTTCCCTTCCCAACATTCCCAAATGGTGTGACGAACTCTGGCCTCATAGGTTCGTCTGTGCCCCTGGAAGCACTGTGCAAAGGTTCCCAGCTTGCAGTATCAGCTTTGCTGGGAAGCTAAACCATGTATCTGCTGAGCTGTGGCACAGAGATTAGGCAAAAAACACTCCTGGGGGCAGAGTGAGACAACAAAACCAGCGTTTTCAGGCTACATTGTTGTCTTGCCTCCTTAGAAAACATCCCTGTCAGATGACCAGGGTTCAGAATTCCAAGCAGATATGCAGATATAACATGTGTGGGGTTTTAATAAGGTTGATTTTATCTCAGATGAATAAGACAAGGCATGGAATTATAATGCATATTTCAGACACAATGACAATACAAAAATAAAGGGCTCCCAAGTTAAAAAGAAGCTTGCTGGGCTTCCTCAAAAATTGAGTAATCAGATGGTTGCCATATCATAAATTTTCCTGTCCTCTCTTAGCTGTTGGACAATAAAATGATGTTAGAGACATCTAAGTGCATATACTTCATTAACATATTTTCAAAGAATAATAACACAAATTCCGTGCACTTGGAGAGAGGCAAATGAGAAATATTTCCTTTTGTTTTTTTACATTGTCCTTTCTTCTTTCATTGGTGAGCCCAATTACAAAGCCATGATGTGACTATGAATTCTTAATACTGCTCCCCTGGTAATTTGTACTTGGGCATTGTTTTCTTAGGTAGAACTACATTAGGGAAGCAATAATGTTTTCACCAGCACAAGCACGAATGGCTCATGTCTTATATATTCTGGCTGAGAAGGTGAAGTCTCAAGAAATTAATTCAGTCCATGAGCAACCACTCACAAACTCCTAATATAAAAGCCTACATCATAAAAATGCAATAGGTAGGAGACCAGTTTATTTGATGACTTCTTTTTGTTGCCTTAAATTCCAATAACTGAGGCTGGAAAGAACTGGACTCACGAAATGGCAAATAAGAAATGCTTGCTGGACACTACACTAAAAACAGGATGTACTACAAAATATAAGTGGAATTAGATCTTGACCTAAGTTGCCTTTTCCTGTTTAAGATGATGGCTGATACAATTCTGGATGCAAGATACTAGAGAACAGAAAGTCTCTATTTAAGAGAGATGTGTTGTCACAGGATTTCCATCTATCATCTCTACCTCCCTCTCCAAGCCTTCTAGCCCCAAAGTGGGTAAGCACAGCTCAGACAAGGGATATGTAAATCACACAGCATTGCTTTGTCCACTCATACTAAGCGTACAATGAATGCAAGGCCCCCTCATTAGGCAAGTACTGTATACACACCACTTTCAGCCCAATCTTTAAAGACTAGAAGTTTTTAAAAGCCCTTTCCAGCTACATCCCAAATAAGTATTTTCTAGCAGCTGAAAGTTGCATTAGGTAAGAGTGTTCACCTGTCAGGTCAGTACTGGTAATTGCCAAATATTTGTGGACCTTTGTTTGTATGAAACTCTTTTCAATCCCTATTCCCAAATTCTTGCTAATTCAACTGTGAGCTCCTTTATCCTTGCAGTGCAGCCACCACTACTCAGTGACCCAGTCACGCTGCTGACCACTGTCCCTGAACTAAAGCCATGAGATACCACAGTGAAGCCAGATCACATTAAAAAAATGAGTGGGATTGTGCCTTAGTAACAAAAAGGAGCTTGAGTAGCTTTCCCAATAACATGATTACATGGGTTATGCTGACACCCAGTTCATGCACACACCACCCATTTTGTGCCCAGCCTTAGATCTACTGTCAGGAAGAGAGCCCATAAAGGAGTTGCCAGTGTGATGGCAGATTGTGGTGTGCTTAATTATGCTATTCAGTGCTGCCTCTATTTGTGCTGTTTACCTTCCAAGAGAACGGCACACCAAAATGAAGGTATGATTAAGGCAAAGGCAAGAGTGAGTTCAACACATGCCAAGAATGGATAATGGAAGAGGAAAGGTAGGAAAATAGAACCAGAGACTAGTTTGGGTTGGAAGGGACTTTTTAAAGGCCATCTAGTCCAACTCCACTCTGCAATGAGCAGGGACATCTTCAGCTAGAAGAATACATATCAGAAATAGAAGACATGTTGGCCTTAGTCCACCTCCTTATAGCTGACATAAAAATAGACATAAACATGAAGTTTCACAGTTTCTGCAGTTTTTATCATATTGTCATTATCAGGTGACTAGTACCCCCACGTCTCAGTAGCTCTGGAAGGAGAAATTCTAAAGGACATGACAGTGGAATGGAGATTGTGTCCTCTTTGAGCTGGGCTCCCAAGTGTGGTGGCAGCAAGGCAAACATTACCTGTGCTTGTCAACTCAATTAAATGCATATTCTGCATAAGAATTCTATATCACTCCTACTTACTGATTTTTATTTTATTGCATTAGAAGCAAGGATATTAATCTTGCTCCATGCAAGAGCTCTTATATTGCCTTCTAGGACATTTGGAAGTATTGCTTTTAGTTTAAGAACACATTTTTATTCTCAGCATGTTTCTTCCTCCCTGCCAATATTTCAGCTTCATCATTAATTTGTGAACCATAACTCTGGTGAGAATCAGCTCTAGGCTGATAAAAAGAATTCCTACATTTTTTTGTCTCTCAGTTTACAAAAGATACTTTTTAATAAGCCAGGAGGATTACACTGAAAAATAATAATAAATTAGATTTACATTTTTACAGTCAATAGAGAATGTGATGCATATATTATAGACCTAAACTAGGTAAAAGGGTATTATATCAAAGGTTTGTTAGTCTTCCTTTACATGCAGCCAAATCTGTAGTGGGTTTTTCAGAGCACCATGGAGAATAGCCAGTATCCAACTTACAGCTTGAAATATCTCTAGAAAATCTGGCTCTCCAAAAAAAACAGATCAGAACAAACTATACCTGAAAAAACTGTTCTATTAGGAAATGTAACAAGCAAAAGAAGGGTAGATAAAGCTATGATCACAACACAAAGAGAGTTATTTGGGGCAGAACTGTCCCATCTTCTGTGCACATACTGCCAGGAGGTAGCTGGGATACTGCCATTACAAGGTTAAGTGTAATTGCCCCTGGACAACAATATTTTTTTTTTTTTAGGTACATCCAGTATAGTTCCTCCTAATTCTGCGATGGCTGACAGAACTGGTTTACTAATGCAGGCTCTCCCTTTAATTTTATGTCTCCTGATAAGAGAGACATATGTCTCCTGATGAGAGCAATCCTTGCCAGAGCACAGCTCACTGTCACTGTGCTCTCTCTTTCCTGAGCCTTCAACTCGAGTGATCTCAGGGCCCCTTCTGATCTTAATACTGCGAATTATCTCTTGAAGAGAATCAGAAACATTCCTGAAGGCAAGGTATTAAAAAAGTAATATGCCCAATGCTCTGAGTTTGGGACTCCAACCAAGCAACAAAAGAGAAAAGAAAAATCCCTACTCTGATATTTAACATTCAAAGATAAGGTTAATTCCAGTGTAAGTGCACAAATTAAAGCGTAGGGCAATATGACAGCAAGTTAATTCAAAGGTATTTTATATTCCAAATTATAAAAAATCCCCATGATTATGATTTAAAATCTGCTTCTCTTGAAGGGTAAAATAACTCTAGTTCAGTTTTCATTCTTCCACCTTTTTTGCTACTTTTACACAAGTTCTCCATTGGACAAAGACAACACAGAAATTACATGGAAATTTTTCTGTGTTCAAAGTTTATACCTGCTACAACCAACATTAGTGGAAGAGAGGTGAGGCAACTATAACACATCAAGGTGCTGCTAGAACTGTCACAACACCTAAGAAAGATTCTCCTCAAGACCAAAGTGTTTAAGGGGATCTTTATGGAAACACTAGATAAATGAAAATCACAAGATTGCGCAAGATCACAGCCTGTGTAAGGTAACTTCAGAGGGACTCTGGATTCATCAGAGGTTTGTACATTTTACATTACAAAACTGAGCAGACTCAGAAGGAATTTTTGACAAGTCTTCCAGTGTTATTGCAGTACATTGCCAATTTTATGGGTGGAAGCATGAAGATGACTATAATCCCTCTGTTACAGGCAAAACATCTGAAGCTCAGCATTTGCGAAAGCTTTAGATACTCCACTACTTGTCACAGCGCTAGATTTAATTATCATGTCACAAAACATGGTAAACTGAATGTGCTGCTTACAGTGAGCTGGTGATGAAGAGTGGGAGAATTTGGCACAAGTAAAAGGAAGAAATAATTTGGATGGAAAAGTGAGTAATTGTGGAGCTCCCACAGAAAACCCTCCTAGATGTTCCGGGTAATTTCAGATCTTGTCAATACAGAAACCCATCTATAATCAGCCAAGGGGAGGAGGCTCATTCCCTACAGCACCAGGGGGCAGCCATGGTCGTCTTGGCTGCATGACACTAAAGAGGTGGAGACAAAGCCATGCAAGGTTGGTTTGTTTGGGCTAATTTATTTTATTTTTGAGTTGTGGCACACACATTTCCCCCAAACATCTTATAGCGTACAGGTTAAACAGATTACAGGACTATATTGAGTCTTTTACAAAGACCACAGACTGCTCCTAGAAGGAGCTGGGAACGTGGGAATAAACAAGGAGGCTCCTGGATGATATTAGTCCAGGGACATCTGAACCACTGCTGTTCAATGACAGCTATAATAATGACCATACATGAGTGACCCAAAAGAAACTCCAAATCCAAAACAATAATTAAATTGGTAACACACCAATGCATTACTGAAAATGCATTGTCAGTAGCTCAGCTGGCATGTTTCAACCTGGGGAATATTTACCAGTTCAGGCTCTTCCATTTTGACTGCAATGGCCTATGAAAAGCATCTGTAAGCTGACTAGAGAAAAACACAGTATGCTGAGACTATACTATAAAATCAATACCAAAATATTGCAGAGTGAACATCAAAGGAACCTTGAAATAGGGTGAAAGTTTGATAATTTGTGCAAATGCATCATGTTCCCAAGTCACTGGTTTCAGCACAAGCATGTACACACCTGCCCCAGAACCCAGATTATTGAAACTGTTACCTTATTCACACCATCTGCCATTGCTTGCAGTGTTAACTCTCTAGGTCCATCCACAGTCTTCCCATTATCAGTTGGTCCCCAGCTGGCACTATATATATCTATGACCTGAGGCATGTGACTGATGGAGGAAGCCTCAATAATGTCTGTCATAAACGGCTGGTCGAGCATGCGAATACCTGTAGTTTTAATCAACATAAGCATGAAATATGCATTACCCAGCACAAAATGTAATCTCAGCACCTGCAGAAGGCCCCCAGTTACAGGTATTTTAAGTCACTGGCAGTTTTACCCATTCAGTAATTCTGCACTTGACATCCCCATGTCACTGGGGTGTGCTTACCCATCAGGATGCCAGTATTAAACACCCAGCCACCAAGGCAGCATGGCCCAGAAAGACAAAAAACTTTATTGTTAGCTTTCTAATTGCACCATAATTTCCATCTACTCTTTGAGAACACTTTAAAAATAACAGAATTCAGCAGTCTCAGAATTTCAGTGCTTAAATAATATAAATGGCATTTAAAATAAGATTTTGTAAGCTAGCAAAAACGAGCAAGGCCCCCACCCTCATCTAACTTATATTCAGTTTTGTGTTCACATGTCATTAGTTTTTCAAGTAATTTTTCTATTTATTTTGGTGCATCTCCAGAATTTAATCAGAGAAGGGAAACATGCTACACAGCAATTTCCTGGAAAAATATCATTCTGTCAACATGCAGATGCAATAGCAAAATACGGCCAGCATGTAGAGGAAAAAAGCAAACTAAAACCCACTTCCTTTAACCCATACTGCAGTAGAAGTTAAAGAGTTTAAATGATAAAATCTTAGGACATGTCAGCTTCGTAAAACCTCAGAGTGTTGACTCTAAGCAAGCCAGAGTGCAACAGACAGCAGTGCAAGCCCTTACATCCATCGTGCCTCACACACAGGACAATTTCACTGTCAGCCCACCTGTCACTTGGCCTCTGGATGAGACCTGAGTGACCAGGGATTCATTCCAAGCTTAATTTGTACCCCTGAGTTGAAATTCAGCTTTTCCCAATGGTTTAGGACACAGACTGGGCAGAAATCAGTGCCAAACAGTGTGAAGGGCAGTAAGGATCCTGATTTAGAAGCCAGTGGCTTTACTATATTCAATAGAAAACCAATGTGTCAAATATAAGGCTGGAAAAAAACATGGGATAAATTTAAAATAGAAATCAGACCAAAGCTGGATGTTCTTGATGGACTAACTCGAGCTAGAAATGATGAAGTCAAACTCAATGGGTGAGAAATTGCTTCCCATTCTTATAAAATGCAGTTCTGCAATCAACTCCCCATTCATTCTGCAAACATGGACATTCTGCAAACCATGACAGCAGCAGACCCTCAACTTTCATGGACTTCCAGTGCCATGGACCACACAGTGCACATTGTCCTCAGGCAGGGTAGACTGAGGAGATTCCCCAAAATGTTGAGGGGATTTTACTACGAAGTGGACAAACACAGAAGATTATTTGTAGACTGTTGGTCATCAGAAATATTGTCACACCTCTTGATTTTTAAGCAACCAGCTTGAAGTTGTAGAGTTATATGAATAATGTGGACATGGTCCAGACAAAATCCCATGCCTCAATTCAGATTCCTTGAAGAGTAACTCGAAAGAATGCAAATTTTGTGGAATGTCCCATTCCTGATGGAGATGTTACCCTTGCTGAAGAAAGGAGACATTTATTAGACCTGCCCAGCCAGTTACTAACTCTCACTGATGTTTCTTGGGTAAGAGCTTGGCAAACATGCCTTGGTGCCCTTCTCTGGTGGAGATTCAGCTTTCAGTCATGTAGGTGACAGGTGAAATGTGGCCTTCCTCACATTCTGCTGACACTACAGTGAAACAGGGGCCGGCCAAGCAGAGCAGAGCTGTCCATGAACACACACTGTGGACCATCTCCAAGAAGCAATGGGTACATCTGGTGTGGAACAGGGAAAGCAAAGTGAAATTCATAAGCATCTATGTCTGCCTGCTGTGCCTCAGTTCTCATCATGGAACTGTCTTAAGAGTGGGAAAACTGGATTTCTTCAGATTCAACTAAACTGACACATGGTGTGGAGAGCCTAACTCACTCCAAGAACTGTATTCAGTATATATGTGCAGAGAAGAGCTCGTTAGAAGTAAAAATACCCAACACACCCAAGGTGTGGATGCTGGGTGCTAGGTACCACCTTTTTCATTCTCTGCATCTGCTCCTATCACTCTGCATCACTGTTAAAACAGAGGAAACCTACAACGACAGAGATATACAGCACTGCAGGTCCTGCCCTGTGAGAGTCTAAAGAGTAAGAGCAGCATGAGATTTGCCTTTTCAAATGGTTTTTAAGTGCAGCAGGAATTTACACTTTGCCTCCTGCAAAATGAGATTTGCCACAAACAATTCTATAGCTATGCAGGGAAGAAGCACTGAAAATGATCATCCAAACAGGAGCTGGTATATGATGGAGCACAGCTGCTCTTTTGCACTGTTCTTAAAGAACCTTTATTTATAAGGCCCTTGATTTAAAAGGCAAAGCCATGGGGAAATTTCTCTCTCCAGCTACTGTGAAAAGTAATAAATACATGGTCCGACACCAATCTGCAGCCCTGTCCTGGGCAGCACCTTCTGTCTCTGCAGGAGGAGCTCTGCCTGAAGCACAGTGAGTTACTTACACCTTGGATTGCTACCATACCTGCCACTTTGGAGTTGTACGCAACTCCCACGCCGCAGATGTTGTTGTTGGCAGCAGCAGACACCTCTCCTGCACACCTTGTCCCGTGGCTGTGAAAAGGAAGGCAGAGAGACCAGATGAACCCCAGCTAATGCACGTGCTGAGCTGAGCTGGATCACTGCGAGCTTGTTTTGCCTCAGTCAGCTCCCAGTGCTGCAGAGGAAAACCATTCCATGGAAAACTGTTGAATGCTGAATAGTGGCATGAGTTCATCCCTTGCTGAAGCAGGCAATATCCAGTTTCCCCTCTGCAGGATGAGTGATGCTTGCTCTGAGGTTAACATGTATCCCTACACTGCATTTAACTGTAAAGTTACTCAGGCCTTTTCGTTTTACCTTGTGAGACAGGTTCTGCCTCATTAACAACTCTTAGCAGAAACAGCCCCTGACAGAACAGCGTAAATATAAGATCAATATTAATTCCTTTATTTTTGCGTCTTGACAGCGTGACACCCATTACTTTGAACCTTATGGAACAAAGCCTGGCTGCCTTTTTGCTGTCTGAACACATACAAAGAGCATATCCCTGCCCACAGAAGAAATGCTACGGGAAGAGGTGGGTGCAATACCAAGCTGGAGTAGCAGAAGGGAGCCACAATGGTCACTGCACTCCTCAGCAGCAGAGCTGCACATGGCTGGCCAGGCCCAAAGCTGTGGGACCTAAGGCACGTGCATCCCTCTCATCCAGTGCTTAATTCCCAAAAGAGCTGACAAGGTGCTCCAGCTCACAGAGCTATTGCCTTGTGCAAAGTGGGAAAAGCCTCTGCTCTGATACAGGGGTCCAGGTTTGGGCTGACACATGGTATTTCAATAATACCTGGTGTCTGTGAAGTGCTTTACAGCTCTTAACAGAGACTCTTTAGCTGTACTGGCAGTTACTGGTACCACTGGCAGTGGCTCCTGTAGGAAGGGAGATTGCATTTTCCTTTCTCCTAATTCATCCTAGAACTTAAACTCAAGAGAAGAGAAATACAGACAACATAACCTAGTTTTTAAAAAATAGCACAGCAGCAGAGGAACTACTGAAAGCTGTGCTACTGTCAGGGTTGTTTTCAGTCTAAGATGTTGAATATATGACTCCATCCTACTGCTCACATCAATCCTCTCTGAGCGTTGAAACTGGCACTGATCCTACAGCATGCTAAGGATTCATGCAATTCAAAATGCTGGATTATAAAGGTTCTACTGGGTATCAGATGGACCATCCTGGGAGGCAGCAAAACTGGTTTAATCACCTTTTTTCATTCTCTTTCCCTTTAGGGGTGTCTGGCAAAGGTAAGTGTAACATTAATAAAAAGATAAGAAGCAAGACACACTTTTTCCTGCTCTGCTTGGGAGAATATATTTTTAGAGGCAGTTCCATAAAGAAAGATGACAGAAGATCTCATCTGCTTCCTTTTACAAAGAAGACAGAGAAGACAGCAATACAGATTTCTTATTCAGCTGCTACAGAAATTGCTATCAACAATCAAACAACAAGATTTTCCCTCATGTTCTTGCTCAAGGAAGTGTGACAGAAACATAACATTCATTGGTATGTGCTAGCAATGCTAGGCATTCATTATCCAGTCACCTATGGGCCGACTACAAGGCACAGAGAAGAATAAATGTCTTTGTTGAAAATTTACTTCACTAATGCTGAGGTGCAAAATATCATTGATGCTGCCAGATTACAGCGAGAAAAACTATATTAGGACCTTCCTGACAAAAAAGTTTTACCAGAAGATCCCCTTCCTGTCCTGGCCTCTCCAGAGTAGTGGCCCACACAATGGAGACTGTAAACAAGCCTATTACAGCAGCTCAGAGTTTCAGTATTGTGCTGCTGACTAGAGAGGAAAAAAAAATCACTTATGAGTTAGTGGAAATGCATTTGGTTGAATTATTAATGGCAAATAGCAGACTTTTCCAACTCAGCCCTATTTGCTGCTCATGTATCATTGATAAACCCTTTGTGGTTTCCATGAAGTGACTCATGTCAGAAGAACAAATCACAGCCTTTCTCTATAGTGTTCGCCTCTTCCCTATTTCAATATTTAAAGTAAGAGGATAGAACACAAAAATATTTTCATCTGTGAACAAGCTACTTCAAAGGTAAACCATATAATAGCAAGTAGAGCAAGTCTTATGTAAACTTTATGTAAGTGAACACATTTTATGTGAACGTACATAAAAAGGTAAGGGGGAGAAGTGGATTTAGTTGAAAAACAGTTTTGCATACTGTATTTTAAAAAATACCTATACTGTTTGCTTTTCCGTTTACAAAAGAAAATCCTTTTCTTCTAAAAGAAAAGCAACACTGCAAAGCTATGAAAACGTCACTCTGCTTTGTCTTTGAAAACAACTCTGTTTTAAAATCCATTGCCAATGGTCCTGTGTGTACCTCCCTACTGATGTGTTTTTGAAAGTGTCAGAGGTGGCACAGATTTTTATTGAGGCTCCTTTTCATGTACTTTGAAATGCTTCTGCAGACAGCAAAGCACAGGACCCATCCATCCTGTCTTCAGCTGTTTGCAGGGGAGGGCTATGCAGAGCTGCAGTCTCAATAGCTGGGACCATCTGCCTTTCTTGACCAGTTCAGCTGCTTGCATTGGGCAGCAATTAAACATGCAGAGCTCAGATGGACACTTTGTGGGGCAAATGCAATCCCCTTTTATTCACATGACATTGTCAGCCTCTAAGCATTTGAGTGTTCACAGAAGGGAAAGCATTCTCCTACTTTGGTTTGGATCCACAGCTAGCAAAAGATTCTTACATCTGAAGAACATAGGTTTCCAAAAGAGCAAATAAATCTTTCCCTGCTAACTCATTAGCTGAGTGAGAGAGTATACAGAATTCAAAGGCCATGGGAGTGGAGATAATTACTGGTTATTTAGATCAGGGCAGAAATTTGTAATCTCATTGCTCTGAGGTGGAGAGCCCGAGCCGTGCCTTCTGCATGCTCACAACATGAAATCAGAGGGTAGTATGAGGCCAAACAATCACTGATTCCTATGGCTACCTCTTCACTGCAGAATGTGGTACATGCCAAGGTACTGAATGTGGCTCAGAAGGAGAGGGTGTTCAAAATCAGTCAGTTCCCAAAATGGTTCTTAAAAAACACTGAGTTCTGTGGGGCTGCCTCTCATTTTGGGAACAGGGCTTGATTCAAGTTCTTTCACTGCTTCCACTGCTCCTCAGGCTCAAACACAGCTCTGTTCCACGTTGAATGAAGTGTACACTCTCCTGCTGGGTCCCCAAGCTGTGGATCTGAACACAGTCAAACAGTGAGTAGAGCAAACATGAGAATAAACCCCTTGGCTGTCAAGCCATCTATGGGGCCCTGCACACAGCAGCAGCTGAACTGCCTGAAAGCAATTTCCTATCTGAGGCACCACCCTTCCCTTCCAAAAACCACCCTGCATGGTTTCATAGGCCAGTGGCTGTTAGATGGAAAGGCCAAAGTGATTCCAGCAGTCTTACAAAGCCCCAAGTGGAAGGGGAATTTGTGCTTGCAAGCAGAGCAGCTGTGATTAATGAAATACTCCATGCAAAAACCTCTCCTATTTATTCTTAAAGTCTAATGAACACATTCCACATGCAGCTGGCAGCTCACAAAAGCCCCTTGGTGATCAGTTCTCTGCTTCTTGTTCCACAAATCACTTGAATTGCTCACATAGAAACTTATTCTTTATGGAAAAAGGAATATTATGCTATCCCATTTCGAGTCTGATCCTTCTGCATGCATAAAATTCGATGGGAGATGCATCACTGGCTGTGCAAAACGGAGCCTTTATTTCAGGTTTCTCTCAATACATCTTCCATGTAATCATGCCCTATCCAGATGCACCTGTGTAGCTATAGGTAGGGACAGACAGACTGTCAGAGGCAGACAGCTGTTACCTACCAGTAACACTAATTCAGGAGTCAGAAACCATGGCAAGAGCTTATAGAGGAATATGTCAGCTCAATTAACAGAATAGCAAAGAAATACACAGAGAAAAACAGTCACAGCTATTCCTGAACAGCTGGATATGGTGTGTTGGTTTGCATCTTAACCTGCAGAAAACTAAGAATCTTGCATCTTAAAGCCTTCCTTATACTGTGAAGGCAGAAAAGGGATGCTCCACTGAATGTGTTGCTCCCATGATTTACCTTGCAAGACAGAAAATTCCCTGTCTTGCAAAGGAAATCTCAAGGTTCATCGTATCATAGAGTGGTTTGGGTTGGAAGGGACCTTAAAGATCATCGAGCTCCAATCTCCCTGCCACGGGCAGGGATGCCACCCACGAGATAAAGCTGCTCAGGGCCCCATCCAGCCTGGCCCTGAACATTTCCAGGGATGGAACATCCCAGTATGACTAAGGTTCACCGACAAATAATGTTATACTTCCTAAGTATCAATTTTATTTTTTTCTGAAAAGAAAGAACAGTAAAGGATATCTGCAAAGTAATATCTCCATTGTTTTCCCCCTCCTGTTGCCAACCTGAACTCACCATTCCCCCAAGAAACATAGGAAAGTATTGCAGTTCTCTGACAACCTGAATCATGTTGTGCTCAATTATTACAGATTGGGTCACAAACAATTGTGCTGCTCACCCTCAGTTCTTCAGTGAAGTGCTTGAGGTTAGCCAGGGGCACCTGGGACCAGAGACAACAACCTCTGCCACATCTGGAATGCTTGAGGTCTATCTATTCAAAGAGACTTTGGGATGTAACTCTCCCTCCAGGGAGAGTTTACTTTGCAGAACAGGTAAGGACAGCAAATCGGGCTCCCCTATAAAATACTTGATAGCAGCAGAATCAGTGTTAAAGGGACTTGGCAGAACATACTTAATTTTATGAAGTTCCACACTGAAAACAACAAAAGCTACCATTACAAACTAAAGCTAAATTTAATTTTCTTCCTGTCCAGAGCTAAGTGGCATCTGTCTCCTAAAAAGATCCTTTGCATAAATAAAGCAAGAAAGTCAGCAGACCTTCACAAATTAGAACCCTAGTCTTTCTGTGACTTTCCATTCACTAACTGGATTCTACTTTAAAAGTGTCTACTTTAAAAGTGTATTACTTTAAAAGTGTCAGATGTCCTTTCCCGAAATGAAGCAGAAATATCATTGAGATCTTGCTTTGGTTGAAAAATTGGAGGACTACAAAGAAGGACATCACAGCTCCTAACTCTGTTTAATCTATTCCAGGAGGCCCGTGTCTGAGGTGGAAGCACAGCTACTTCTTTGTTGTGTCACTCTGACAGAACTACAATTGATTTCTTTCAAAATAAAAACAAAAACCCCCATCCAAAACTAGGAGACCATCCAGACATCCTATGTTAGAGATGAAAACCACATCAAATAGGCCTGAAATATTTTTTGATAAGCACTCAGTCTGAGCTCTGAAATCTTTGAAAAGTTTTCAATGAAAAGGTATGCAGCCATCACTTATCCAAACAATCTAAAAATATACTTTTCTGGAGCAGCAATTTCATTTATAAACTATAAACCTAAAAAAATGACGTTGTAAGTAACTTCTAATTTTCAAGCAGCAGTGAGACTGCAGTGTCTGTTCTGTGATGATTGAATTTAGCAGAAAACAGACATTTCACAAAGATGTGGAATTTCTTACACAAACCAAAGTGAAGGGCAGGCTGCCCAAAATCCATTTACCTGTTAAACCAGTCATCCGTATAGCGGGGATAGGGGTAGGGATCATTGCTGCTGAAGTCGTAGCTGGCTTTGGCATTCTACAAAACACAAGGAACACAGAAAATCAGCTGAAGAACAGACATGAAGTGAAACACAAATTGAATGAGAAGCTGAGAATCAATAGCAAACTTTGCCCTCTTAATTCTGCGAGATGTATCTGGACAGAAACCAGTCCTATAGTGCTGTGCCATTTCCCATTTTCCACACCAGCAAGCCTGGGGAACAATGCTTTCTGGCATGCAAAGCCTCCTGTAGACCAGTGTGGTCAATTGTGAGGTGGTGTGAGAGCTCAAGTTACTACTAGGCATCAACATCAACACTTATAAGAGTATTCAGCTCTTAAACTACTTGGCGTGGCAAAGCAAAGCTTAAATCCCATTTTCCAAATGGTGGTGGAAGTGACAAGACACATGGGTCTTCCACCAAAGAAGTGTTTTTGAAAACCTCATATGTGATACTACAACAGTCAGATTTCTAAAAGCATTTCAATGCCCAAGAATGTAAATTTCTCAAAATACAACTGTGAAAACTGCATTAATGGCCAGCACATACGCCTGAAAATCTCTTTGCAAATTTTCACATTCCTTTAATTGTCTGAACAGCTTCGCAAATGTGGTTTTCAGTCTTTCCAAAATGTCATCCCATGTCTCTGCTTTCTATATAAATCTAATTCATTCCTGATTTGTCCTATCAGCAGTTAAGGACACTCAGCAACTTTCTGATCTGAAGCAAATAGAAAGTTTCAGAAAGTCAAGTGCCATCTTCTTTTTTCTCTCTTAATGAAAAAATAAAGGGTGACTCAAAATTAGGCTTTTAAAAATATTTAGCAGTTTCCTCTCAAGTGTATGTTCATTGAGTTTATGTTCTAATAATCATCATACTCAAGGAACAGAATTATGTTAATTCTTAATTAATGTGTACTTGTATTCCTTTTAAGATTTGGCTGAGCATGCTATTGAAGATAATTTGAGACTTGTGCATGAATAGCTATGCTCCTAAAAACATTCCCTTTCATCTGATTCTCAGTTCCTGAGATACAGGAATAGAAAGTCCATTGGTAGCACACAAGTTTTGGATTCAAACCCTTAAACTCCCAAAAAACTTGTTCCAGGATGAAATGAGGACAACATTGCCCTTGATACTTAGAGGGCAAAACTAAGTGTCTTTCAAGTTATTGTACAGTGGAGTTTTTTGGGTGGTCACTTAAAAGCCTGGTTGCTTATATTCAGAACAGACAGTAAATATTTTGCAACATTTGAATGGAGCAGAGATTTTCAGAGTAGCTCTCAAATGGCTTGTTGCTGTCTTCCAGCTCAGAGATTAATTCCTTTTTGAGATCCTTACAGACCTCTCCATATCTCCACGCCCTGATTTTCAGCCTGAAGATGCCTTCCAGTCATATCAGCTATAGCCACAAATTCTCAGTGCTTCTAAGTCTTTGTGCCCATGTGTCTGATTAATTTGCTTCTTTCAATTACCCCAACTGCTTATACAGCACTTTGTATGGCATAGGTTTGCATGAGCTAAGAGTAAACAGAACATCACTTTCCAGCCAGGGAAAAAAGGGGAATTTGACATTTGTCTATAATTCATGAGTAGTACAGAGAAGGTGGACAAGGAGTTATTTTTTACTACTTCTCATAATTCAAGCAATTGAAATTACTGAGGGGGAGACTTAAAAGCAGCAGAAAACAAGTACTTTTCCACAGAACATATAATGAGTTACAAAATTCACTGTCATGTAGATACCACACAGACATATTGCCAACTTCATATTCACTCAGAACTTCTGCTTCCACCCTAAAATTATTGCACAAATGAAAATTTAAACTCAGTCATGCGTCAACTGTGTTTTATTTTCCCATCTAGAAGAAATGCAGTCCCACTTACAGACCCTAAGCTCAAAGGAGGTCTGGTGAGGCTGACTTTTCAGGACATCATCAAATATGCAAGCACCTTGTACTTGCTATCAGTCACTCTCGATTCCAGAATTCCCCTGTGCAAAAATTAAGGCTGGAAAGCCCCTCCAGCTGTGCTGCTGTACCACTCGTGCTCATAGCAGTGACAGACAAAGGGATTCCAGCCTGAATGATTCAGACACCCTACAGCAAAGTGCAGCCCTGCTGTAGGCCCCAGGTAAGGCAGCTTATGGAAAGATGCCTTTAGGCAGGCTATAAACCAACTTGTCCAGCCACATCCTTTAGCTCTCATTTGCTTCATTTCGCATCACAGCACTCATAGGAAAAAGATAACTAATGGAGTGGGAACCATCCACAAAGGGCAAAATCAAGAAGTAGTCTTGGAAAGAAAACAACTGCTAACTGAGCAATTTATCTTCATTAGGGTCTTTTCTCAAAGACAGTGAGTTTCAACATTGTGAAGGAGTATTTCACCCACACTATGGAAGCAGTGAAATGGGTAATGAAACAGCAGAGAGAAGTACAAATGGACTGCTTCAAGTTCCTAATTTAAAGATTAAATCCACAAATACCTTAGCCTCAGTTTTTGTTAATTTTTTTTAAGCTAAAGTAAGAAATTAAACAATTTCAGAATTGCACCACAAAGGGAACTGCTTGAGTGGACAGTTTAAATATTTCATTTTGTGTTTTGCGAAGTGAGTATTAAAATCTGTGTTTTGCCATTGTCCTCCATAGGCTGGAGTCCCCAGCAGGCAGCAAGAGGGAGTTTATTGGTAATATGGAGAATTAATCAGCATAGGAACCTGTGAAGCTGCAATCAAAACCAGTGCAGATGAGGATCCACAATAGCACACTGAAATGGAAACACTTTGCTTTTCCACTCAGGTGATTCAGTTTTCTTGCCAAACTAGTCTACTAGCCTTCTCTTAGACTTGAAGTGTTTAACACTTGATTTTCAATATCTAAGGTAGTTGCCTGGTTTTTAACATCAGGGAGAACTTGAGCCTCCAACCTCAGGTCTGGCCTTAGACCAGTCATTGGCACTGGGTGTTACAATGAGGTGAATCTAATCCCTCATGTTCAGTCAAAACCAGCTCATTGCTGCAGAGTGATGTGATGTTTATCAGTCACTATCTATACACAACTACTCACAAATAACATCTATTACATAACAAAAATGCTGCTACAGAGAGGAAGGGCATTGCTCTTTAAGGAATATCTCTGTTTTTGCTTTCTAGACTCTACACCAAATAAAATACTAACAGAAGAGTATCAGATCCCAGGATGAGACCCTTTCAATAATTTATTAAGTAATGGCTTGTATACCATGACACAAATAGATTACTTTTGCCTCTGTATAAAATTCTGCTTTCCATAAAAATAACCTTAGACTAGAATTTCCCAAAGAATTGCCTTGTACGTTTTAAAACACATGCAGTAAAATCGTCTGTAGACAAAATTCATTATGCAAAATATGACACTAACAATAAATCAGTTGTCCCATGAATTGTTCAGCACTGTAATAAAATTATGTACCTTGAATAATGCAGTAAGCCCATAAATTTTTGTCTGACTTCACAAGCTTCTGCAGCGTAATTCACATACACTTCCCTTTTTCTCTGTAAGTCAAGAAATATGCCAATGCTCACATGCTAGTGCAGGAGACAATTAAAGCCACATCCCACTGGTCACAGGCTGATTCTATTTGTGACATTAAAGTCCTGTACTAGATCTGAGGCAGAAAGATACCTTTTTTTTTTTTTTTTTTTTTTTTTTTTTTATTTCTTTACTGATCCAAAGAGCAAGCAAAGCCATGAATTCAACATAAAACATCTCAGGGAAACTGTATTAAAATAATTCTGAACATCATGTGGTGGCAAAATGAAATTCAGTTTTGTACATATGGGCTTAAATAAATAGAATATGCCCACCAGAAGGTTAAAAAGGAAGCAACATGTTTAACCTAGGAGAGATGCTGCAAGGCTTAAAGGTCATTAACAAAAAGCAGAGGCACTGCTGCTAAGTCAGCCATTGTACAATAAGCCCTCTCCTCTCTGCCATAGGAAGCACACTTTTATTTTGGTTTGGTTTGTGGGGATTTTAAAATGGAAATGAAAAAAACCCTGTAACTTTTTTAATACCTCTGCCTCTATATGAACTAATGTACATGTCCTATATTTCTATCCAGCAAATTCAGAGCTGGTTTGAAGACTATGTAAACCAAGAATATATCCACAAAGTAATGGGTTTTGTTCAAAGATATTAACCTTAAAGAGCAAATTCACAACTGGTGAAATCTGCCATGTCTCTCCAGAAACTGCAGCCTTTTACCCAGTTCTTACAGGTACATCACAAAAATAAAAATACTGAGCCAGACAACGCCAGCCAGATCTTGAATAATAAATAAGAGAGCAGCACACTTCTCTGCTTTTCTTCTTTTCAAAACAGCCACAGAATAATAAATCAGAACATCATTTGAAATTGATGGAGTTGTGTCCTTGGTCCAGAATAGAACCTGAGGTGCCTGTAAGCCCTCCTGGTATTCCAGTTCCAGGTATTCAGTACAGACTCTATTTGGCCACAGAATGAGCAAGTAAAGAGCTCACCACAGTAGTGATTTCATTTTGTAGTTATTACTGAAAAAATCCTTCCATTTCCTCAACAATTACCAAGGATTAGGCCAAAGGAATTACTGGGATTAGGCCAAAGGAAAAACTAGTGGAATTACAGTCAAAAGAAGATAATTTGACTGCAAACAACAAGTTCTTATTGCTTAATTTGCAAGAGTAAAAATTGTTGAGCTTACAAGATGTAAGAATTCTAATAATCCAGCTGCAGAGTTTATAGGAAGACAGGTGGGCTGTCCCCCACTTCTTATCTAACAATTTACTTAGCAAAACTGAAAGTTTTTCTCTTCTTAGGTTTAAAAGCAAACAAACAAAAAGGCAGTTGAAAAAAAAAACAAGGAGTCTCATTTTAACATTTGCATTTATCTTCATTAAGGTAGCATTATTTTTAAAGTTACAGTTATGAAGAAAAATAGCTTTGCTGAGGTCATATTACATTGTATTCTTTTCTATATTGAACAGATTTCTTTGTCAAGTAACTGATGATCCTCTCTACATATCACTTAGCACTACAATGTCACACAATCACTTATTTTACTTTTACCACAGTAATGGCTTTCCTATTTCCCCAGCAGACAAAATGAGAAAACCAGCATTAGTTACACTGCTGGCTGATGCTCTCCAGCACATGAGCATCTTAAAAAAAAAGGGGTGGAGTAAACACACTTTTAATTTCCCACAGGGTAAAGCACATGGGCAGCACAGCAGTGCTGTATATCACCCAGGTAGAGCTAAGCACAGATATTTCCCAGCTCCAAAGAACCGGAAAGAAATCAGAAATTAATTCTTAGGTACCAAGATTGTCAGGTGTTTTCCCAGTGAACAAAATGAAAGTCCAAATGTATCCAGCTAAATGCCATCTAACCCCATGGCTGTTTGCTAATGCTTAGCTCAGAGGTATATAGTCAAACAGGACCAAAAAAATGGGAATCACAAACACTCAGAGAAAATGTTATGTTGGGCAGAATTTTTAAGAAGTAGGGAATTCTTTTTTGCAATCAGTTTTTAAAAATAAAACCCGCTTATTGAAATACCCCCAATTATTCTCCCCTGCATCTTTACCTGACACAGGAAAAAAAAAAGAAGTTGAGGCAGACAAGGGACTTTATTATAAAGAAGCAGCCAAATGAATTTCTGTTTATAATAAAGACACTGCTTCATGATTCACCTCTTGGCATTCTTAGCCTGCTCCACAATTTTCAAGCTGATGGGGAAAAAACCTGAAGAACATCACCAGTTGTTAATTGCTCACAGCCAGAGCTCTGAAGGCAAAAGCGAGTTAACCTACAAAACTGAAACCTATTTCTGCTCAGCCAAACATTCCTTAATTTTCAGAGGAGGTGCACAAGAACCTTTAAGCTGTACCTACAACACATCAAGGACTTATGTTCATAGGGAGGCATAAGGTAAGGCAATAAAATCAGTAAAATAAAAATAAATTAGGCAACTGGTTGCTGTTAAAGATTTTCAGGGCAAGTAGCAAATTTAAAGCCTTGGGTAATAGCGTGAATTCCTTGATTTCTTTAATTCAGGGGGAAATGAAAAGGGGGGGAAGGGCATATAAGTTGTTAGAGACATATGAGTCCTTGGATTATTTTATTATAATAGGAAATACAGATTGTGCAATGACTTCTACAAAAAAAAAAAAAACTCTGAACACACTTTTCATCTAGTTTTAGCATTCCATTTTATTAAAAACCTGGCCCACCTTCCCCTTCCAGTGGTAGTTTTCCCCTTCAGATACTTTGATTATGCATTACTTTGACCTAAACTAATGGTCAAGTTGAAAAAAAGTTGAAATTGAAAAACTAATAGAGGTATAAAGCTGGCAGCAGAGAAATGAGGTCCAAGTCCATTTTTCTTAGTTAGGTCCCTGTAAGAAACAGCTGACAGACCTGTCACTACATCAAATATGTGCTTGCTGGGCACTGAGCTGCAGTAAAGGTTGTGTTTGCAATGTTTTGATGGCAGCCAGCACTTAGAGCCTCCTGGAGGGATAAGCAGGAAGGGAAGGGGAGCTAAACCATCTCGCTCCTGCCAATGAGCCCAGCATCTAGCAAAACCTGCCATGGGCTCTTCTCATCAAACATAGCAAGATCCAGATCACACCCAGCACCAAGGTCTCTTAAGCAGCATGTGGGGGATTAGGAAGATTTTTTTTTTTCCATCACTGTAGGAAAACCTATAGCTCAGAAGTCCTTCAAGAGCAGTCATTTAGCATGACATGGTCTCACTCATGCTGGGAGAGCCAACCCTTCCCTGCTGTGGCGTGTGATCGGCAGGCACCGGCACCCACACTGCAGAGTCCAGAAAAGCTGACAGTTATCAGCAATGCTCACACCAAAGGGCAGCAATACTGGACTTGTGGTTGCAATGGCACTCTGGCAGGTTTTTAAAGATGACCACTTCTAGAGGCTACACCAACCTCTTGTTACAGAACAGCCAAACTGGAGCTTTGCAAAGAGGGAAATCAAAGTGGCTTAGGTGGTTTGGGGGGTGACCTACAACAGAGAGACCTGGTCCATGTGGGTTATGGAGAGGGGAGGACAAGGAAAGCTAGTCTGGTGATGCAGAGGAACTGAAAGTGAAAGCAGACAAGACAGAAAACTGGTTGGGTATTTTCCTTCTCATGAAAGGCTTCTCAGCTGACAAGAGAACTGTTCACAACCACACAGCTGGTGTTTCACCTAAATTGCATGAATATGGAAGATGAATGAACACATAGGATGAAGCAAAAGGAGGTGAAAATTTCAGAGAAGAGACTCAAAAACATAATGCAAACCATTACCTGCATTTCTTCTGTCATACAAAGCAAACAAAGCTTGATTAACAATCTGTAGAGTTAAAAGGTCTTGGAGATGTATTGTGTGTTATTTCAGTTGTAAGCTGACCTCATTAACATCCCAGGAGAGAATTATAATGTGACTAACACTGTTAAGACATGCTGGGTTCTCAGGAATTTTAATGCACCAATTTAGATTTTCTGGCATTAAATAAAGTTTGCATTGCTTATTCCATATGGAATAATCTAAATCCAAAATTACAGAGAGAAAAGGTGGAATCTTCAGAATGTGCTCATGCAAATCCACACACACTAAACTTTTCAAGTATTTAAGATTTTAAATAGTACATGATAATTCCAAGTTCTTCTGTTAAAGATTAGTCTATTTGATCATAGCTAATGTATTCACATTAATTTACTGGATGTTAAAATTTAAGAAGTGTCCTAGACATCATTAGATGACTGACAGAAAGATTCTCAACTACATCTGTCAGACATGGTATCATGGTTGACTAATCCTGCAAATGAGTTAAGTGCCACTGAATTAAAGTGATTTAGTTTCTCACAAGAAGAAATTCTAAAAAACATCTGCTAGCATTGAAATTATGAAGTCCTTGAACACAGCACAGTCTTCATCCTCACCTTTGTACATATTTAGAGATTCACCTCATTTAACAAAAGTCAGAACACGATCTGCCTGAAAAACATTTCCAACAATTCCCAATCTGCATCAGTGCTCACAGGTAAGGACAGCACAGGGAACGTGTGACTGAGGTATCCACTGCCATATACATTTAAGTTTCACCAAAAACCAGCTCTACAGTACTGGAAGTAGCCAAAGTTTCCTCAAGTACAAGCTTCTGTTCCACAGGAAATCATGCTATCCCAGGCAGTCATGCTTCCACAGCCCTTGGTATCATTATTTGCTCTGCTGAACTCTATGCCTCTTACTGTTATGCTTAAAAAATAAAGGCAATGCACAGTAGAACAAACTGCTATTTATATGATCTGTCAAATTGCTGATTTTAACACAGAAACTACCACTGACTTCAACGTGGCCAGCATTTTATTAGACATTGTGCACTGCTATTCTGTACCCTGGAAAGAGAAGCTCATTATGCATATTGCTTCTATTGGGAAAGAAACAGAAATTATGAACATTATACTTCAATCAAAGCAATCTGAAATAAGGCAGGTGTCTAAAAACATCTTAACTACCGACATAGCTGCCAAGAAGTAAAATATTAACATGAAGAACATAAATGCATACAAATAAAATCAAACAATGCAAAGCAAACAACCGTGCCAAGATGAAGTGCCAGGATGGAAAAGATTGAATTAATTTCAAATTAACCAAATTAATTTACAGGTACAGTGAAGGAGAGGTGTTTAAAGCATTGGCGAACATCTGTATCTTTATTTACTGTATCTAGGCCATTTTGATTTCAAAAAGAAAGGGCACTAGTTATGTATTCCAGGTCTCCTACACTCTTTTACTTTGCAAGACTAGCTTATCCAGAGGGCTTGACCAAAGCTCTCCTTTTAAAATCAGTTGAAAGCCCAGTAGTTTAAAGTCGATTTGTGACTTTCCTTGCCAAAATCACCACTGGGCCCAAAAAACTCTCCCTAAACCCCATCAAATTTTGATGAAGCTTTGTGAGGGAACAGTGTTCCACATGCACCATCTACTTCAGACTTCCCTGGTGATACCTTGGTAACCAAAAGTAACTACAGCATGAATTTTAATTACATTGCATCTAAATGTTGGTGGATATTCAGGGATTTCCACACTGGTTAGGGTCTTAAAAAATATCAGCAGCTAAATAACTATTCTTTGAGAAACAGAAAATATTTTTCCTTTTAAAAAATTAAATTTTCCTTTTAAAAAATTAAATAAAAAATTTAAATTTTTCCTTTTAAATGGAAAAAATCTTTAAAAATTGATTAGGCCATTTTCAACGGAAAATGTATTACTTTCATTTTGAGGAAAGGAAACCTCTTTTTTTCAACTTGTTGAACTTGATTTTAAAATTACGTGGTGTTCACTGCCTCCAGGGGACCATGTCTCTGGCCCTCTTCCACCAAGTGCACCAAGCACCAGAGTGGGATTTTATTGCTGCTGTTTTAATTCAGCATATTCTGGATGTCAAATATTTAAAATTAGGTTGAACTGATCCAAAATAAAAATATTTCACTTTCATTTCCCCATGGACACTTTAATTTTATAAAAAGGCTTACTTGGCGAAACCCTAGAGAGAGGCACAAGCCAATTCCAAAAGCATCAGCCAGAACTGATGCAGAAATGTCATCTGCTCTTTCATCCTTGTGCATTTCTCATTTCAACAATCTTAATTTACTTTCCACAGATGATGTCTTAAGTGAAAATTAATACTAGTGCTTTATGATTAAAGTGATTAGCCACCTTGCACTTTCTCAGTGTGCAACTGATTAAGTGCATTGATTATAGAGAAAAATAAACGCTGCAGACAATGAGTGCTTGTTAGCTTGCACAGTATCTTCAGCATCATCTCACATTGCTTGCACACCAGGCATGCATTTAACTTGAAAATTATCCCTTTCAGGTGGTTCTAATATAGAATAAAGCTGGAAACTTTTTGCAGCATATATTGGTCTGAAAATAACATTGGGCAAATGCAACTACAATATGCGAGTACCTTTTGATTCCTAAGGAGCAGTGTTTTGAGGCTCTGTTATAGCCAGCATAAATCAGTGCATCCCACTGGAGAGGCCAACATCAGTGGCATGGTGCCAACTCCAGCTCCATGGATGGTACTAATCACTAAGCCCCAGGTCTTGTCAAGCATTCAGGGTCCAGATCTCTTAAAATGGGCTCAGCAAAGCCATTCACATAACAACCTTCAGTGGAAGAAATCCAGCTTTCAGCTGTAAACATAGCTCTGTGACACAAATCATCCCTCCTTAAGGCAATCACACCTCCCTCACAAGTCACAGCCTCTTTTGCAGAAAAAGCCTCTTTCTGTGTCCTCTGGCCACATGAAATTATCCAGAGGAGAAAGAGCCTTTACATTCTTTCTGCTGTTCCATCTTTTTGATTGAGTTGAAAGCTAGAGATTACGATTACAGAAACTTTTTACCTTTCATTAAATAGGAAGACCCTGACATCTCCTTTGCACAGGCTTCTCTCCCCCATTGGCAGTGCTCGTGTTGAGCAGCAATAAGGTACAGAGCAGAGGAACTGTACAGTCATCTTATTTAGACTTCAATACATGAGCAGCAGTGACATGTTCCTTTAATAGCAGTGACTGCTGGGAGCAGGGAAAGACTGTTTGTAGGAGCCCATTATGTTTTCCAAGATTTGAAGCATTTTCTGTATGTGACTAATTCAGGACACCCCTCCAGGTACACTGAGAACCTTGTATGCCTGGCTGATATGATCAGAGGAGGCATCATCTCTTTTTTAGCCTTTATTATGTTCTGAGGAATAAAACCAAAACAGATTGCACAGAACATAAAAATGAGCCCAGAAGCTGATCCTGCACAGAGTAACAGAAAAAATAGCCATATCTGAAAGAGAATTTAATTCTTTTCCCAGTAACTTCTAATTTTTTTCCAGTGAAACTTTATTGTCATGCATGTCCTGAGTAATCATATTCTAAATTCTAAAATAAGCCCCTGAGCTGCCAGAAGCCACCTGAGCAGCATAAACAGCCCAACAGAAAGCTACCAGTTTTGACTGCTAAGGCATCAGTCACCCTCACATTTTAACACTTGATCCATCCTGGCAAAAGAGAGGCTTCATTCTGTCGCAGCAATTTCTTGAAGCAGATTGTGGCAGAAATTTCATTAACAGCCTTCATCCATCAGTGTTCTAACTGAATTTTCAGTGCTAGCAGAAGGATGCATTGTGAATTTATCCCAGGGTTTGCTTGATAATTTTTAGGTTTTATGCTAGTGTTTATTTTAGAAAACTTATTAGCAAAAACCCAACTCCAAAGCAACACCAAAAAACCCAAAAGAAAACAACCAAGCCCAAATCTAATTAGTGATGTGCTGAAAGAAGTTTATTCTCTTCTTTATTTTTTATAATAAATGCTTTTTTAGCATTACTATTAAAATAGATGCTAGCAATGACAGTCAGCACATAGAGTTTTCCCATAAAATACCTTTAATGTATCAGAAGCAAAGGTTTATTGAAATGACGTGTCTAGTGCATATGCTGCATAACCCCTTGAAATGCAGTAGGAAATGCAGTCTAACTATCTCAGAGTCTTTTGAAAATCATGCCATGGGAATCAGATCTCATAAAGCTGCCTGAATCATTCCCTGACACTGGGCCAGTAGGAACCTTACTGTCCTATGGTTTGTGTTTGCGACTCCTGAGGATTCCCTGGGTTCATATTAAGTGCAGAGACACTGGGAGCTTTTCAATGTCTTCAGAGTGTTTCCAACAAATTTTGCCCTGAGAAGGGATAACATTTTTCTCCCCACCAGTAATATGTGGACTCTACTGGATTCATGAAAAAAATTAGCTGGGATTTCAGGGCGGGGGGGTGGTGGGTCACCAAGGCCAAAGCAGTGTGGATCAATAATTGTCAGTGGAGCTTTGTCAGCTCTACAAAATCCCACAATTAGGCCCCAGAGATTTTTTAGTGGAGATACTGATGGTTTGTAATGGCAAATCATTGTAATCAGGCTCATGGCTGCCAGAACAGTTTGCTGGTCCTTTTTGTGGTGTGCAGGGAGGCCAAATCATACTCAGAAATTCATGGTAATGAAGGAAAAACAGACTTTCTAAAAGTAAGAAGATCCTTCCTGTTGCTATCCTTTGCTGCACATATTGCAGTGTGAAATTTATTGCCTGTACTATTTCTTATTCCTTTTGTGGCTGTAAAGATTATTCAATGGTGTTTTTGTTCCTCTAGCAAACAATGGCAAATGCAGCTCAGAACAGAAGTGGAACATTTCCTTGCTTCACTGCTTATGTGATAAGATAATTATTCCAAAAATATGCTCCCACTCTCAGCAAGGCAGGGGGAGCCATTATGGTATTGGCTGGAGACAAGTTATCAGAAGTGATGAGAGAGACTGCTTTGTGTTTGGAGGTGCTGACAAAGCGGGGAGAGAAGATAGGTAAGGCCATCTGCTGTTCACATCTGAATGAGAAATGACAGAAAAGATGACAGAAAACTTTGACTAACCCTGAGGTAAATCCAAAAAAATCTTCCCTCATTCCTTACATAGGGCCTTTCCTGTGTACAGTTTGAGTGACAGCTGGCAAGGACCTTGGAAGATAAGGCTGCACCATAAGGACTCGTAGTACAGAGAAGAAAAGAGAGGAGGTTTGGGGAAGGCCAGCAATGAACCACTGCTCAGGTTGATGCTTGTTTGCACATGTTATATCTGTGCAATTCTACAGAGTTCAACATCTTTTCAATTGCTGTCTGTTACTAAGAATTGCTGCTTGATTCTCATTCTACGTGCATCAATACTTGGTGAAAATGTTACCTACTCACATAGTAACTTCCAGTTTTCCTACAGTGTTAGTCTTGTTCTCTCTCTCTCCCTGAGTTTTTTGAAACAAGCTTTCAGCTTCAGACAGAATTCAGACACTGAAACCAGCAATTTTTCACTCCTGGCTCCAGTCTCTTGGTGGGATCCTGATTTTTCTAACCACTGCTAATCAGGGACAAACCCACTTCTAGGAGATGATCAGCTCCCCACTGCTCTAAGTGGGATAATGCTGCTACACTGACCTTCACCAGCAGACAGTGGCCAAGGATAAAATACCACAATAAAAAACTGGTACCAGAGAGAGCTCGGCTTATGTTTCTGTTTGTGGCACAAGAAATCTCTATTTGCTTAGTTTTTTCTTTAAAATAATTTGCTATGTCCACCCCCAACAGTTGCGTTTCCCCCCTTTTATTAGACATATCTCAGATGCAGCCCCTGTAACCTGACATTTCTTTCTCACTCAGATGCTGTATCTTGGAGAAATCAGTCCTGAAAATTGCTGTGTTTATATGTACATTATGATTTGAAAGCAAACCGTGGTGTAGATTAGGCCCCAGCTTTTTAATTATCAGTTTATAATGAAGGGCTCTCTTTGCACTGAAAAAAATAATTTCCTGAAGGTTTCCAAGGTTCCCTGCAGGGTTTCCAAGGCTTGGAAGAAAATGTAGATCATTTGACAATGAGTCTCTCTGCATTCACAGTGTAGAATGGAAAATTCCAGCTTTGCCATAACTCCCTGGTCCCAGAAAAGCAAGGAGCTCTACTGCAGCAAGCCAGGAAGCAATGCTGGGAGAGCAGTCCACCCACACCGTGAGCAGACACGTTTTTCCATGTATATAAAGAGCATTAAGACCAGAAATGGATGATTCAAGCAGTAAATCTTAAAAAACTACAAAGAAAAATATGGATGGAAGTGCACTCCATGTGATAGGTAGAAGTTCAACAGTCTTAAGAGAAAATACAAAGTTTTCTTCTTCAGAAAGATCTTTCTCTTCTCTGACCCTGCATTTCATCTAAGTGCTAACCTCCATTAAACTATTCAAGCAAGAAGACCAGAAAGTCAAAATCATAAAAGCCAAATTAAAATGAGGAACCAAGGCCAAGGTTTTACACTTGAAAATGCTTCAACTGCCAAACCTACCACCTTTGAGAGACTTTCCAATTGCTCCCAATTTTCCAAGCAAGATGTACAGACACTGCCGGGGTATGCAGGCTTTAATACAATTGAGAAGCTTTTTATTTCCTAAAAATAAACAACAGAACTTCAGAGAAAGCTGCCCCAAAGTGCAGATATAGTGAAACACCAAGAATGTGGTACAGGAGTTATACAAAGATGACTATAATTGCTATGCCAGCTTAAGAAACTCGTTTCATTGCATTTTTACATCTAAACTGATATTTTCTTCAGTGGAATTCAAGTCCCTCATCTTTACTTCATGCCCAAATTACTACCTACTGGGAAAAAGGCCCCCATGGCCTCTGAGAGACAGCAGAGGCTGCCAGAGCAGGAACTCCTGGGACTCAAGGAAGCCCATGCAGCCTTGCAGGGAGAGGCAAAGTACAGGTGAACCAAGCCCTGCACTCACTCTGCTGTGGCTGGGCAAGGGAGGTGATGGCAGGTTTTAGTAGCAGGAGAAGGAATCAAGCTTGTCCTTAACCAGCCACCTCTCAGACACAATGCTGTGACAGCCTAGGACCACAGACCTCATGTGAAAAGTCCTATTTTTGAATTTCAGTATTAAAGCCTGGAGGTCTTATCTCCTTCAAGATCTTTCTGCTGCTCCTTTAATGACTGTCTTACCAACCAGCCATTTGCTTCTGCATTTTGTATTAGCCAGCTAATCTTCTCTTTTCCCTCCACAGCCTGATCACTGCTACGTTACAGAACCCCTCCTCACTTGGACAAAGTCACTCCTGCACAAATCTTTTCAGATTCCTGTTTCAAAGTCAGTCTCCTCACAAGTCTTCCATGACTGCTATTAAATGTTTGATGACCCCCTGTCCAGACAGCTTTTCTTTCAAATTTTCATCCCAATATCTCTTAACTCTCAGACTTCTCTCCAGCTCCATTATTTCAGGATTTCTACCATCATGTCTGTGCATTGCCCTTCTCTGCATCATTTTCCACTAATTTCCACAATATTCACTATTGCCACTCTTAACCAAATCTATTTCTACTAAACCTGACAAATATTTATCCATCAAACACAAAATATTTTGGACTTAAAAGAGAAAACACTGTATTACAGCATAATCTAGTTTTGATGGGGCATGGGCATGATCCTAAATTCACTGTTAACAACAGAACTATTATATGAGGTATATTGTGCAGACTTTTTGCTTGTATATTTGAAACATGATTTTTAGAAACAGAATATTCCCACTTTGTCCACACTTGCTGCTGAAAAGTGAATGTAGAGCATGTGGTTTGCCCACATCACTTGCTAGAACATACACAGAGCACAATTTCTGCAAAGAAAAAGGGCTGCCTTTTAAAAAATTATTTATTTCTATCAATTTATGGGAACATCCTACTGAGTTATTTCTCTTGGGAGAGAATTCTGCAGTCAGGGCACAGGGTTTAATTAGCTGTATTAAGCCAGTTCATAAGGAGTGAAACTGGCTAATCTGCATTCTGTGGTCAGCTGTTTCCCAAATGCCTTCTCCAAAGCCTTCTATATCCACTTATTATCTACCAAATGTGCTTTGCTACTTGCAACACAAATAGGTTTTCATCCTGTGTGTGTTACTATGTTCCAAACTGCCTGTATGAAAAAATAACTGTCTTCCTCATTTTCAAGTTGTTCTATCCAAGTGGCTGACATTTTTTTTTTCCAAAATCTCCAAGTCACCTCATTCCTCTTTTCATTTAATTGCAATTGCAAACTAAACCACATTGCTCAGCTGAAGCAGCCTGGGCTTCCCTCAGGAAGGGACCTGAAGATAGGAGTGGTAGTGCCAATGGAGGGTTGGAGGGAGACAAAGAGTTAAGAAATGCACTCTAGTCCAAAGGTCTGAATCCTGAGGTAGATTTGAGGAACAATCACTTTGCATAGCATACACAATCTGCCCTGCACATGCTGTGAAGCACTGGGTCAAAACACCTGTTATAAAGGAATTAAACTATTCCTGGAGGTTTCAAAGGCTAATACATGCCCTGCCACAGCCCACAGCTCCATGGCCCTCCAAGTGATAGGGGCATTCTGCATCTTAATAGCAGGACTTAGAGAAAATTCACAGGTTAATTATTTCTGTCCTAAATCCAATATTGCAAGCTGCAGCTTATTTAACGTGACACAAGACTGTCATTCCTCCACAAAGAGCCTTGTCACATTTCCACTCCTTGCACAGGCAGCCCCATTTTCAGTCTGCTTCATTCAATGGGAAATGCATGATCACTAGGATCAGGAGTCCAGCTGTACTGCTGTTCTACTCCCTATTTAAAATTTTGTATCAGAGGGACTATAGTAATAAGAAAATCCACATCTTACAGAAAAGGTCAGCATGAACTTACGTAGTTTGATGCAAGATCTGGATGCAGATAATCAATTCCTGCAATAAGACAATGACAGAACAGAAAAGTTAAGAGCTTCAAAAAAAGATTTTCTAATGATCACAGAACAAGATTACTTTACAACTACAGGAAAATAATCATGGTGAATAATGCAGCTGATTGAAGTCAGATTCCAGTTTTTAAACATGGACTTTTCAATAACTTATGTCAAAATCCAGATGCCATTTGAAAAAGTGAGCTGAATGACAAAATTTATTGTCTTGTAGACTAAATCACATTTATTTATAAGGTTTAAATCACAATTTATCTTTGTATGAGTTTTGTCATCTCAAGGCATACCAAATCTAACAAGATTAGTAAGCACTGGACCAGTGCAGGACAGAAAAACGAGTATTTTTAACCACTGTAAACTAAGTAGGAAATTACCTAGAGTAGACTTGGGGTGATCACTAAGGCAAACATTTCAGATTACATGCATGAAAGAGAACTTTTAATATGGGATTAAACCATTTTAGCAAATATCTGTGTATAGGCTCCACATTTTGGTAGCATGCTAAAGGTTCTAACAGTATGTAATATTCTCATTCTATTGCATGTCATCTTTCTATACATAGCAAATGTACAAATCCCAGTGGATGGTGTAACAGAGGTGGCAGATCTACACTCAGCTGGGAAAAGATGACCTATTACATAGCCAGTTAAAACATACAAAGCAATGGCCACAAATCTCATGCTACATTTTCATCATCACCACTCTATCCTGTTTTTCCAACCACCTCCCCATCACATGCTCTATTTTATTTGCAAGAAGAATGCCATATCATCATAGTTTTTTCTGATGGAAAGATTACTTCTCATTCTGTAGGGTCCTTAGCATTAGGTTTACCTTAGGAGACCCTTGTTACTGACCCAAATGGTAGATGGACAATAAAAATCTCTATGAAGTATCCTGTTATTCAGGGCATCTTTTTTAGAGTTACTAGAAAGGCAAATTGCTCCCTTCTCTGAAAGCTGTATCTGATGGACCATCAGTTTTATTGACGCAAAGCTCAAATAATTTGCCATCGTTCCCATCACAGTCATGCCTTGCTAATCTGAAAGCCAAGTCCTGCCTCTGTGAGATCAGTGAAATTATTACACAGGAGGTCATCTCTCAGATGAGACTGATCTTTCATCAATACATAAATCAGGTTGCTCAAGGCCTTATCCAACCTGGCCTTGAACACTGCCACAACCTCCCTAGGCAACCTGTTAGAGTATCTCACCACCCTCAGAGCAAGGAATTTCTTCCTAATATCCAGGTGTCTGAGTCTACTTTCTTACTCCATAGGAGTAAGCAGGTGAGGAACAGAAATAAGTAAGGACAGATCCTGGTTGACTCTAGAAAACATATGTGGATACAGACATTTTATTTATCTTTAATTTTATTCACCCCCATTAAAGGAAAAAATTAAAAATTTTTTCCAAAGAGTGTCGAGAGACTGCATGGAATTCCTGTACTTCAGCAAGAACCCATAAGTAGAAGAGCTGTAACTTCAACTGTACCTTTTATCTTCATCTTTCCTGAACTTAGTCTGAAAGTAGCAATATATCTAATATGCAGATCTTCATTGACATTCAGCATGAAACTGTTTAATTATTTCAGCTATCAAGGATGACTTTGAAAATAATGTAATCCAAAAAACATTTTCTTAGGTTTTTTTTTTGCACAGCAATTTCCTCCTCCAGTCAGTGCCTACAGAAGTCAAGGGGAGTTTCTCCTTAGGTTTAATGGCCATTACAGTGTGCCCTGGAAGACATCTGAGTGATAACTGCAAACTCTTTTTAATGCTTGGATATCCATTCTTCAGTAACCCTTTCTTTGTATCATATTTTCCCTGGAGATCTCAAAGTATTTATGGAGGCTGGTAGTCTCACCACTACAAGTAATTGATTGTTACTTTTTAATATTTTTTTTTTTTTAACTTCAATTACATGAAAAAAAGTCTACTTAAAAGTATTAAATTAGTATTCAGTCTTCACTTACCATCATCCATAATTCCTATGGTTACTCCCTTCCCTGTGTATCCCAGCTCCCATGCTTCAGCTACATTAAGGTCAAGTCCAGGAGTCCCATCTGCTTGACCAGTGTTAATCTAATACATCAGTGAAAAAAAAAAATAGCTTTTTTTAACTTGACTGACATATTTCCACGGCCACTGTTTTTTCCTTTATGTGTCTGCATGCATCTTTGGCACAGAAAATATATTCCATATGTTTTTGGAGTATGCATCTGTCCATAATCATATCTACTGCAATAATGCAGCTGTAATAAGCAAACAAACAAATAAACAAACAAACAGACAGAAAAAACTCAACACTGGCAAAATTCAATCTTTTGTGGTTTATAAGATTTGGTTAAACACCGAATCTTTTGGACCCCGAAAAAGGACTTTTCCACTTAACATGTCAGTCAGTGGGTTAATCCAGGAAAAAAGTTAGAATAACTGATTTTACAGAGGACTTTTTTATGGGCAGGAAATAGTTTTTCTTGAAAGCAGGGATCTATTGTATAGCTTCCAAAATTTTTGTTATTTTTATCACTGCAACATTTTGATTAACTACCAGAAAATAAGTTAATTAATCCTCATTTTAGTTTATTGATTCATCAAGGATAAAATCCATTCATGCTAATGTGCCTCCAATTCATTTGAAAACTTTTGCCTCAGCAGAAAAAAAAACTGCAGCCACATTGGATGGATTCATGAAACATAAGAAATGGATTAAGAGGAAGAAACATTACTCTTAAGCAAAAATACCCTTCTTAAGTTAACAAGGCAGTACTGCATTTACTGAGTATTTAATCATAAATATGTTGCAACAATAAAACTGACCAGAATTACTTTATAAATTTTTAAATTAAAAAATAATTTCACTTCAAAGTAAAAATATAACTTTTCTTTCATGACTAAAGACTTCTCACTCTAAAAATATGACACAGAAAAACTGAAACAATTAAGCAAAATATGAATTTCCTTTGACATTAGCTTAAGCCAAAATTCATCAGTTTTCAGCTGTTCTTTTTTTGACAAATTACATTCAAATTTCCATAAGAAAAGAAAAGCTTTAACTTTTGATAGCAAATACATTATACTTTTTAAAATTATAATTCCATAACAATATTTTACCTGGCAACAGCTCAAAGACATGGTTCATATGCAGTTCTAGGGGCCACATCAGCACATCAGCAATGCCCACAGGACATCAATACAGTTCACTTTCAAGCCTTCTAAGGATCTTTCCATTGACTGAAATGAAATTTATCTCTTGAAATGTGCTGGATCTTCCCAATATAAAAGGGGTACAATTAAAACCAACACAACAGAGCCTTGGATCCATTCCCAAGTCCTGCATTTGGAAAGAACTGTTGGAAAACACTGCAACTGCACAGAACGGCTTGAATGACAGTTATTTAGTTATGATTACTGTGGTTTTCTCTCAGAACTTACCAGGTACCACTGCTTTGTAAATAAAGGATCATTCATGTTGATGTCAATGTCATTGATGTCTCTATAGCCTCTCTTCCTTCTGATGAAGCCCTCCTGTTGCACAGCTTTCCTCACCTGGAAGGGTTAATTTTTACATCTTTACCTCAGCATTCTTGAAACACATAAAAAGCTTTTTTTAGATTTGTTTTCATGAGTGATAAGGGTTATGAAAACACACTATTTGTGTTTGTGTCATTCATTTGCAATTTCTAAACCAGGGACTGATGCCAGTCAGAATTTACAAAGAGGTAGAAAGATCCAGGACTACTGCAACAGCTGTGAGGGGAAGAGACTCCCCCAGAGCATCATATCTGGAGAAAAAACTCAGCTTGAGCATATTTTAGACACCAAACAATCAGCATAAGAGTGAGCCCCTCTCCAGGCATCATTATCATGAGTCCTCTTGCCACAGTTTTTGGGGTTTTTTTTGGGTTTTTTGGGGTTTTTTTTATTTTTATTTTTATTTTTTATTTTTTGTTGCCACCAAAATAGAAGCTAAAATTATTTAACAAATCCCAAATATGACACAGCTTCAAGCTGTAGACATTTGACAAGACGAGGAAGCAGGTCTCAACCACACTTCTACCTTTTCAGATTTTTCTCCAGGGCATTATTAGATCATTAGATAACCTTTCCTGCCTGACAGGGAGGAACAATCTGATTATTTATGCCTCCACATTATACATGAGGTGAAGGATTCCTAGAGGGGCTGTACACATGCTGGCAGCCTTGTCATTTTATTTTCATCTGAGAAATCTATCAAAAATAATCCCTCCAACTCCCCTTTTTACAGTAGTACAGGACACTGCCAAAGAAATTTTCTGGGAGAAAAAAATATGGTGTTGTAAGCTTTCATCATACTTCTGAGGCTCTCAAAAATGTCTTGTAAAGTGATCTACTTTCATGGATTATCCTTGCAATAAATAGGTGACAAATAAATATACTGCCAAGAAAAAAATATATGGCAAAAAAGCCACTAAACTGACCACACTGGCTGAAATATAGGATATGAAAATACAGGTTATAAAACACAAGTCATCACAGATTTTCAGAAATTCTTTTCTTTATGCACCGCAAATCCACAAGACATTTAAGGAAGCGCTGTAGAATATAAGAAAAGTTAAACATGCAAACATCTTTGGAGGCAGGAGCTCCAAAGGTCAGACCATAACCACCTTATTTGTACCCATGTAAAAGAGCCTTCCCAAAGGAGACCACCCAGTGGCTGTAACTGGAGTTGTAACATGTACTGACATATTCACAGACCTTGCAAAAGGTGCTGTCAACTTTGGCATACTCACTTTGCACTCTTTAGCCTAACACATGGAAACAAGATAGCATGAACAGTACTAACATTTAATTGTTTAAAAAAAAAGGGAAAAAAAAGAAAAAATCTAACCTTCCTGATCAAAGAGGAATGCTTAAAACCATTAAATACATGTTTAGGTGCAGCTAGAAGGCAGTAAGACCCCTTAACTTTTACTTAGGTGTGCTCTTGAAAAGAATCCATGGTTATTAAATAAATCTAATAACTCAGAGAACAACTTCTCCATGTGTGACTTTGGCATTTCAGATTAAAAATGCATACATATGAGTTACGCTGCTGTGTCATAGCAACTTTATATATATAGTGTCAGTCAAAATCCACACAGGAGAAATTCATCCAAAGGTTCAATCAGACCTTAGGACAGCTGAATCATTCTTGGAGGCATCTTTCTGTCTCTGTTAATTAAAGCATGAGCATAAAAGACAGTGCTCAGTGAGGTGTCTGTGACAGAGATGAAACTGGGATCTAACTGATGGGGGCTAAAAGCTGCTTTTATCACAGCTCTACTGTTTCACTATAACCCCAAAACCCTAATACCAATTCACAGAGAGCAGGATGGGGCACAGTATGGCCTGAAAAGGCAGTGTCAAATGTTTCTAACAATATACTTGTATGAATTTTACCTCCTCAACTAAAGGCACCAAGTTGCAAAATACTAAATTGATGCTTCCATTTATATGTGTGCTCCCAATACTTGTGCAGGTTCATTAAAAGTGGAACAGATTGAAAGTAAAGAAAAAACCTAATACGAAATAACCTGGTAAGAGGACAGTGACTAAGCAGGAGCCATGCCAGGTGCACTTTGTGGCACCACGTTGCTGTACACAGTAAAGAAAGGTATGAGCACAGTGTTTGACAGCTCTAAGACAAAGCTCAGTGATGCCATGGAGACAGAGCAACACCTGTCACTCTGCCTCCCCCCTGCCTCTCTGCTTGCCACTGCAAACCCCAAGCTGTCACCAGAGAACATAATTGGGAACAGAAGACAAGCTTCATGCAGAGGGATGCCAGAGAAAAAGATTTCTGTGCTCCCACATAAGCTTGCTGGCTCTGCAGGACCTGCCTGCATTAAGGCACAGAATTAGGATTAAGTAGAAAAGGATTTCTACTAATTAAAAAGCAATGCTGGGGAGCCCTGGCTTGTCTTTTAAGACAACGGAGAGGAAGAGAGGGAGCAATTTGCAGAAATAGCACAGGCTGTTTTCCCTCTTCAGTATCATCTGCTTTGTCTGATTTGTTCCATCTTCACAATACAACATAGTGTATTTTTTGGACACATAGTGTATTTTTTAGCTGTACACTAGAGGTACAGCCATTTAGGAAACCATCCCAGAAGCTCATCATCAGACAAGTAAAATATATAAATTATAATTTCCTGAGACAAGGAAATACACCCCTCAAAGAGGCATAATCTTCACTGAACTGAAACTACTCTGCAGGCTGTTTTCTGAATGTTTCACCTGGAGAAAGGGCATACAGGATGTCACCATCCACAGACAGAACAGTCTCAGAAATTCTGGGACCTCTTTTTCACCACAAAAATGAAGGGGGTTTCCTCATATGTGCAAATGACAGTAAGTCATACAATTGAATCAGGAAAAGATCAGGCATTTTTGTGAAAAAAAAGAGTTGAAATTTTTGGAAAAGCTCTTGGTAGCTTTTTCCATGAGCTGCAAATTGCCTTAGTCAGCTGCCTTGCAGTGTGATCTTAACCAGCACAAGGTAAGAATTTGCCTTTTTCCTCACAAAGATGCGTTTAGAAAGCAATGAGCCCAAGAACAGGTAACATCCATACATTCCAGAAAAAAAGATCCCCAAAGAACAAACTTGGAAAACGATAATGCAAATCCAGTGATCTGGGTGAAAAACTGCTCATGTAGGGCTGCACACAGCTGACTCAGCAAAATCCTCATCTTCTTCTTCTTCTTCCCATGTACCAACTGGGTAGCTACAGTAGAAAAATGCTTTTTTTTTTTTTTCCCAAGAAGGAAATTTCTGCTTTCATATCTAGTCTAGATCAGGAGAGGAACTGCATCTGATTCTAATTCTGACAGAAGAGTAGGCTTCCCCAGCAATACAAAGGCATTAAGCACCACATCAAGGTTTCAAAAACACATGCAAGAGAGAACACGTCTGCGTGTCCAACAGTAGAAAAGTACTGGAAATATTCTCATCTCGTAACATCCATAATCCCATCTGCTTCTGTGACAATCAGTCCTGGAACCCAGCCCTCAATCCCACGCACAATGCAACCTCACACCAGCTTTTAGATCCTTGTTTCTCTAACTGAAGCAGGAAAAGCAGCATTAATAGGATTCTGGTTTTTGATAACAGTCACTAAATGATTCAAGCCTGTGAAGTATGATATTTATTAGACCCTAGTGAAACAACAAGATTTTCTTACAAAAATAGCATGAATCTTACCATCTCAAAATTAGGCTTATTTATCTACAATAACAGCCTTTTGCTTTTTTATTTCTTAAGTAATTTCTTCCTTTCTCATTAGGATACAAATTTAAGTTCAGATCAGAACCTGAACATCTACTTTATTAGCATAGAGCTAAATTATGAAAAAGTTACTAGCTGTGTTGCAAGCAGAATGAAGGTCATGTATCAAAGGTAGCTCATGGATGGCTTTCTTTACAAGGAAAAAAAGGTTTCAACTATTGATTTTTACTGTACTTGTACTTCTGCATGGTGCATACAGTCACTCGGATGATAATAAGCCAGCAGGATACTGGATGCAAAACCAATTAACAAAATAATCAATTGACTGCAGTACTGCTCTGGAAGGGCCAGGAACTGCAGCACTTTGCTGTGCTCTCTGCTCCCATGAATGCCAAGACAATCAGCTCCTCATTTTAAAGGAACAGGGTTAATTGCACCAATGAGATCCTGCAGTTAAATGACTCTGTTATATTGAGCATAAGTGACAGATTTGCTAAATTATACCAGTGGGTGTACGAAAGTGGAACAGTACCCACAACTTGAACCTCAAATACCAAGAACTTCAAAACAGGAGAATTTGAATCAAATTCCAGAAGAAGAAGGCAGTCCCAACTGATGACTTCAAATAGGCATGTTAGGGGATTTAAAAACCAACAAGCACACAGCAGCGAGTTGATCAATCAAAGGAAGTAATGGTTCTTTTTTTCTCTAAAGCCTCAAGGTTAATATAGATCCGTTCCTGAAGGTGAAGTAAGAAGAGGAAACTGATAGCCTGTATTTTTGAAGAAGGCAGGCTGGTGGTTGGACTCAGGCCCTATAAACTGTACTCAAGATCAACATCCCTTGAAGGTGGTTTGGGACAGCGTGCCCAGATGCACAAAGACATCACCAAACAAACAGATAGTGGAATGCTGCACTGACTGCTGGCAGCATTAATTTCTCATATCCAAAGAAACATGGTGGCAACAAAAGAGAGAGACAGAAAAGTTCAATTGAGCCAGTGATCTGCTCACACAACCTGTTGGAAAACATACCAGCTTAAAAATTTTTGTCTAACTTCAGTCAAGAGGTTTTGTTTGCCTTTGCCTGAGGAAAAATAATTTTAAGTTTCTTTCCAGGGCATTGTTCCTCTAGGTGAGGTCTGATGAACTTAACCTCTCAACAGACTGGGAATAGCCCAAAAGATAAAAGGGCCACCAGTGGCCAACTACGAACATCTACCCCAGACTCTACCTCTGGCAGAGTTGGAGATATCTCCTCTAGAAAAGACTGGTAAGCAAATCAAGGAATGAAGATTTGCTTAACATCAAAGCAAAGAAATCTGGATCCAATAGGAGACCAAGTACTAAGAACTACACAACTTTAGACCAATGAACACTAACCCATTTTTTTTCCATGAGTTTTGACTGTATAAAAGATCTTAAAAATCTAATAAATGTCATGTGTCATGGAATGATTCCCTCTGCACACCCAGGCTATGTGTGGATGAGATGATTTCTGTGATACATCTTAGCCAGATGATAAAGTAATGCCTTGACTCTCTAATATTAAAAATGTTGTTAGAGGGTTTTTGTTTTTCCCACAGTTTCGGTGACAAACACTTTAGAAAGTTATGAGAATGGGACAGCATGTACATACAGGAGCTTTTAGGGGCATTATCCATAAATGACATCCTCCTGCTGCTAAAGCCAGTACAGAGTTATTGAGTGTATATTTTTCACCTCTGATTTCTATGTTTACTTAGATAAAGACATTTAATTTTACTATCCACTCCATCTGTATAATGAGAGATATATATATATATTAAATACAATGTCAGAGAGGACTACCCATCTCACATTCTACATTTTTGTTAAAGCCAGAAAGTAACTCATTTTTGTGTGACTTTCCACTAAAATAAAAGTAATAGCACTGAGCTCCTCAATAGCAAAAAGAAAGTATAGATCTACTTGAACTGCAACAAGTCAGATGAATAAAGCAAAACTAAATCACTTTTAAATGGCGATGGGGACAACTCATTTCTATAAATGAAGTGAAAACCAGGGGTGGAGAGGCTGCTAAACACCTGTTCAGACAGTATATTGGGTGTGAATGGTCTGGTTTTGGTAGCAGTGGGGATGCAGGGGTGGCTTCTGTGAGAAGCTGCTAGAAGCTTCCACCATGGCTGGCAGAGATGAGCTCTGGCAGCTCCAAAGACAGACTTGCCACTGGCAAGCCTGGGACAATCAGAAATGGTGGTAAATGCATTTAAGAAGAAAGAAAAAGAAAGTTATTGAGCAGTTGTAATTGCCAGAGAAGAGTGGGGTGAGAGCATGTGGGAGGAACAACTCTGCAAACACCAAGGTCAGTGCAGAAGGCAGGAGGTGCCCCAGGCACCAGAGCTGGGATTCCTCTGCAGCCTGTGCTGAGACCATGGTGAGGCAGCTGTGCCCTGCAGCCCGTGGGATCCATGGGGATGCAGAGATCCACCTGCAGCCCACAGAGGAGCTGTGGCTGCCTGAGAAGGGGCTGTGACCCTGTGGGAGGCCCATGGAGAGAGGAGCCCACGCTAGAGCAGCCTGTCCTTCAAGGGCTGCACCCCATGCAAGAGTGACCCCATGCTGCAGCGGTTTGGGGAGGACTCTTCCCATGGGATGCACTCAGGCTGGAGTTTGTGGAGAACTGTCTCCTGTGGGAAGGTCCCCACAGTGGCACAGGGAAACAACTCCTCCCTGAGCAACCAAAGAAAGCACAGGTGAGAACTGACCATAACCCCATTGCCTGTCTCCTTGCACTGCTGGAGTAGGAGGTGGAGCTGGGAAGGAGGGAGGGGTGGGAGGGAAGGTGTTCTTAAGGACTCGTAATCCTGCTCAGATTTTGTCAGTGTAATAAATTCAATTCATATCTCTCCCTACAGCCTGTATTGCTGTAATTGATGTTTGATGAGTGATCTTTCCCTGTCCATATCTCAACACATGAACTCTCCTTTGTTACATTTTCTCTCCCCTGTCTAGCTCTGGAGAGGAGTGAGAGGCTCTGGCGGGTGTCTGGCATCTGACCAGGGTCAACCCATTACACACAGCAATGCAGAAAATTGATGCCTTTTGTTGTGACAGAGTTGGATCCATCTGCTCGATTTCAAAGTTTCTGAGCCTGTTTTGTGGCCCAGAAAGCACAAGCAGGGATATCAGGGGGCTTGTGAGTGTCACTGACCATCCAATTCTTACAAATAAAATGAGAACTGCTCCTCTCAAGCAAACTAATGACTTTCAAAGGCTCTCGTGGATCTCTCCATACCTAGCAACAACACACTGTTGCTCAATGTAGGTGTTTCTGGATGATTATTCATAACAACTTCTCCAAGTGTCTCCCCAGCTGTATCCTGGGGAGTGTTTTGCACAGGGACTTATCCTATAGCAAAGATGTAGCCACTGTTACAGCATAAATCCTGTGTTAGAGCACAAATCCTTAGAAATTTGGAAATTTATCAACAGACCTTTCCCCGCCACTTCTAAGCAAAGGACACATGAAGAATTTTTTTTTTCAATTTCAAATACTTCATTAAAGGAAAATTGCATTTCATTCCATAAAATACTTGTATCACTCTTTATGCATTTTTAATTTTTTTTCATAATGATAAGCACAGACAACATGAAAATTACTTTGATTTATAGGAAAAGTAATGTTCCCTGTAAAATAGTTATTTTTCATTGTTTTTACCCATCCCTCTACCTTGCTTTTACTTTTTTGTTACTAGAAGAAACAATGCCAGTGGATAACAAGGACCTCCTGGGTATTTTTATTATCACACTTGGATGTTCTGGGCCAGTTCTAGTTTTACCCTGACTGTAACCAGCCCCATTTGCCATCCCAAGTATGTCTAAGCTTACACAGACCACCAGCAGATACTAAAATGTCTGGACACTCATGCTGTCCCCCCAGTCCCCCTTGGCATGTCTCCTCATTTTTATTTGACTCCAGCTTATATTCCTTGAATTTTTCCTCCATCCCTCTAAACGTGGTATTGCAATGTGTCACACTTGTGGGTGAACAAAATAGGAACAAAACACTGTACAATAAACTCTAACAAAAGACTTACTGATTGCATTCTGCATTAAAACCTGGCATAGCTGGGACTGCTCATTAACTTCTCTGTAAAAATCACAGAAAATCCTAACAGTAGAGGTACAGCAGTTTAGGAAAGCAACCCCACAAGTTCATCATCAATCAGACGATAGTAAAATATGAAGCTGAACAGCCTGAGTTCAAAGGTTTCACACAGGCAGATAACCTTTCCTGATGAAAACACAAAGGACTCCAGTTTCAACCAAGTTCATATGTTTTTTTAAAAAATACACAAAAACTACCATCCTTCTGCCTTTTTTTGTTATCTTTTGTTTTCCTGATATTAGTTCAGCTCTTGGTAAATAAGGAGCTTTTGAAAATAAAAGAAGGGGAAAGGAAATCAATATTTTTGTCCATTTAGCAGGCCTCTCACAGTTCAGTGACATTCAGGATGCAGAGAGTAAAGAGACAAGGAATCAATGTGTAAGAGGAGACTGCAGATCATATTCAACCTGCTCAGCTAAGCAATCAATAGCTCCTCCAGCTTCTACTTTGAAATGCAAGTGAGCTGGTCAAGCTGCAATGTAAAATCAATGCTGAGTATGGATGGTCTACAATGAAAAATGCCAATTTGGTAAAACAGAAATTTTCATGGGATCATGCCCTCTTTGACAAGACTTTTTTTGCCCTGGAGTGGAATTTATTAAGGGAAAACAGTGAGACAGAGGAAAAAGCCCTGCATATCTTGATATTCTGTGCCCTGCCTCAAGAACAAGCAAACTGGTTCACATCTCTACTTTCTCTTCAGTTGGGCAGGATTGGCATATCAAGATCTACACTATCACAGGTGCTGGCTATTCTCAGAAAGCTGTTTCCAATTTTTTTCCCACTGCTTAGATGAGCCAGCATGAGAGCAAGAGCATTTCTGAAATCTTAAGAAGTTTCCAAAGGAATGAAAAACTTCTTATTCTACATAATACCAAAAAAAGACAAAGTAAATTATACTTTCTTCCATGTCTTCTTGCAAGATAGGATAGTCACTTCAGTTACAAAATCAAAGATCTCTAAAAGAAAGAAATTCCCTGGAGTTGGGCTATAACTATACATTAGTCTTTCCAGTAGATATGCAGAGACTGCAAACCACAGGGACACTTTATCAGCTGCTTATGGGTAAATTTTGCACTTTGCTATCTCACCAGAGTTACATGGGTCAAAGAAACAATCAGCCTTTCCAAATCTATCAGAATATTCACCCCTCAGTCTGGGTATAAACAGTATGCCTGGTGACAGAAAAGAAAATTGGGCCTTGTGTATATAGGTCATTATCAACTGCAGATCCTACCGAGCTGTAAAATTAGGAAAACTGTGACTTGCAGAAACTTTATCTTATATTCCTTTGCCAAGTACTGCAGATATGACTTTCTTAAAACATTATGCTTGGAAAAAACCAAACCTGCCTTTTTCTTCTTCTCCTTCCTCAACAGCAAAAGCCTTTTCGTAGAGTGATTTTTACTTATTACAAAGAACACCATCAATCTTTGAGGTAATCACCAGAGTAGGTCTAAGTTATATTTGCACCCTCTCTTTGGTATAAAAAGGGCTGTAGTTTAAATGGGAATCAGGCCCAGATCACATTTAAGATTGCAAACCTTTTGGCTGTGTCTGTGCAAAGAAGAGAGATGTTCATATGATGCTGAATCTTCTAATATAATTATTCTCTCTGTCATGTCTTGTAACTTTGGACCATTTCTTACACCCCAGCAATGGACTTCCCTCCTACTCCACAACTCACTGGTCCTATAAAGAGATATGTACTACACAATCCACCTTTATATAACCTCTTTTTTAGTGATTCCCTTAGTACAGTAGCTGCTTCCATACAAGCAGTGAATATCTGATACATCCCAAGAGAACAGGAGTGCTCATAGGCTAAAGATTTCTCTAACTCTGCTGATTTTAAGTTAACTTATTTCACAAAGCAAGTCTTTAGATATGTGGGGACTGTGAGAAAATAGCACTTGGAGAAAAATCTCCTGAATTTGGTTTTTATGGTAAGACTCAACTAAAAGGTAAAGTTATTCTTTTTGTTGAAATATCACCTTGACTCACCCTAACACAGAAGAGACTTCTTGTAAATGTGTGAATATTTGTGCTAATGCCCAGACACATTTGGAGTCATGAAGCACCACTTGTAGCAGCTTCACCTCTAACTTCATGTATTTCCTTTGTAAAGATGCAAATTTGCTTTATAGGCATTGTTTCAAAGTATTCCATATGGACAGATTAGAAGGCCTTTGCAATACACCTCTGGAGGTAAAGTTTAGGGAAACTGAGTCAGCAGGATGAAGGCTTAAACTAAGTCTGCAGCATATGCTGAAAATACACCCCCTGGTCTCCAGAGTGATTCTGCAATTAAAAGCCAGCTTCTGACCTTTGCTATAGCTCATCATACTTCCACTTCATTCTCCACAGTCTCCTTCCCACTCAAATTTCATCTAAATAGCTCATCACTCACCTTGGACCATCTGCTTGGAAAGTTATAATATGCATTTTCTCTCACAGAATTACTGGCACACATTACCCTTGCGTTACAGGAAATCCTCCCTAATGCCCCACTCATTGAAGAGCTGCCTGTTGCCCTGTCCTTTATGCCATTTGTTTTGCTCTTCATCTGTACTCCACTTCTAAACCGCTTCTGAGTCAAAAACCCAGACATTTTTGTATAGCTGACCCCCAAAGCAAATGACAGCACTCAGTCATGGTAACCATAGCAGGACCTGTAGGGGACTTCCCCTTGTGCCTGGAGCTTGGAGGAAAAGTTTACTTCAGCTTCCTCTGTTCCTTCTGGGCAGTTGGGCCCCACTGGATCCAGAGGTAGCAAAATTGTTTCCAGAATCTCAGCTGAAGAGCTGCTTCCAGAATAAAAATGGGATCACAGTCCTGGGAGGGAAGGCAGGCAGACTAGTGTCAGTGATGCTGTCCAACATGCAGTGCATGAACTAAGCTGAAAATCAATCTGACCTGAATTAATTTAAGGAAGTCTGACTTAAAAGAATTATTTAAAACTAGCTGTGGGTCCTCAAACCTGGAGTCAGGACGTAACTGAAGTAAAAGTTGGCTCCACCATGTAGAATCCAGGCTTTCTCAAAACTGGTTTCAGAAAGCACACCAAGTACCTTCTAATTGTGGTGTTTTCCTGGCTGGAACCCTCAGAGTTCCCTGAAGAATGTAATTATTCTCTTTTGTAACTTCTTCTGCACTGTCACTGCTCAATACAAGTTTTCCTTTCCCTGCTTTTCCTGCTCTATGAGCAAACGATGCAGTTTGAAGCTGAGAAGAACTCTTTTGGCTACCATGAAAGGAAGCACCTCTGCACAGACAGAAGGGCACCACAGACAGCCACACACCCCTCCTCTAGCAGCTCCTGGGGTCCCTGCCCTGATTCAGGTCTTCACTGCACCATGCTGACAGGTTGCTAGGAGGGATTACAGCCCACTGCTGTCAACACCTCCCAGCCAGGTGGTAATGACAACTGCAGAAGATCCATTTAGCTTTAATAAAGAACAAAGGCTATTTTTACAAAGCTGCCTGCCTGGAGTGATACAGCAACAATTGCCAAAAAGCTTATTCTAGTATTTAAAACCTGTAATGCTTAAACTTCAATGTTCACATGAGTGGTAGTGATATACTGGTGAACCTTTCCTGACCATCTGTAACACCTTCAGAGCTCTGCTGCTACTGCAGTGGAAACGAGATAAAAAACTGCAAACCACTGATTTTCCTAAAGTGCTGTCTAGTGGATAGTACATGGGCTGCACAATGTCTTCTCTGAGGAAATTTCATAACAAGAAGCCAGACACAAAACAGAAGCCAGTCAGTCTTTCGACAAAGGGAAAACTGCAATTAGGCTGCTGCTGACATTCACATATCTGTTCATGCAACCAAAAGCAGAGCAGTTGCTCACAGATACTTAATTACCATAATACACATGACAGAAAAGACATGGGAGCTTGCTCCCATCCCTGCCTTTCCCAGCCAAGTAGGAAGCTACTGATGGTTTATATTGATTGAGCTGTACAGGTTGCAATTGCACTGTTTCAGTGCCTAGATTCAGAGGTTTATGGATCCCCATCACCAACCACATTAATTAAATCAGCAGAGGTTTATGTATCACTGCTGTACAGCACTGGGTTAGTAGAGTATTGCTGCCAGGGACAGGCCATCAGCCACACAGAAACCATCAAAACAGAATAATTTCTAGAGAACAATTTCTGTAATAAGAGGAAAGGCGGGGGGAAATGACAAGTAAGGGATTGGCTTGCAAAAAGGAAAGAAACAGCCAGAGACCTACTGTTCTGGCCTTTATCCAAACGACTTTTTGTTTTGATACTCTCAGAGGATTGTGCTTGACCCTTGCACATAAGAACCATGTCTTTTAATTGTCAAATGCTCTCTTTCAATTCCAGCTGATGCCTCAGATTTTAGCTTTTATATTGTTCAGATTCTGTACTGCTTTAGTGTGTGGATCTGGGTTTCATATTAGGGGATGGTGAGCTCTCTTCACAGAGGAGGAAGACAAAACAATTCCTTCTCTAGCTGGGGACCAAGGACAACCAATCCAGATCTCAGGCCCAAGAGCATAAACAACGTGGACTGAAGAGAGAAAAAACAAGAAGGATGGGACTTCATGGGCTAAAGCTGTAATTAGACAATTAGCTCCCATACGCAAATGGAGCAGAACTTATAAAAGTGTGAGACCCCATGACCAGTCATCCATTTTGTGACCATTTTTGGGTTCATCTTGGGTGTAGCCCTGGCCAGGCTCTTGTACTGCCCAAGGTGCATCCATTGAGGCTTTTAATAAATACCTACTTTATTCTTCAGCTCCATCTAGTCTCTGTTCTAGGTCAGCCTTCACAAGGCATCACAGCCTTGCAGCCTGCAGAGCGCAGTTGCAGGGCTTGCTGGTGCCCAGCACCGAGGCAGGGATATCCACATCTGGGCACTTTTCCCACCTCATCCCAGAATCTGGCTGCCATCAATTGGCAGAACAGTGCTGTTCTGCACTTGAACTCCTGAACTGTCCAGTGCTCAGCTTGAGCAGCATATGGAACCCATATGCCCCCAGCAAAAGCCTACAGTTCTTTTCTTGACAAGAGAGGCATCAGATGATGAGTGACTTGGCAAAGGGATCACATCCCATAGGAAACTGTAGGCAGGAGAGCCAACACAGTGCAGTGGAGACACACACAACTGGCCCAAGCATAACAGAGCCCACAGAGAAGGAAAAAAACCTGTGAAACTGAGACAAGCATTAATATGCTCAGAGTTCATCCCAGAGGAAACTCTCCTCAGTGACAACACAGAGATAGGGCAGCACAAGGCATCCCCATCCCTGGAAGAGTTCAAGGCCAGGCTGGATGGGGCTTTGAGCAACTTGATCTTCTGGAAGGTGTTCCTGCCCAGCAAGGGGGTTGGAACTAGATGGTCTTTAAGGTCCCTTCCAACCCAAACCATTCTTTGATACTAGAACACAGAAGCGTGGTCTGAATATTCTTCATGGGTCTTCTCAACACTCGTTTCAGCAGAGAAGCCTTCTATATCCTTGCCTATGTTTTCCAGCAGCCTGTCCCACAGACTGCTGGCCAAGCCTCTCTCTAAAGCACATCTGCAGAATTAATTTTTTTTTCAAAAACCTTAGAGGCAAAGGCGTTTCTGCCTTGATTTCAAGGGCTCAGGTCATCCCTTGGCTTGGAGTTGTCACAAGCCCCTCTATTTATCCACTGCCTACAGCAATGAAAAATGGTTCCTGAAGAATACAAAACTCATTATTAATTGCAGTTGCATGTGCACCAGCAGGGATTTTGCTACCAGAATATTTCCTAGTTCCCACTGGGTCAGAGCAGAGGCTGGTTTAAATGAAGTGATAAAATTATCATCCTGCTGAAAATTCTATAAACCATTGTTGCTTTTTTTGGCCAGGAATGAGGAAATATCTTTTCAGTTCAGTTATTAGCATAAAATAATTAGACTTTAGGGTATATTTTGCTCCCAGTGCACATACATAACTTGCATTAATATTAATAGGGACTTCTCTATTTACGCTCATTGAAAGGAGCTCATACCTCAAAGGACTGAGAAAAGCAAAAGCATATTTAGGGTTGTGTCTATCACCAAAGATTTCCACAGACTGCTGTAAACTGCTGTCTTCATTGTATACTTCTTTCTCTTCCTGGTCTATTTCCAATGAGACAAATGTTTAGCAGATCATGGAAGAAAATAATTTACTCAGGATTCCCACTGCAGGCAATCAAAAATGTGCATGCAAATTCTATGGAAATTACTCTGTTCAGACTTTGAGACCAAATTCATGTTATGGCTTCCACAGAATAAAAATTTAACAGAAAAGCTTCCCTCATGAAAATGTATTTCTTTCATATGAGAAGGGATGAATCTCTGATTAATACTAACAGTGCCTGCTGCACACCCATTTAGGGGCTCTTCATACTTCCAAAAAGCCAGAATTAATTTGTGTTATGGCAAGCACTCAAGATATATCTTCCCAGAGCAACAAAAAAGAGATTTGGGAAAATAAACTACTACAGCAAAAGGATTCACTTCATGGCAACTTGAAGAGATGCCTAGACTGGCACCAGGATAGAAAGTCCCACGTGTCTTGGGCCTGAAGAAGTATAAAACATCCAGTGCTAAATGACAGAATCATAGACATGGCAAGTTGTCACCAATGCAATGACATCAGAGATGACGTCCTTTGTTCTGGTCCTTTCCTTTAAGGGCAAGGTGAGCTGTACCTAAAAATGACCATCACCAAAGAAAAATGATAAACAACAAAGCGATGCCAACACTACAGCAGAATTATATAAGGGATGAAACTGCCAAAGTCTTGGTTCAAAATATCATTTTATGAGATTGAGGATAATAGTAGTGTTCTCCTAAACAGGGAAACCTGAAGAAAAGACCAGGAAAAAAAAACCTCTGGGGTCCATGAAAAGGCCTGAAAATTTCCTTTATCTCTTCTGGGTAGGGCCCCTCATCATTCCTCACTTTTGTTTCAGGGAAGGTCAACCCAGTTATTATTGTTAGTCTCTCACCCCATTTCACCATGGACTGAAGTGCAAATAAAATCTGGGTAATGTTTTAGCTTAGAAATAACTTCTTTTTTTTTTTTTTTTAATGCAATCATATTCCCTATCCCAACACCAGCTGCCACTGCAACAACAACAGCAACAAAATAGTGAGAATGGTGTCAGAGGAACAAACAGTCAGGATGGAGGAGGCAGGAGTACTTAAACTCTTAAACTCAGGAACACCACAGCAAAAAATAATCAGGTGAACCTCTACAGCCGAACAACAGTGTACATTAGGTATTAGCTTCTTGGCAAAGATTCAGTTCTCCAGCAGTGCAAAGACCCAGGTTCCATCTCCTCTTGTCCAAGGGTAAATACACTCTATTCATTTCTGTGAGATTACTTCAGATTTTCACTACTGCAAACCGGAGAAACGTCTGCCTCTTGTTTTAAACACCATTCCTCTAAGGAAAAACTGTTCAAAGCCTCCCTGCGCTTGAACTCAAACTTCACAGGTCCCAACAGGTGATGAAAACTGTCCAGGGCAATTTTTCTTCCCTTTCTATTAATTCCCAAAGCAGGCAACATTTAGAGAGGCTGAAAGCACAAGCTCATACCTTACATGAACATGTAACTGAGGTCATGGCTTGGCCAAGAACAAAGGAAGCAGATGGTTATTGTGTTTGGTTTTTTTCTTGAGATCTCATGAAAACACAGTCCTTGAAAGCTATTTTATTGCTCTCATCTGAAGTCCTTATATAAAATAGGACTGAAAAGGAAAAAAAAAAACACCTTATCTGTTGTCAACCTTCACAAGAAAAAAAATAAAGGCAGAACTGAAAAAAGTTCTCTCCTATTCTCCCTTCATATGTTTCCTCTCAGTTTAACTCAGGACTTGGCAAAAAAAATCCCATATAAATCTCAAGCAAATTATTCATCATGTCTTTCATCAAAATCATTAGCTCCCCTAGTCAGTCTGGGCAGGCAGCTGCTGTTTTAATCAAGCAAAACATATTAAAAGAGGTTTCAAATCACCTCACAAAGGGAACAAAAACTATTTATCAGTTCATTTTCCATCTCCATCAGAGTGTAATGCACTCACAAACAACAGAACCTGGGCCTGGAGGCAGTGCTGCAGTGTGGGATCAGACCTAAGATTCCTGGTCCTGAAGATGCTCCTGGCAGTTGGGGCAGGAAGACTGCAAGGAGCTAAATAACACCTTCCTACCTGCTGAGATCCAGGAGACCTCCAACTTCCATAAGCAAATATTATAACAAAACCCTGTAACACCTATGTAACTCTAATTGCTGAGAAATCACTGATACATCTATCTGACAAACCATCTCCTCCCCAACCAATCATTACAAGTTTGGGGTCAGTAGTATAGTCTAATGCAGGTCTAAGGTAGCAAAAAGGCACACAGTTCCCCAAATTTCTGCTGCTTTTCACCTGAAAATACAAAGGCAAGGGACTGTTGGATTTTACCTTCTGGGAAACACTGCACGTGTATATTTCAGATATATGAAGTAAAACACATTCAGTCAATTTGTGCATAGCTTATGCAAAAAGCAAGTTGTTCACTGGACAGCATAGAATGAAAATAGTAAATTAAAAAGTGCTATTTGGGTTAAAGTCTCCTGAGCATGAAGTCAGCTCTGATCTCTATTAACGCTGGAGAGGTTTTCTCCATCTGCTGCTGCTTTTACCCAGGATAAAAGGGAAAAGCTGGAATGAGCCATGGAGAAGCAAGGACAGGAACAGAGGCAGGACCACTAGTACTGGAATATAACTAGGGATAAATTACTCCAAACAACTGTGTTGTTATTTTATGCTTAGATAGCCCCTAGCACGGTAATTCCTTCTGCACCTCCACATCATGCATGTGGAAGCACTAGACAACTAATTACAGTTTAAGGTTACTTGTCATCTGTGTGAGTCTTTTGGGCTTCAGAGGATCTGCTCTAATCTCTTTGGTTTCATTTTTCTCCCACTGTTCTCATCTCAGTTTTCTTAGTGCCCAGGTGTTGTAAAGACTACAAATGGCTGTAATCCAACTCCTATTTTTTTTGTTGTTGTTGGTGGTGTTTTTTTTTCTTCCAGACAGTAGATTGGGCATCTCAGATCTATTCCTACTTTCCTCTGCTTTGCTGTATGACCTTTTGGAAAATTTAAGATCCTCTTCCTCCCACATTTATTTCCAGCATTTGTGAAATGCACATAATCCATATTTGAAATGTGCTTTGAAACCTGTACTTAAATATTATTTCATTAAATACTATAAAAGACCACAAATTATTTCAGATGGACAGATCATTTCAGTGGGAGAACTGCAAGTATTAAATCACCAAAGCAGCTCTTTTCTCACTTTTGTCTATTTGTAGGCAGACAGAAAGTATTTGGGAAGATTCATTTGACTTTCTGGCTCCCACTGAATTATTCATTGTTTGCAAGTCAAGTAGGTAATTCACCTTGCATACACTTCTCAAGTGCAGTGCTAATATGAAAACCACACTGAGTTGATTTTTCTGACAAACATTTTCATGTAAACAGCTGTCCTTAAAGAAATACATCCTCTCTCTATGCAAAAATGTTCAGTATTCTACAATGAATGGCAGGATACCAATAGATGTTAGATGGATTCAGACTCCTAAAAGCAATGCTCTTTTTCATACCTTTCCATCTCAATCTGGAATTTGCATTTCTTTCATACATTTAAACTTTCTTCCAAACCTTGCTGGCACATGAAACTGAAAACACTTCATCATTAAAATCCAAATTCCACTGAGATAGCATATGGCAACTCTGAAATGAAACAAAAAAAAATTTCTCCCTATGGGAAGTTGCTCGCTCCATACAAAGTCTTCATCCTTAGGGACAACAACCCAAACCAAATCATTTATATCCCCTTTTCCAGGTTTTTCACCAGCTAGCTTCCAGGAACTAAAAAAAAAAAAAAATACTAGCTGTATCTCATCTTCTCAAGGTAAGTGGTGGGCTTTTCAGTTTGCAGTGAATTACAGACCATGAGTAAAGTGCTTTCTCCTTTGAGGGACTGAACCACTCAGCTTGCATCATCTCCTCAGAACGGGAAAGTCTGCTCTGACTGAATGAAATCTCAGCTTCCTTAGATGTTTCCAGAAAAGGCAGAGTGAGCTGAGCTCCCCTGGATTTATTTGTGAGAAGCTCTAGTCCCTCACAGTGGCACTGCTGCCTCTAAGTTTGTTCTTAGCCATCCAGAACCAGTGAAGAAGACAAGTGAAGTAAGCAGCGAGCTACCCAGGGGAAGGCTGGCTGGAGCAGTCCTGGCTGATCATCAGATGCTTCTTTTGGAGGTTGTCTTCCACTAGCTATTCTTCCTTGAAACATGCATGAAACATAATTTTCACATTCTAGAAACTGAACTCAGACCGACAGAAGCCTGGTATTAGGATGTTCATTTGGAAAGAATAATGGAACTGAAGAAAACAGTCAAAAATGACCATGAAACAAATTCTGGAAAGTTCCAACCAGAAACTCTGAAACAAAATGAAACTTTTTTTTTTTTTCTTTCGCTAAATAAAATAATTTGGTGTTATAAAATATTTTTTTCTTGATAAAGTATTTCAAATATGAAAATGTAGATTCTACTTCCTTATGAGTCACTATCAACAATATGAGTTGAAGTCTTAAAGATATTTTTTTCTTTGGGAAAGAGTAATTATAGCTAGTTGACTGTCCAATGGAAAAATTTTCATAGGTCTTTTTTATAACATGCCCTGCACAAGTTGGGGAAGGGCCCTTGAAAATTATGAGATACATAAATGGTTAGAGCTGGAAACAGGGAAATAAGTTTAACATGGATACTTCCCTTCCTGTTTTCAGAAAATAAACAGTCCAATAGGAATCAAGGGAATTATTCCAAGAAAAGCTCATGTTCCAAAAGAAATAAAACAGATTCCAATGAATGTTTTCCTAGGAGAGCATTCCAGCTCAGAAGTGAAAATAGAGCAAGCACTGCATAATTATATTAGTATAACCTGGCCTAAGATATCCAGCATTTTTGTCCAAATTCTGCCAGTGATACTTGCTGGCCCAAGGGAACAGGTCCAGGAGATAAGTGAAGGTTTTACAACACAAGTTCAGCTTGTTTTGAGTTGGAAACAAAGAGCAGCTAAAATGGTGCTTACAAGGTTTATAGAAGGTATCTCATTTTTTTAAGTCATTCTGCAGTCACTGACTACACTGTGGTTTTTCCAAAGCATGAAGTAGCTACAGCAAACAGGTCCTCAAAGTCCTTGTTTTGCTGGGAGAAAATGTCTCCAGACATAATAGCCCTGACTTTGGTGGAACCACAGGGAGGACAAAAGCAATCCACTCTGCAGGGCAAGGCTGGCTGAGCGCCAGGGAAAGCTACAGCCAAACACAGATGATGAGCTCTGCACTGAGTTTATCATATTTGCTGGATGACAAAGCCAAGTTAGATAGGAACAAATGTAATCAATCCCTCAGCCTCAGACTCCAAGACAAAACACAGGGCATCTCCTCACTCCAGTGGCTTATTTTATTTTTCAGGTGCTTGATAGGGACACATCCAATGTATTTGTGCCTCCTCCAAAGAAAAAGAATAGGGGTGTGAAGAGCTGGCAAGGAAGAAGAGAACCAGGTATTAATGCTGACCGTAGCACTGCAGTGTTACATAACCTAGAGCCTGGCAGTAATCAGCTCAGAGACATTGCTGTGAGACCAGGAGCATAATAATAATTAGATCTGGCTATTCTGGTTCTCCTGTGAAGACTTCATGTCTGCAAAGCTCATGGATCCCTTACCATATATTCCTCTGTATGGAAGTATAATGCTCAGAATCAAGTCAGATAAAGACCCTGAAGACAGAAGATTTACATTGATGACATATTAAATCTGTGCCCATAATAAGGGTGTATTTCTTTTCAGCACTCAGCTTGCAATGTAAAACACAAAGCTGTATTTTCACAGAAATGTCGTCATTCAGATATCACTCCTTATAAGCAAATATTGTAATATTTAACAGAGTACATTTATAATGGTATGGAATTGATATTTTACAAACAGTTAGGGAAAATATGTACCATAGGGATGTTTAATATTTCTTAGTCTTTCCATGGTGTTTTGTTCTACCCAGGCATGTTCTCTCCCTCAGTATGGAATTTCCCAAGGCCAAGAAGCATTTATTCAACTTCACCAACCCATAACATACATATTAGCATTTTAATTATTATTGGCTATTTTGAGCTCTTAGAGGCTGAAAAAGCAGTAGTCCAATGCAGCATCAAATAACTACTGCAGCAGACGACTCAGAAATAATTTAGATCTAAACCTTTCATTTATTTCCATTGTATCTCCAAATACTGCAATCAACTTTCAGTGACCTTTGTAAAACCCCTTTTTGTATTCATGGAGCACGTCATGCATAGAGCAGTAAAGGAGGTTAAATAGCATGAGTGGATGCACTACATAATACATTTATTGTGTGATACAGTAGCATATGCCATTAAAGATATTCTTTTAACTTAAGTCTCTTAGGAGAAAGGGGATAGAGTTTTCAAAGTCACAGCCCTGTGACACAAGCCCTGGTACACCATGCTTAGATACACCCCAAAAAGCAACACCAAAAAATATTCCAGTCTTATGTTGTTATTGATTTAACTGCACACCCTCAGCTGCACCATCTTTTATTTACTGCCAATGTCATATACATTAAATGGTTCTGGTCACATAAGTGTACACACAAGAAACCTCATCAACTGTTTTAACATTTGATTTTGACATTGATTTTCTGACATAAATAAAGAAAATAAATAAACTTACAATTCTACTTCATTCTAGACCTATCATCTCACAGTCTGAGTACCATATACTATCAGATACAATATTTTACTAATTCTATAATCTTCCCAAGTCGTATGTTAAACAATGTAATGAAAATCTTTTGAAAGGCAGTTTTCCAGCCTCTGTATTTTGTATTAGGCTTAGAGATTTGCCCAAAAGAAAATAGAACCCAAAATGTTTGGTTGCATTGTTCCTGAGGAAGATTTCTTAGCATACAATTCACATTGTACAGGAGAAAAGAAAGTAGAGCTGAATAGACACACTTCCTAAACTGGAAGTGAAGCCAACCTTGAAGACAGAGTTGCACATGGCAGTCTGAATTCTGTCACAGCTCTAATGTTGGTAACGTGGTCATTTTTGAACCCCCACATATTTTGAACTCATCAAGTACCAACAGTATGCCTATGGATTCCTGGATCCATTGAATGCTGAGATACTCACAACCTTCAGTGACTGCTAGCTCAGCATATCAATGAACTGCATTCCTTTTTCAAAACCAAACCAAACTTTTCTTAAACCAAAGCAAAATTCTGCATCACAGTGGGTTCCATGTTAATGCAAAGCCACTGGCTCACTCTGTCTGTTCTTCTCTATGTCCTACTAAGAAGACCCTAAACCATACAGCCTCGCCACTGCCACTGCTTGCACTGTAATATTTAACAGACCTCTCTGAAGATCCTAGGCTGGAAATTGCACAGACAAACAACAAAAGCAATGCCTGCTCTACGAAACAGAGACTCTGCATCAGGCAGGAAACAAGAGGGAAACAGGAAAAGGCAGAGGGAGACAGGGGAGCGACACTGCAGTCAGGAGAAAAGACATCAACAATAAAGCAGAAACTTAACTAATGCAAATTCAGCAATTTACAGGCAGCAGAACAGAGGCTGAATGTGGCCAGCTATCACAACAAGTTTTTGTAAAAGTACTGAACTTCCTCATGGTTATAAGTGGTTTTGAGAAATAAAGCTCATTCTATTGCCTCACACCAAGTATCCTGTTCAGCAATACGAAAATGATGCAACACGTGACACGAAGTAGCTTCAAGGGGTCACCTGAACCATCCCAGAGCCACGGAGAGAAATTAGCCACATCCAGCTCAGCCATGGTCACTGTCTAACCTTGTCTTAAAACCACCAACCATGCAGACTCCTCAGATCCTGGTAGCACCAGGATTACAGTACATCACTGCTTTTATTTTTGGAAAATTCTACAGTAATCTGCACAGTGCTGCCTTTGCCCATCAGTCTATTACCCTACATTACATTCATTTATATTTTTTTCTAATAGAAACACTTCTGGCTTACCCTGTAACCTCAGTGATACAGTATTTTCATAAAAGATACTCTATGTTTGAGTTTGATATCATTTTGATAGTCTGTTATTTTATTGTGGGCAGCTAATGGTGCTTTTTCACATAACATAGATATAAAAGGTTTTCAACATTCTTTAATGTTGATGTTGATCAATTGGTTTCTTTTCTCTGTCCTTCTAGTTACAAATAGAAATGATAGATCAGTTAAGATTAGCTTTTACATTGTCCTGGACATAATTTTCTCCAGTAGCAAACCGTTTGAAATATTCCATACTCAATGGCATTGTAATATTTTACTTTAGAATTGTATTGCACATCACAAATACAATATATATAAATATATATATATAGGCAGTCCAAAGATGAGCCAGTGATGCCACACAAAATCTGAGGAATTTAAACTTAGAAACTGCGAAATTCTTCAGCACCTGCTCAACACCCTCACACTGCAGTGAAGAGGACTTCCCTATCATTCTGAGTGACAGCTTAAGTATCTGAATAACTCTAAGCCTCATCTTTTTTTATTATCAGAGAGTCCTTTTTCTGAAGACAGAAACTCATCATATACTAATTGTGATACCTGAATTAAAGAGCAGCTAGGTGTTTTTCAGCTGGAGCCCTCACTGGTCACCTACACAAAACAGAGCTGGACAGGGCTTTCCATGAGCAGTTAAATCCAGCAACCCTCGCTGGGCAGGAAGAGAGTCTAAAAAGGCCAGGGACAACAAAAATAGATTTCAGATTCAGTTTTCAACAGGGAGTCCCAGGGAATTCAGCAATCACTGTCTGCAGTGACAACAACCACGCTATGTACGTAGTACAGTCACAAACCAAACTTGATGCCTCACTGAATTTCTGATACATTTCTTATGACATTATCACAGAAACAATTTAATGACCTAAAGACTAGCTTATCCCCTGCATTCTGGAGGCAGAGGAGTACCCCCTTACTTATATAAGCATTGCAAGAAGGGCAGAGTAATGGGAAAACCTTTTTCCTCACTTAACAGACACTTAAATCTCCTCTTTGCAGCCCTGATGATTTCTTGTTTGGAATGACACACTTCATACACCATATTTCCTGCAATTACTTATCTGTACTCTGCTGCCTGTATGACCCTTTCTCTTTCCATGTCTGAAGTGCAGGTTGAATTCTACCTTCCCAGAAACTGACTCTGAGCATTTTTTTATAACACTGTGTTGTAATCTCTGCTGCTTCTTTTTCCTTGTGTTCTCAGATAATAAACCCGTATATTTCAATAACCACCCACCAACATCTGCAAAGGGTCCAATTACCATAAAAGAAAAATGCCCATTTAAGCATTAAATTTTCTCAGCAATAAGACATACACAAGATCAATTACCAGATGACATACAGGTGACTCAAATTGACTCAAAAAAATTGTCTTATTTTCTTACAATGCTGGCCAGCTGGCTTAATTATGAATTAGAAACACACAATCTTCAAAAACAGCCCTGAGCTGTGTGGGAAAGCAAAATAAATGCAGTGCAAGATGGTCTCAACCTAAAAAAGGTAACAGTACCAGAAGAGGCCTCCCTCTGTGAAGTGGTACAAATTCTTGGAAACCCTTCCTCAAACACACTGGATAAAGCATAACACAACTTACAGCAGAAATGATAACCCAGGGATCCATTCATGGAAGGCACTGCCTGTTTTCTGCACAACATGCTTCATTTCATCAGGATGGCAGAGACAAAACTTTCTTCAGTACTTGTGTGCAGTGCAGCTTCAATGAATACTGTGTAGGTTTGAGGGTGGTTTGGGGGCTTTTCAGCATTGGAAAGAAGACATTTCCTCCCATGAGTCTTTCTTGGCTGTTCAATATTTATTACAGATACTTAAGCAGAGCTTTTACTACCTAACATTCCATGTCATATCAAAAAGACAACAATAATGCAGGTGTAATGCTACCCTGTAGTCTCATAAAATTATGGCAGCTCCAAACTTCTCCTGAACATAATCCTACCAGAATGCCAGCCCCACAACAACAGATATCACAGCAAAATGCTAAATAGATTTTACTGGGAAGTCAGTCAACCTCTACCATCTGCAGCATGTATTTACATAAAAGAGACAAAAACAGGAAGGGCTTTTTGTCCTACCATTCTCCCATCCCTCTGTCCTAACACACACACACACCTCCCTGCAGGGCAGAGAACTGGATGATGAACCTGAAGCCTCCATCTAAGATTTGAGAGGGCATGGCAAGTCTTGGGCATTACATTAATTTATATCATGTTTAGCTCCACAGAAGTCAAAAGTTTTGTATGAATCTGGGATCGCTGCTGTGGTGAAGTGCACAAAACCAGTTTTTTCCCTCTATCCAGAGTGTCAACAGCAGGATTACAACAGGGAACTGGTCAAGTGATGGCTCTTTCTTCTCCTGCTGCCCTTTTGCTTTCAGGAGCAAAGCAGCTTTCTTCTCAGATGAAGGAAGTATCTTGGGATGCCTTCCAAGATTTTTTTTTTTTTTTTTTTTTTAACCAGGGAATCAAACTGGTCAGGAATCTGAGAAATCCAGATGTGGGGCACAGAGCAGGAGGAAAAATGCCAAGAATTGCCATTTAAAAAAAAACCCCAATTGTTAATTGCTCTTGTTGCTTTGCTCCAGGGACAGAATGTTATTTGCCTCCAGTAACAGAAGGCTGGAGAAACAAGTTACATCTCCACAGCAAATACAAAGGTCTGAACAAAGGAAAGCTCTAATGGCTCCTAGTCCTTGTGTCCCCAGATCACTGCACTCCACACTGGCTGGAGAGCTACAGAGAACTGAGGAAAACTGGGTTTTTCCTGATCTTATCAGGAAGACTTTAATTTCTGCAAAGGGGAAGATCTGTGCTGACACCTGAGAGAGTAAGACAAAAGGTTCCACCTTTAGCCCAGCTCAAACCTGCCACTAATGTGGTGGAAAAGGCCCTGATGATTGACTTACACTGCACTGCCATTGCTAAGGGCTGCTGTGCTGCTTCTTCCCAAGCTGCCATCCATCCCCTCTTTCTCCCTGTCAAAGAGGAGCCATGGATGAAATATTAAGCTCTGGCAGCACTGCACAACCCCTGCCTGGGTGGGGCAGAGGGCACTTCTGCATTCACAGGTTGCAAGGGTCCAATCACAAATAAGCCAGACACATTAAGGGGGCATGTAAAGGATCTCAGGTGAGGAAGGAGAGGAAAGATTTTGTTTTATTCAATTAAAAGCTTAAATCCTCTGCATTTACAACCCCCTTCTTCTCCTTGTCCCATGAGACAAGCAGTTTGGGAGTACTGCTAACCATGGGCACTTGGGTTAACTACTCCTGGAAGAAGCTCTGCATCCACCCTCCTCAGATTCCTGGATCAGCACAGCCAAGTCTCCCATTCTAATCCCTTTCTGAAATGTAACAGCTGCCATCACTGAGATGTTTCTTTCCAAAGAAATCATTATCTAAGTGCCAAACTCACTGTCAGTGGAAAGTTTTCATCTAACCTTTCCTCCCTCTGTACATACATATTTATTCTCCCAACAGCAACACAGATCCACTAGCATAGAGATATCAGTAATGGGACTCAGCTCTTCTCTGTATATTATAGCTTCTTTCCTGAGCAGGATTAATCTTGGCAGCTGTCTGACAAAAGAGACTGAGTGGGAGGAAAATGGTTTTATCTAAAACTTGGAAAAAAACAAAATCATCTTCGAGAGAAAAAATTATGTTTCAATCCTTCTCCCTCAGTGGAAGATTATTTACAAGCAGAAAATCACCACCACCAGCAAAAAATACAGAAGTATTGATCAAAAAGGTAACAAAATAAATAAAAGGAAAGAAAAAAATTCCATGGTAATGTGGCCACATTTAAAAATGTTTACATAATAATACAGCTGAGACAACAGCTGTATTTATAATATAGGAGAGCAGAAGGTAAGTCAGCTTTGAAGATAACATTGAAACTGTATTGGGTGTGAATGGTCTGGTTTTGGTAGCAGTGGGGCTGCAGGGGTGGCTTCTGTGAGAAGCTGCTAGAAGCTTCCACCATGGCTGGCAGAGATGAGCTCTGGCAGCTCCAAAGACAGACTTGCCACTGGCAAGCCTGGGACAATCAGAAATGGTGGTGATGCATTTAAGAAGAAAAAGAAAGTTATTGAGCAGTTGTAATTGCCAGAGAAGAGTGGGGTGAGAGCATGTGGGAGGAACAACTCTGCAAACACCAAGGTCAGTGCAGAAGGCAGGAGGTACCCCAGGCACCAGAGCTGGGATTCCTCTGCAGCCTGTGGTGAGACCATGGTGAGGCAGCTGTGCCCTGCAGCCCGTGGGATCCATGGGGATGCAGAGATCCACCTGCAGCCCACGGAGGAGCTGTGGCTGCCTGAGAAGGGGCTGTGACCCTGTGGGAGGCCCATGGAGAGAGGAGCCCACGCTAGAGCAGCCTGTCCTTCAAGGGCTGCACCCCATGCAAGAGTGACCCCACGCTGCAGCAGTTTGGGGAGGACTCTTCCCATGGGATGCACTCAGGCTGGAGTTTGTGGAGAACTGTCTCCTGTGGGAAGGTCCCCACAGTGGCTCAGGGAAACAACTCCTCCCTGAGCAACCAAAGAAAGCACAGGTGAGAACTGACCATAACCCCATTGCTTGTCTCCTTGCACTGCTGGAGTAGGAGGTGGAGCTGGGAAGGAGGGAGGGGTGGGAGGGAAGGTATTCTTAAGTGTTCATTTTACTTTTCATAATCCCACTCTGATTTTGTCAGTGTAATAAATTCAATTCATATCTCTCCCTACAGCCTGTATTGCTGTAATTGATGTTTGATGAGTGATCTCTCCCAGTCCATATCTCAACACATGAACTCTCCTTTGTTATATTTTCTATTCCCTGTCCCACTGGGAAGGAGAGTGACAGAGTGAATTAGCACACACCTGGCATCCAGCCAGCATCAGCCCACTACAGAAACAAATCCCATGGTGTTTTTTTTTTTTTTTTCCTTTAGCTATGGTGGAGCAGGAGAGGACTCCATTTCCCATCCTGCCTCTTCTGTACTAACAAACAAAGCAATATGAGTATCTCTGTATTTCTGACTGACTTTTCCAGGGCAATCCACACTTACAAAACATACCACTGGCCCTCACTATTAAAAGCAAAGTTTGCTCTTAGAGAAGCTCTATTTCCCCTTACTCACAGAGAAGACTCTCTAAAGTTCCCCTTGCTCTGAGGCTGTGTTGTGACCCACTCTTAGATGTTGATGTCAGTGTGGGTACCTTGTTTCCAGTCTCTCTGGCCAGCACATGCTCGTCCCACTCAGCTCATGGACTCCTCCACACCCAATTCACTCAACCTTCTCACTGACCCTGGGCTTTTGTTCCAGCCTGTCCCACTTATTCTCTCTTCACATTCACACTGATGCCTGGTCCCATACTGCTCTGGCTCCTCACAGCTTTATTCCACCCAGGGCCCTTATCCTTGCTGTCACCTCCTCCCAGCTGTCTGCACCCATGGGTCAGGGCAAGGGCTACCTTCCTGTCTGCGGCTCCAGGGAAAATCCAGCAGCCCCTTAAATGAAGTCTTCCAAGGACAAAAAAGCCTAATGGCTGACCTTTTGGTCTGAGATATTTCTGCTAAAGGAATAAACAGATAATGGTACACGAAAATGCAATTTCCCATGGAGGTGGCTGCTATGTCTTAGTTCATTTAGAATTCCAGCTTAAAGATGTAAAAATTGTGAAGGGAATCCCCTCCCTGCAATTAATTTGGCATCAAAGGTATATAAGCTAAAATAACAAAGTAGAAATGCACCTGGAAACCACAGAAATTTGCAATTGATGCTAAAGAGTCAAAGCAAACCTCTCCTGGAAGGTTCTCCATACCTCAGATAATGTAATTTAAATAACAAAACAGCCTCCATTTGAAGCAGTTCAGTTCACTGTGGAATTTGCCCCCTTGACAATAAGGATCCCTGACAGGGCAGTACTGACAGCAAAAGCCACATGCACCTGCACTTTTTTCTTGAACAGTTCAATAGGACAACACACTATGTGACAACACTACATGTACCTTCATCCACTGCCAGGACTGCTCCAGGCTTCAGCAGTATGAATCTATTAAATAATGTTAAAACCGTTGTATTTGAGATGGTTCTTCAAAACAAAAGACTAATTCTTGCTGGATTTCTAGAAATTTAATAACATTCCATTCCCATCCCCTTGACTGCAGTGATGTTTATCACATAACTGCTGTAATGTTTTTAGCATAGCTCCAAATTATTTTGGTTCAAACATACAGTCAATTTTACAAAAGAAAGCATTTTTGAGCATTTTAAAAGACATGCAGACCATGGAAATGATGCAGTAACCTGTTTGCACAGTGCTGTGACATCTGTCTTAGACTCCTGAAAAGCTGACATGGGATCCTCAAGGGACTCCCTTGATTAAAAAACACTAATTAATTGAGTGAACATCTGTGCTGTTTTTCAGCTAGTAACTAAAATTAGCTGGGCATTGTAACATCCTTAAAAGTGAAAAGTATACAGAATAAGTGCAACCCACTTTCTTACATTTAGGTAGGGCCAAGCAACTTTTGCAGCAGCATCTACCGTAACAGTCCCTGAGAGATTTTTATAGCCTTGTGGTGGAAGTTTTCTTCCTGGCTAGCCTGAAGGCAGGAACATTTTATTCTTGGCTTCACACATTAACATATTAACCATGACAGTGCTGACATTTGTTGCTAAATAAAATTGATTGTAAATGGTCTAGAAACCTGCCATTACATTTAGAAATTACTTTTAGAGTTTGAAATGAAGCACTGTCAACTCATGTTTATACACAAATTTGACAGGAATTTTTATGGCTTCACATAGAAAAGAATCTTCACATAGAAAAGAAGAAAGGAAATAAGACTAATTATTTTAATTGCTCTCAAACTGTATTACATAAAGCAACTGACCTATATAGTATCATAAGAGCTCAAGGACTATTCAACAGGACAGGCTAGATGAGAAAATGTCATGTTACACATGGAAATGAAACATTGCTTCATCCCCCTTCCATTTTCCAGTGCAAACCACGAAGTCAGAGTTCACCCAGGCTCATCCCTTCCCTCACATGAGAGATAGTCTTAGTTATTTAAACATGGGTTTATTCCCTGAAATCAAAGGAGGGAGCCACTGGTACGCAGTAGCATGATGAGGAGAAGATTATCAGGAGAAATGAGATTTCACTGCATGTGGCAGAAGCCAACTGGGAGTATAGAAACTGCAAGTATCAGATGCCTACAAAAGGGACCATCTCTGAACGAGGAGGTAGATTCACTTAAGCTGTTCTTAATAGCAGTGCAGACACTTAGCCTAGAGATATCAGTGCAAGAGCCAGCCTGGAATTAGTACAGGAGTGCTCAGACATGTAATATTAGGCTGCGGTGAGAATTGGTGGTTTCATACAAATACTACAGGTATTTGTAAAATATTCAGAGACTTACAGAAATATTTCTTTCCAAAGAGCATATGGAATGACTGCACAGTGACTGTACCCAGCTACTACTTTTCAATGTTCTGACTTAATTGTGTGCTTTTTCTCTTAAATTTTCTCTTAAGTGACTTTACAAGATTGGGTGGTTCAGAGACAGGAAACATCTCAGGACATTTGCTTTAGTATCCACTAATTGTAGTATTTCCCCAGTGATTTACTCTCTGATCCCTGCTTAGTAAACAAAACAATGGAAGCCTGTGAATCTCTGTTCAAGGCAGGTTGGACATGTCTCTGCCTCGTAACCCCTCACCTGTATCTGGTTTGTCTTTAGAGAAAGGGACAGGAAGAGGTACCCTAGAGCACCCAACTATCAGCATCTTAGGACAGAGCACTGGGGCAGGCAGCACCTGGAACCTCTGTGGTTCCCTCACATGGCTCTCAACTACAGAAGTGACCAGCCATGGGCATCCTAGTTGGACCTGGGCCTGGAATCATTTGAAATTTCTGTAGAAGGAGGAAAATTAAGCTGAGAATTCATCAGACCTTGCTTGCTCTTGTGTCACAACAACAATTATGATCTTATTTAAACTATTTTCCTCTTCTTCCTACTCAAGTGTTTCATTGTCACAGGTGTTCCAATAACACAAATCTGGCAATCACATTCTGTCTGGAATAGAATTGTTTCCCCCTCCTCACAGTGCAGTGAATTGAAATCTTAATGAAGGATTAAAAAATAATCTATTTGCTGTCATGATATCATTCCTTAGGCTGACCTACTTTCTTTGGGCAGTAAATATACTTTTTGTGCTGCCTGGTCCAACTTCAGCCCAGTATTAAACTGGAGCAAAAACTCTGCATATAAGTTAAAAGAATTTGTCAGTGCCAGTGCCAGCTCATATCTTTCCACAAAAGGGGCCTTTTTCTCCTGTCTGAGAAGTTTATGCTTCTGAAAACTGAGCACACCATTTGTAGACTGCAATCAAGAGCCCCTAAAAGAACTACTCAAGTTTGACAGCTCACACTCCCCTAGTAACTGGTGGTTATACTATTCCGTGAGAAGGAATCTCTGGTGATTGCTAAGAAAGTGCCACTATTCATACCACAGTGTATTCAGAGCTGAGTAACCCATGGGTAGCAGGATTCATGGAGGGGACAACCAGGAGAGGTACCTCAGACAGCTTCTCTCCACATTGCAGAGTGCACAGAGATGTCCCGGAGACTACGGCATCACTGAGTCTTACAGGAGAGAGGACACGTCTCAGAGAATGTATGACTACTTCTGACAGTGAAATAAAACTAAGAGCTGAGGCTATTTGGGAAGTGTGTGCATACAGAAGCCACCAAGCTTGAAACAAGCACTGGGGAAAAAAAACCCATAATCATAGCCACAGATTTGATCATCATAAAAAATGGTCTGTGTCTCAAAGGAAACATGACAGTGCACATAGCGATGGAACACTTACCCTGGAGTCCTTTTCCAGACGAAGCTTGTGTTGAAGGCTGCGTCTTCTCCTGGCTTTAGCAAGGCCATTGTGATAAAAAAAGTATCCAGATTCTAAAAAAGGGAGCTGAGGAAGAAGAGAGGAAAAAAAAAAAAAAACCATCATGGAACTATTGGTTGTTAATAAGGATGAGAAGAAAAGTTTTACCTGTGAAGTGATTCAGGAATCTACAAGACTTGTGAAGAGTTATACCAAAGAGCCCAAATCACTCTTGAGAATGCCACTCCTAAGTTATTTTTGAGAAGGGCACCCAGCAGCATTAAAGTTGTTTGCTACAGGTTTATAGTGCATAACTTCACTTGGATGCACTTGGTACTCTTCCACCATACATTTAAGGTCAACAGTGCCAATATTTCTGACAGGCACCCCAAATCACAAGAGGAAGCATTCCCTATTTCCTGAAAAAGCCAGAATAAAAGACCAAAATTAATTGCAAAAGATTTGAAACTCCAGAGGTCATCCCATAAATGCTTTGCTGAGCTGTTGTAACATACCCAAACAGACACCATAAGATGGAAGGCAGAAAGCAAAGAGATTTCCACTTTCAGAAAAATACAATACTTGGAGTTCCTTCTGAGCACCCCGAAATGCAACATACAAAGCATATCAAGAAAACAGTCAGCTCAGTGTTCAGATGGGAACAGTTTTCTGCACCTTTAATGTCCAAGACATTTAAGGAGCAAGCAAACACCTCTGGAGGGTTTCCCATTATTAAATGCATTTCTCTCCTCTGGACTGGCAGAGAACAACTGGAAGGCTCGTATACATTTAGCTTTTAGAAGGCTAAAAGACATAATGTTAGGAGAGCATCATCCCACTTCCAGCACTTGATTAGGAAGCTCCACTTGAATCTCAAATGATCAGTTCTTTCCCTGTTTGAACTTAATAGGGACATTCCAGTTGAAGATTTAAATCTAAGCAAGTAACTGCACATTTTTAAACTAAGCTAGTCCTTGTAAAAGTTGTAAAAAATGGTTGGGAAGTTACACACACACTTAATGCTATGAATACTTCAATTTCAAAGTATTTTACCCTGCATGTAAAATACCTTTTTAAAAGAGATATTCTAGAACAGCTATGACAGCCTGTTCCTCTCCTTTTTATTATCTATACTGCATGATAACATAAACATCTTAGCAGGAGTTCAAAATTATTTACTGAAATACCAAGGCTGATGTCTAGATAGGAAAATGTTGAGAAAACCTGAGCTGAATGCAGGTAGCGGTGTCATGAATAAAATAAAACAGATTCTGTTCCTTTATACACATATATACAGTGCGTAAATATAAATTACCTTCTACGAAATTACCTCCTGTTTCAGTCAATCTGTCACTATATCTGGTACATTTCCACAAACATAATTTACTATACGTAGAAAACAGTGTGGAAATAGAAGATAGTGAATTCTGAAGGTTTAAAATCTGGTAATTCCAAAAATGAGTATGCAAGTTTGGGTTTTCTTTTTCTTCAAAGTACTTCTTTATGTTAATCGAAACATCTACTATCAATGAAATGAAAGCATTTAGTTTTCATGTTAAAATTCCATTCTGTATGACATATAAATGTGAAGTAGCTTAAAAAAAAAAAAAAAAAACCAAAACAAAACAAAGCATTCTGTTCAGATAAAAAGACCTCTTTTAAAGTGTTTATAAAAGGTTAAGGAGATTTCATCAAAATCATTATGGTTCCCTGGAGCTGATCTGCATGGCTGACTGGAAAGCTTTTCTGGGCGAATAATCAGAATATTTAGCTTCAGCTCCATACACCTGTGAAAAATACAACAGCTGAGGTAGAAGGAGCAAGACTATGAAAGCTCACAGTAAAGGCCAACCAAGTCCCCTGCACTTTGTATATATCCTCAGAGTCAGAACTCTGAAAGTTCAAATTCTGTCTGGGTTTAGGTAATAGTTTTAAAAAGCAAATTTACATTTAAACTTGTATCTGACATCTTTACCGACTGGGTGATAGGTATTTACATAATCCAGAGTTTGGTAATAGATCTGGCTCTCCAGGAAAGGGCCCTTCCCCCACACTGAATATATTACTCTATCCCTCAAAAACATGCAGGGGAAAAAATCTAAATAGGCAGATTAGTTACAGCTAAAAATCCATCCTGGTGTGATATCCATTACCATCCTTTGCTGTCTGTGGCCCAATTAGCCTTCTAACTCTCTCCATGAAATCAAGCTACTTTTCTTCCTTTTATTTCTGTATCAACCATTAAAATCAAATCCAGTCAAATATTGATCTTAATGTTCTTCCATTAAGGATTAGTCTAAGCAATTCTGAAGATATCTGGAAATATGTAAAAGATATTTGCTGTTTGTCTCCATATAAGGTTAGTTTCTAATACCTCTTAGCATGAAGCAATATTGCATATAATAGCCTTTTAAAGCTGGTGTACTCAAGTTTGACCATAAGCCTTTACAATTAGTACAACAGTGACCAGATTTATGGACAAAGTCATAAGATTGACTAAGATTATTCCACTCTTTCCACAGTTATGCCAGTAATCTTTGAGGAACTCGGATATTTTATGATTCACATGGTTTTTCACACCAGATCAATTAAACCCAGAGGGGGACACCTAGGAAGGCAGCTCAGTGAGGCAAGATTATGTGATCCAGCACTGTGAATTGTGAATAATTAATAGCAGAAACCAAGTAATTTTCAGGAAGAATCTAAACCCTGCAGTAAATCCTTGAAATCAATGAACATACATTTGGGAGAAATCAGACACCATGGAAAGGGCCTAAAATGTCAAGATTTGAAGAGGATTTTGCACTGAGATCTGTGAATACCACAAGAAATGACTGAAACTTCCAATTGTGAGGGACTTCTGCTACCAGGCCAGTAACTTCTTGGCCACAACCAATAGAGGACACAGGTAGCTCACAGCAGGATTTACATTCCCACTATCAGCTACTCTTTTGATGTGGAACTACAGCTCCAGCTACAGCAAAAGAGCAAATAGTGAAATGAATAGTGCAAATAATGAAGTGAAATGAAAACAGATCTCTTGTACATAAAGACTCCGAAGTGTCATCAGCAGTATCTGCTCTGTAATGTTGTAGCTGTAAAGCTGGAATTGTTATGGAGAAAAATTCCTCTTCTGGCAGCAGCAGGCTCAGCATGTACCATGGAACAATAATGCACTCAGCCTGGTGTCTCAGGTTTTTTTTTGTAAGACAAAAGAAAAGCTTCCTGACCTAAAAAAAAAATTAGCAATTAAGTAAGATAACTAATTACTGGAAAGCACTTTAACATTCACTTGAGGAGGATTATTTAGAATTAGAAAGAGGCCTAGTTATTGCCTTGATGTATAAATATTGTCCATTACAAGGCACAACTGCCAGAATCTCAGGAATTACAAGCACTTCATTACTTGCAATATTTGTGTAAAAGCACTGGTGGAAAATACATACAAGCAAAACCAGAATCACAAATACAAAACAGCAAGTAGAGCAAAATATTTTATATCCACCTGCCTCCTTCTTTTCTTCATATTTGCAGCCTCCTTGTGGTTATTAATAACACTTTCTGAAGCAAAAATGAAATGTGTTTAACCATCTTCCTGAAGGACATGGAGCAGAAAATAACTTTCAAAACTTCTGTGATCAACTAAATGCAGGAAAGAAAACCTCTTTCAGTGGAAGAGGCTTAACTGAAGGCAAAAGAGACTTGATGATCTTAGGGTCTTTTCCAACCTTAACAATCCATGATTCTATGACAATGGCTAAGATGTACCATTTGGCATAGAAAGAAGCAGGAAAAGTTTCATACTGTCCACAGTTTTAGCACCAATATTCTGAGATACCTTAGCTGTTCTCATGTTACTGCTGAACCACAGAGGTTGAGGTGCAATTATTACTGAAATAAAAATTAGTAAGTTAAATTCATGGTTCTCAACCTTCCTGCACTCTCCTCCTTACAGTCCTTCCCCAGAAAGAAAAGGGAGTGACTCCCTGCTGCCCTAGATGCCACTGCTGGAAGAAGGGCTGTAAACACACAACTACACTTCTCCCCTACCAGGCCCAAGCATTGCTCCTGAGAGATGCCATTCCCTGGTACTAAAAGGGAGAAAAAGACAGTCCACTGCTGAGCCCTCAACTGCTCTGAGAAGGAAAAATCAGGTATAAAGTAGCCTGTTCCTCAGAGACACCTGATCTAGGATGGGGCAGCACACAGAGATAGCTCCCCAGAGTCCACGGCTCCCATCCCCTCTTGTCTACTTGACAGAGAAAATCAAACTGCCCTTCTTCCTTGGTCTTGCCTTGAACAATAAGCACAGTGACACCAGTTGCAGTTTTGCCTGTCACAAAGCAAAGGAAATCAATATCAGCTGCAAAGCAGGGCAGAAGTTTAGAGAAAAGCCACAGGAAGACTAAAATCAGATACTGTTCCTCAGTCTAAAACTGCAGGAAGTGAGACCACCTTGGGCAGAGCTAATACAGCAAACAAGCATCAGCATCTCCTGACCAGAAAAACCCATCTAGCAAAGGTATTATGAAGTGTCGGAACCCAAGGTGTCCCTCAGACACTCTTGGATGTTCTGGGCCCAGGGCAGAAGCCTCTGAGACCCTGGCAGGCGGCCAGGGACCCCTGTGGTCTTGAGCTTGACCCATGGAACAATTTACCAACCTTGCAGGAAGAACAAGAAATCACAAAAGTTTAGATATTATAATAGAAGTAGTCACAAAGTGAAAGGTAAGATTTTTGAGTGCTGTACAGGGGGGTTTTAGGCCTTGTACAGAGGGGTCTGAGTTTTGTACATGGGGGTCAGAAGTTCTAAGATGGAGGGATTTGGGCGTGCCCTGTCCTCCTTCTTTCTTCCTCCTATTCTCCATGTTCTTGGTGGTGTTGGCACTCACAGATTGGTTTAGAGTAGAAAGTCACTGTTCAATATAGGTAGTAGGCATTGGGAAAAAACTATAAACACCTAATACGTAATGTGTGATATAAAAGATGGCACCAGCCCCTCGGGGAGGAGAGACGGGGACAGCCAGAGACGGGGACAGACAGAGTCAGGGACAATGTCAGGGAGTCTGTGTGCCTTGAGATAACATGCAATAAACTGCCTTGAGACCGGACGACTGAAGACTACTGAGTCTTTCTTTGAAGGCACGGGTTGGAGGAGAGACTTTACCACCATCCGGAGTCACCCAAATCCGGGGAAGACTCCGGCAATGAAGCAGCAATAAATTCTTAAGAACATTCCCAAGTCGAATTAAGCTGCCAGTGGCATCAATACTTTATCTGGCTCTCAGGGAGAGGTCCAGCATTCACATCCTGTCACTAGTTTTAAGAGGTAATATAGAATACAAAAATAAAGATGAACATTGGTTCCAGGGCTTATCTTTAATACCAAATTTTACTGGCTCCTTGTCTTTAACATTGCATTTTACTGGCTCACTACATACATTATGGTGCCCACAAAAAGCTTAAGAACAACCTGGATTGCCCCATCTTGTTTTAATGGGAACTATCTCTGCCCAGCCTTCCCATACTGCCTGTCACACTGTTTCACACAATGCAGAATCCCTGCAGCACTCTGCTGACTTATGTGCATCATTTCCAATGATTTCTCCCCAGTACTGTAATATTCTAAAACCAGTTTACTTTAATCTTTTGTTAGGATTCCTCTCCCAAGTTACTAATGGGGACAACAGTCTGCAACAGCTTTATTTTGAGCAAAATCATTTGTAAATACAAGAAGGGCAATTTATAGCAAGTTACCACCTTCTTTGGTCACCAAAATCAGTATAAATGAATCTGTCAGTGAATGGGATTCACAGAAAGCACTCATTCAGCCAGGCTGACAAAGACCCTCCCCAGAGCTCCTTGCCTGCCTTAGTATGACTATGTGCCCATGGATGTGAGAGTTCAAACAAACACTGGTTCTAAAGGGGAAAAAAATATACCCATCCCCCAAATAATAATTTTTTTTTTTCCTTTTTTAAAAGAAGTATAACACAACACATCTCTCCCCACAGAGTCCAAGAACTGCCCAAGCATCATTTCTGAGTTTGAAAGGAACCATAAATTGGCACAGATGAGCTCTTTCATCCCATTACTGCTCAGTAATTACACCAACAGAAAATATGACCTAAATCCAGTATAAATAAATTGATTTGGAGCCTTCACGGGCCCCACAGGCCTCACACCTTCAGTTACCATTGTAAGTGAAGCACAACAAAGTACCTCACAGCAGAAATTGGAAACAATTTTGAAACCTTTTCATCTCGTTTTCACCAAATGCACTGAGGACACTTATAAATATTCAATATTAATTCTTAAACTCTCTTGCTCTAATTTTCCCCCACCCCAATTAGCATTAGAAGTCATTTTACCTTTAAATACACAGATGGGAGCCAAGTCTGAAGTCAAAAGCACCCACTCACTTTAGGGATGAGGGCCATGTAAGAGAGGAGCCAGCCAGAAACACAGGCAGCCTCAGGCACCGAAATGACACAGAACAAAGCACGAACACCAAAGGATGAATTCAAACATTGGTAGAGAAATGTGAAATAGCACAGAGGAGTAAAGCTGCACCAGAGATCACCCAACACGAAATCCAGTCTCCTGTGTCCCCACGGCCTCAGGCAAGGATTTCACACTTGCTCATTAGAGTGCTATAATTACGCTGAAGGCTCAAAATAAGGAACTCAAGTGGAGCCAGGGTTCTGCACAAGCTCCAAACAGCCCCAAGGACTGGCACAGTCAGGCCCAGGTCTGAGTGCTATGATTCAGTCTTCCTGGCTCAGTTCTCCTTGTACCTGTGTCCTGTAGCCAGCTGCCTCCACCACAGTCTAATCTGCTTCTCTTGGCAAATCTGGCAGGTGGAGGTGTTATAGCCACAGCTTCAACACTCCCAAAAGGCACATTTTGTATGAAAACACCATCAGATCATCCTTGCAAAATAATTCAGTAACACAAAGTGAAAATTTCTCTTACAAATTAATTCATAAATGCCTGTCTTAGACATTTTCATGTGTTTTCAGCTCTGTTTCATATAAATATCCAACCATCTCTTAAAGGAATCAGCAACTGGTGGTGGGAGTAAGAAGGGACCAAGTCGAAGTAGAGAGATACAAAGGCCAATGGAAATATTGTAACACACATGACAACAAGGCCATCTGTTATTTAGAATAGTGGTTATCCTGTAAGAACACAGCAACCCTGCTCAAAAAGTTATATTACATCTTCTCAAGCCAGCAGAAGTCATTTCCAATGGCTTCTCAAAGATTTCCTCACCTCCACAGCAAAACATCTTCTCTAGAAACAGTGTAAAGTCAAAAGTGATGTCCAAAAACTTTGTAGAATATATCCCTTTGGATTTCATTTTATCCAAAAGGATAAAACAAAGCTTTTTGCCTAGTCCCTCTTGCATGCAGCAAGAACAAGGTTAAACAGTCTCCTCAATAGCTGGACATGAGGTGTTTAATAAAAACCTGGAAGTAAATGAAAGAAACTTAACCGGTTGTGGACTGAGATTACCCTTACATGTCCAATCTGTCCATGTGCAATTCAACTGAATGCCCTGCACAATTCATAGCAAAAGAGGCCCTTTCAAAGCATGATTCATCTCACTTATCTGAGGTGGCCATGTTAAAATACAAGCAGAGCTGAGCCCCAGGTGCTCTTTCACTCTGAAGTCTGTAAGAGAAGCACTGCTGCTCAGGTAGATCAATTCTGATCTTAAATGGCTACTCTCATTTTCTCATCAGTTTTGTTGTTAGACTACCCCACCCAGAGCTTCCAAGCACTTACAAAACACTGCTCCATTAGTTTGGTTACAAGTTTGTGGTATTTGGAATTTGACCTGCAATTGAATGAATCACACAGGTGTAAGGTTTTACTGTATCTGTATCACTGTTAGGTTTGGCACTGAAGAGCTCCACCCTGCAAGCACATAAAGTCATACAAGTCATCAGCGACAATACTCTGGATTTGCTGATAGTTTTATCACTGAATTGGAGAAGTCATTTGATGCTTTAAAAATGGTTATTCTAGTTTATGGCAATGGATCTGTGCAGTTTAGAGAGTTTTATCTGTTACTCCCCAGTAACTGTAAACATCATTATCAATTCTACCACATGCCCTGTGGAAAGCAGAATACTTCCCAGATTTCAAGGAGAATGTTGCTTATACACTAGCCCTCAAATTGGACTGAGTTAATCCAGATTGTCATTACCTGGAGTAGGTGATTATTATTGTTTGGCTGACAGGCTGAAGTGAAGGCTGAGCAATCATCATTATGTCCTCTTACATAAATGGGGTGGCTGTGGATGTGTGTGCAAGAAGTGCACCTCAGTCAAGCCCTGGGCACCAGAAAAAATTCTGAAGTTCAGCACTAAAAAAGTCACTGGGAGTATCTACCAACTGTGTTGTCATTTTTAGCAGCAACAAACGACCACTGGGAAAAGGAGACAACCTCTCCAATCATTCAGCTACACAACTCCATAACAACCACACAAACAACAGATAAACATGCACATCATTTAGAATAATTAAGTAAATATTATTTCATGAGAAGGTGAATCAATTACATTTTCTTAAAGCAGGTATGTGCAACACAATTTTTTTTTTTTTTTTACACAAACTGGGAGAATTTTACCATTCCATTAAAACAAAACAAAAATGCCTCCATCCCCTAAAACCAAAACAATAACAAAGAAACACAACAAAATAAAATAAATAAACACACACACACACAAACCTAAACAAACAAAACTGAGAAAAGACCACAAACAGAAATCAGACTTCAGACATTCTTTAGAGAATTAAGTACTGGGTCAGTACTTGACCCAGTTAATTAACCATAACTCATTTAGTCTGAGGCAGTCATGCTGCAAGAATAAAGGGAAGAAAGGGATGGTAATCCAGAAGTGGCTTTGCCAGTTTTACATTTTATTAACAAAGGTGAATAAAATTTTGGCTGCAAGTCTCCTGCTTGCAGCCTTGGAGCTCCTCAGGGTATCCTGTCACTTTCTTGATGTTCTGCTGTGTTTTCAAAGCCTCTCTCAAGATGTTAATATTCTGTATAAGTTTTCACACCTCAAACGACCTTCTCTCCAAGATCATTCAACCCATGACCATTTCTTTTCCTATTTCCCTCTCTGCTCTTGCTTCACATGATAGCAACTCTGCTCTAGAACAGAGCCAGAACTAAATTTCCAAAGACATGAGTTTCAGTATCTTCTTACATTAGGAGAATCTTGAGCAATTAGAGCTGTATCATTCTTGTTTCAGTTGCCTCCCATGTAAAATGCCATACTCCTATGAGTACTAGTTTAGTTATTTTATTTATTGATAGGATTTATTTAATTAATGTTTGCACAGCATTATAGACTTTGATATGAAACCCTTAACTGTAAAATGCCAAGTGCCATTGCAAACATATATTAATGGGTATATCTACACATGTAATAAATATTACATATGTAGTGAGAAATTACATGTGAGAAATCAGGCACCTCTTTAACAACAAATATTTGTTAAATGTTGTAATATATTTAAGCAATATAAGATGGAAATCTCTTCTTCCTATCAGTATATCTTCCTTAGAGAAAACTCATAAGAAACACATTGATTCAGTTAGAGTCTGCAAATTTAAATGGCCATGGTATGCTTCTGAGCTAGATCAATATTGCTGACAGCAATTAGCACTGCTTACAAAAGGCCACTTTGCCTCACTCCTGATTTACAGCCCATCTCTCCTTTTAAGCAAACAGGTTGACTGCTATTGTCACACAGGAGCCTGGTGTCACATCAGCTTCAGGAACACAGAGCATAAAAGCCATGAGCTAAAGTTTGCTGTTTAAAAAGCAACATTCAGATGCAGCGTGCCCCAGACACAAAATACCAGTTCTTAAACCTCACCGACAGGGAGATCCTGGTTTTCAGTAAGGCACTTGGGCATTCTTTTTAAGTCTAGGTTAACATAAGAAAGTGGCTATATAAAAATATCTGCAAGTGCTTAGCTCATGCAGCATCTAAAAGCCGAGTCAGGATCTCAAGCTTGAATGAGGTAGAGTGATAAGAGCAACTCAGAGTGAAATTAGTTGGCTACTGACAAGAGTTACTCAAGAAGGCACAGAAGATGTGAATTACTCTAATGCAAAGATGCTAGCTCTTACTGACACTTCAAGATCTCACCTCTCCTGCAATTCTAAACCTTTACTCTTTCCTTTTTACTCCGTGTCTGTTTAATGCTAGGCTGCCAAGCAAGAGCTGATAGACAGAAAGTGCTTCACAGAGAGGTTTCTGATATTATACCAACCACACTGAAAAAGTCTTCCAGTTGCCAGAGAAGCAGTCAGTTCCTGCAGAAAAATATGTGCTTTATGGGAGAGAAGCCCATGGGTAACGATTAGAAACAAAACTGCAACGTTAAAGGACGGAAGGACAGAAGGGTCACATTGTTTCTCTTTTTTTTTTTTTTTTTTTAACATAAGGTAGTATGCTTGAGAAAAGCAGGGGAAGGAAGCTTCAAGAAAAACATTTTCAGCAGAGCCAAAGAAAAGAAAACATTTTGGAACACTGCTGTCTTCCTTATTTTTGTAACATTTCTTGATTCTGCTAGGAGGAAGTCACAAACACTATCCTCACTACCACAAGATCAGGTCAGAGGCAAATCCTTGACTCGTGCCACCACAACCTGGAGAGAGCTCCTGTTGACTCTTGACAAAACAGCATAATGGTCACTTCACAACAAGGAGCAGCTGCTCTGAGTGGGGTCAAGAGCTCTGTGGTAGACAGAAGAAAAAGGATGACTTAAACCTAGCAATAATGATGAGGAAGGAAAGCAAAAACCAACACCCGACACCACCTCTTACCCTTCCTCCCACAGCCTCCCTCACTGACCTTTCAGGCATCTGTGAAATAAGTCTTTTATTGCTAATTAATAAATGATGGAAGTCTATTGCTGGCAGAAATTGTTTTCAGTCCAGCACGTGCTTATATGTTATCTTGCTCCAATGAGATTAGTCAAGCAAGGAAAATGTAGGAAAGGAAAATTTTAATTAATCACTCAGCATTTCAGCCTTCAGAGCCTGAAAAACTTGTTTCTCTAGCAAGATATAATATATTTAACATGAATAATATATGTTCAGTTAGAAGGGGGGAAAAGGGATTTTACAGAATCACACTGAGTGTTTTCATCAAAAGAAAGAAAAATATCCACTTGCTTTTCTGATGTGTTCTATTCTGAACTATATCTTAATCGTAGGAGAAATTGAATGGTTTTACAGTTAAGAGATGAAAAATACATTTGCCTATGAAGTTTGGGGGTTTAAATGGCAATATAAAAATTTAAAGATGGAAATGCTGTCAAAATGATGATGCCATAACCCACAACCATCATTCCATCAATGTTAGCAGCCAATTCTTCCAAATCTGCAAATGTGTTCCAGTTCTGATTTTTGATACTTCACCCAAACTCTGAACTGAGAGTTCCACTTTACAACTGGCTCTAAGTAACTTCTAAACAGCTAAGTTCAGTTGAAACACTGTTCTAAAATTAATCAATACAGGGAGGCATAAAGTCCCCATGGGACTGATGGGAATCCAACAGTCATGGTTATAGCTAATTCACCGTATTTGGCTGCAGCTAAAAGCCTTAAAAAGAAGCTTTTGCTGCCTTTGGTGTTGCACAGTAGGTGACAGAGACAGTACTCACCCACAGAGCAGATTTCAGAATCACACTCCTCCGTTTCACTGGCTTTTCATAAAGAATGAGTAGGTAGAAAGAAGGATCCTTTGTCATCAGGAAAGGGAAGGCTGTATTCCACCTCTTTTACTACCCATACATGGAAGAGATTTACCTCTTTGGCTCTAGTTTTGTATCCAAAAATCATCTGAAACAGCAAATTTCTCTACTTAATAATAATAATAATATTTAAATATATATTTGCTGGGTTTCAGGCTTTCACAGATTGGTTCTTTGGAGAAAGCTGCTCTGACATATTATCATCTTATTCATCTGGTAAGCAAATAATCTAGTTCAGTCATGAGTATCTGAGATACATGTGCCAAGTGGTTTGATGTAAACACTGAGGTCACTATTACCATTTGCTTTCTGTGGACAAAGTAGTTAAGAATGTAACATTTCCACAGAAGTTTTGTTTGAGAAGGTAGGTAATACAGGACAATGTCCCAGTTCACTCCTTATGAAAGAGCTATTACTACACAATTTATTTATTTATAATCACAGTGTATAAATGGAGAGAGGGGCCAAGCTCATAATTTCTTTTTTAAGTCCAAGCTCCTGCTACTTGCTGAACACAGCCAGCACAGCTGAGTTTCACTGCTGAGCTACTGTCATAAATCTATGACCAAATTGTATTTCACACTGCATGATAAACTGTGTGTCATGGCCACTCAGAATTTCACACAGTACACACCGAATTCAGCTCTCTCTGGGATGCTGCTTTCTGTCACAAAACATGGCCTGAGCCTGCTGAGCTGAAATTAAATCTCCATTTCAGTAGCATAGGGTTTGCTTTTTCAATGAACTTATGAGAGTTAAATGCAGAGTTTGATTTACAAGAGCAACACACTAGACTTTGACAAATACTTCAGCAGTTCAGCTTCCTCCTGCCAGAGGCCATGGATGGATGAAGTGTTGGGCTGCTCACTGCAATATTTATAGCCACCATGCAGCAGCATCCTGTAGAGACCTGACCCATTTAATTATCTAAAAAAGTTGAAAGAAAAAAAAAAAGAAGAACAAGGTTTCTGATGACTGGAATAACACTGCAGGACAAAGGTAAATTTTACATCTATTAACAGCACTGAATTTGCTACTACGGCTCACACAGAAACTACCCATCCATTCTGTGGACTGGAACGGCACAAAAGGGTTTCCCAGCTATAATATTTTAATAAGAACTGGCAGAATTTATCATTCATTTTCACAACTTGGCTTGATTTCCAGCTCACAGAATATTGCGTGAGCATGGACATTTCTCAGAACTTACTAATGGAAACTACCTACCAGATAAATTCTACCTATGTTTTGGCAACTACTTTTCAACTGCTTTATTACAAGCATTTGAAACTTGAGTTGTAGGTGTCAATTTTAATTGAACAGCTCCATCGATGGATGAGGTTAAGGGTCATATGCAAACTTTATTTAGTTACACTAAGCAGTAACTATTACCAGCATAACAATTCCAGGGAGTCTAGAAGCTCTTATGTTGTTGTTGGTTTTGCTTGGTTTTGTTTGTTTGTTTTTTGAAATCGACATGGTCTTACTGTTAAAAGTTTCAGTGGAAATTAAATTTCTGCTAGTATTGTTCTGACTTGGAATGAGTTAAACATGTCGGTTCTCCTACACTGACAGTAACAGCACTGCAATTGGGTTTGTTTCCCCACTTTAACCACATCAGTATAGTTACAGCAGTAAGAGTTTTCCTAAGAATTGGTAGGGTCTTAAATCTTGTCACCTGGCATGTTTTGTGAAGATAGAAGGCTAGCTTTCACCTTCACACAACAGTTGGATTTTCAAAAAGATAAAAAAAATTCAAACACCTCTGTCATTTTCTGAAGAAGACAAGCAGCAAACTCAGTCTCTGAGGCCATTTGCCTTCTAATAAACAAATGCCAAGGATGCCACAGAATCTCAGAAGGAAAAAGCATTTCAAGCTGGGAGTGAATTGATCATTTCTTTTGGTCTAGGACTTCAATCTGGATTTGAGCTCCCAAACTACAAACAAATTGCTCTCGCTCATTTGCAGTACCCTAAACCATCTGGGTCTGGTTAGGCATGACAATGGGATCTGTCCATCTGGCCTGATGCAAACCCCCCCCCCCCCAGAAAAAAAAAACAGTTATCCCTTTGCTGCACAGCTCTGCAGAGGGAGGTGAGGGGACAGATTCAATTCTGGGTGTGTTTACAGCTGCAGATGTCCATATTGCCTCTCAGTAATGGCCCTCAGGCTGCTAGCAGCATCTGAAAAGCCTACCTAGAGGAATGAGAGTTTCAAGCAGGACCACAGACAGAGCTACAGCATATGGGATCCCAAAGGTCAAAAACACAGAGGCAATTCATGTATCTGTATGTTGTAGAGCCCAGGAATAGTCTGAAAGTGTCATCTTCAAGAAAGCTACCTGGGCAGAAGGAAGGAGACCCCAGACTGACAGGCACTCTGGGCTAGACGGCAGGAGATAGACCAGTACACAGCTTGTTCTGGTGTGCTGGCATCACAGCATTCAGAGAATGCTGTCCACTTCTTACACGTTTTCTCCTTGACACTGGCAAAACTAAATATAATGTAAATGAAAACCAATAATTGCACGTTCCGCATTGGGCTGCAGCATCCAAAATAAAAAGTGAAAAAAACTGCACTTGTGATGCAGTTCCTGGGTCTATACTACATGTTCTGCTTTGCAAATGGGTCCAAACAATATGGAATAAATAAAATTATAAATGCAGGCAGCTTTATAAACAGCCAGAATTCCATAAATCTCTGTTTACTGAGCTGTAGTTCAGGAAACAAAACAAAAATCTGTAAAGGTTAGGTTTAATATGCACGTTTTGCCAAGAAATAACTACACCACATATTCAAAACAGAAATGAAGCAATTACAGTGGGGATCTACAGTAGGGGAGACTAACCTTATTGTTTTACACTCAAACAAGTGTAAAATCTGACAAGGTAATTATTTTATAGCTCAAACAGAACACTCACCACCAGCAAACAGACTCAGACTATTAAGGATGTGGGACTGTTAGAGTTAGGAATGTGCTTGAGCCTGTGGTTTACAGACCTTCTCGATAATTTACATCTTTCACGTGCATAATTGATTACATTTAAGTAACAGGAATTTTTTTGTTTGTTAGTTTGTTCCAGGTTAGCTAGTATTTACTCCTAGAGCTGTTTATGCATCCAAGGCAAAACACAAAGTATTAAAAAAAAAAAAAAAGCAAACAAACACCTATTTTCCAGATTTAGAGGTTGATCTGCAAAGGAGGGCATTTTAAGGTTTTAGTATGTGCATCCCAGGATGAAATGTTCAGGATCCCTGACAGAAGCCCCAGCTCTTGAGGCTGTGAATTCTTATTGTGCACCTTGGTCTGCCTTCTACACCACATCAACTCCCACTTCACAGGCTCCCTACCTAAATGCAGGCAAGTGGGTTGCTGCAGTAAGAAATATAGCTTCTTTATCTTTTAAGTTTTGCTTTTGATAAGTCTGTATTGATGCAATGTAAAGAAAAAAAAAAAAAAAAAAAAAAAAAAACAAGAAAACCTGAATGCTTGCAGTGTTTCATCAAATTACTGGTTGGTTCCACAAAGCCTGGTCCTCAACCAGCAGCCTCCTAAGCAAAAAAACAGGAAGCAAGGAAGTCACAGCTGTGAGAGGTAAGACTGAGTTTTGCAAGATTTAGAGGGATAAGGGATCAGGTGATACAAGGCAAAAATAGACCAGCTTTGGACAACATAAATGTAAAATTCTCCATGTTTTCAAATCCATGTTTGGTTCTTATTTTAAAATCTGGGGCCACTGAATGCTAACTGATTAAAACCCTTCACCTCATTGCTACTAGAAGCAAAATATTTAGCCTTTTAGTTATGGTGGCATTTTGTGGACTGTCTCAGTCTCACTGTTGTTGATGAAATGGAAAGAGATGCCTAAACTCTGCTCTCCAAATAGAAGACCTTTCCAAATGCATCTTCCAACTCTCCTTGTTAGAAATTAATTGAAAATTGCAAGGCAAGGTCAGAAAGCAGCTTTTTTTCAGCCTGCATTAAGAAATGTATTCTGGTGACAACCGTGCCAAGAGGCAAATAAATCAAATGGGGGGAAAAAACCCAATCACAACCAAAAACTTATTCTTTTTGCAGTGCTTACAATATTAGGGGGACATTCTCACAACTCCTGAATGCTCAAAGATGGTAAGACTAACCATTTTAAGAAAAAAGTATGTTTTATCACAGCATCTGTTTCACCAGGAATACATAGAATCAATTTTAGCAGGTAAAAATGGACTGAAAAATTGCAAATATTAAAAATAAAAATCAGAGAGCACAATCAGCATTACAAAGATGTTTGTATTCAGGATTAATTCAGGGAAGATTAAAGAAAAACTGACTACTCTTTTTGACACGTTAGGATCCTAGACCTAAACAAAAGCACCTGTTTATGTAAGCACCAAGCCCTTCTTAATCAATTCATCAAGCACTGAATTTAAAGCACACATTTAGCCTACCTGACATCTGGTAGTGGTTTCAGAATGATGGTGGGAAGCATGGCCAAAGAATCAATTAAAAAGTGCATCATGCAGTCCATAACATTAATCTCAAAGGCAATGCTTTCTCATGCATTTCTACAGAAATCTGCTGTTAAGTAAATGTAATATGCACTTGCTCAGAGATTGCTTGTTATTGGGAAAAAAAAAAAATGTGCACTAAAAATACATAATTTAAAAAACAGCTCCCATAAAGTCATGTTAAAAGAGATCTGTGATACCCTAAAGGCATAAAAGGAATCTTTCTCATATGCATCTTAAATTCACACACAATAAAAAAGGAGGAATCTGCTCTTGTGTTCCTACGCTGCACTGAAATAAAGGTGATTATTTTCAGACCATGGCTCTTCTCCAATATGGGCAAAGTTAACTGGATTTGTTTTAAGTGAATAACTCAATTTATCACCCAAACAGCATGTGTCATTGAAGTAGCTAAAAGACCTCTTCTCTTTGTGATGTAATTTGGGAGTGGGGGATGTGCTGGTATTTTTTGAATATTTCATTAGACAGCATATCTACACATAGTAGTTTCCCTCGAGAGCTTCCCACTAACAGCTCTGTGCTTCTCTACACGGCCACGTTCAACTTCCTGCACTGTCGATATCGCCATGAAAGCTGAGTCTGCAGGCTGTAGGCTGCTAGACAAGCCTGACGATAGCAAAACAGAGAGGAGACTCTTCAGCAGTACTGAAGAGCCACTGGCACAAATGGCACAGGCTTCTATTGGCGGCCAATTATCACCACCCAAACCCCGTTAAGAATAGAGATTGCTATCAACCTCTCGCTGATTATCCAACACACCCAGTAAAGCGTCAAACCCTACCAACTTTTCCTCTTCCCTAAAATTACTGCCTTGCAGAAAGCAAAGTGCTATTTCCTCTTACAGCTGGGGAGGAGGAGGGGGGCAAGCTTACTGGCTTTTCAGGGATTGGGATAGTACAACCCAGAAAACTTCAGGCAGTGCATGCTGAGTACAGGACCCACTGCCCCACGCCACGAGCGCACACACATCACACCATGGCTCTGCTGGGCTTCATTCCTAGAGACACCCGTGTCCACAGCCTCCCCCATAGCCTGGAAAGCAGGTACTCTCTCTCCTCTTGCACACCTGAGGGACTTCCCTCCAGCTCTCTCCTCAGGTGAGCTACAAGGCTGATTTCCATGAAGAAGCTGTATGTCTCCTAATGGGGCCGAGGCATCCTGGGGAGAAGCTTGGTAGAGGGGAGAGGATTTGAACAGCCCAGAAGCTGCATTTCTCCATCCTACAAAATCCTCTCTCTCTCTCCCTGTCTCTTCTCCACTTGAACCACAGGATCATTTGAAAGCATCTAGCAAAAGTCATGAGAAATTGATCTATGCAGGAACGTCCCTTTCTATCCTCATAAGGCCTTATCAGTCAGATAACCCCAGGAGAGGAGGAAGGGAGCACAATCAGGAGGAGACTAGAAGAGGAAAACTGTTGACCAAAAAGCTGTATCTAAGTCTCATATAACAAAACCTAATGCAACAATGAATCCTTTCCCAAATGTATCAGCAGCTATCTGTCACTATCACGACAAGGCTGTGTGCCTAAAACAAAAGCATCTTATCAGAGCAGGAATTAGCTGTGGTCACAGCAACAATGATCTTGTCCTCATTTCTCTAACAAGCTCCCACTGGAGTTGAAATGAGGCAACCTGAGGGAGGGAGTCTCACTTGATATGCTTTTTTTAATTTTTATTTTTAAATCGAGGTTTAAAGCCATTTCACGCATTCAAGTTCAGGGTGCTATTATCATTAATTTCCTTGGATGTAGGACCAGGCTATCATTGCATAACTGCCAGGAAAAGAAAAAAAATAATCAAACAAGCAGCAGTAACACTCACAGCCTGCTTTCCTTTCGCACCCCTCTAAGTAAGTCTGCCAGGAACTGTATTGACCAGGGCACTATTAGCCTCTCCCTGTTTTCACTCCAGGTCTTACTGTACTCTAAAATATTTAGAGGTCTAATTATTACTTGAATGGGAGAGATTTCTAGCAGAGGGGGACACTCTAGGAGCCAGGAGGGGACCCACTACTCTGGCTACGCTTGATTTCCTAGGACCTCAGGAGCGAAAATAGCCTCCAATGGCATTTGAAGTTTCCCAACTTACATTTATTAGTGAAAAGCATTCATTGCTTATCATGGGGTCATCTATTTCTCTAGGAGAATAATAGGGGTATTAAGTAGCCCACCAAAATCAAAAATTGAGTGTCAAGATGAAATCTTCTATTCAAATTGTGTGCAGGCTTCTCCATGGAGATGAGTCTCTCCTTTTCCCGTAGGTGCTCCGAGCCGTTCCAGGTGCGCTCGGGAAGCCCTAGGCGGCAGCCCCAGCCCCGCAGGGTGGGAGCTCCTCCACGGCAGGATGTTTACATAGTAAGTCAAAAGGCACCGAGTTACCATGTGGGAAACTCCGCTCTCCCTCCAAGACAACCACCCTGCTGGGCCAATGCCGAGGAGCACTTGCAATTGCTCTTGGCACCGCTATTCCTCAGAGCCCCGGGAGAAGCGGGGATTAACGCGGGCACAGCGGGACGCGCTCCGCCCCGTCCCTTCCCGCAGGTGAGCGGCGGCCAGAACCGCGCCGGGGCCACCCCCGCGCCGCCGGCCCGACACCGCACGCCCTGAGCCCAACGCCAAGGGCACCGCGGAGCTCCGACCCCGCGCGGGGGGCTTACCTTCCGCACCCCACCGAAGCCGTGCTCCGCCGCTACCCGCTCGGCCTCCGCCTGGCCCCCGTCGTGCAGCTCCACCAAGAAATGGTTGGTGTAGACGGCTCCGCGGGCCGGGGCTCCGAGGAAGTGCAGGAGAAAGAGGAGGAGGAGGAGGAGGGAGCCCCGAAGCAGCGGCGGCCCCGGCGGCATGGCCCCGCGCTGCGCGCCCGCGGAGGCAGCCCGCCGGGCGGGCGGGCGAGAGGGGAAGCGCCCAAAAGATGGGAGGGGAGGAGGGCGAAAAAAAAAATTAAAACAAATGAGAGCGGCAGAGGCAAGAGGAGAGCAGCGCGGAGAGCACCGGCCGGGCGGTGCGGATGCGTGTTCCACGGCGGCCGAGGGGCAGCACCAGCCGAGCGGGGAAGGGGGGGACGAGCCGCGCTGCCAATCATGGGGTGGGGGGAGGATCGCCTCGGCCCCCCTTCCCTCCCTCCTTCCCTCCCAGCTCGCGGCTCCCGGAACGCTCCGCACGCCTCCCCGGCACCCCACCCACGCTTCACTCCCACCTTCCACAGTCCTGCCCCTGCAAAGCCGCACCCCCCGATTGCACCCGCGCAGCGCGCAGCAGCCCCCTCCCAGCGCCAGCCGAGCCGAGCCCAGAGCCCTCCGGCTGTCCCTGCTCAGGGGGAAGGTCGCCGAGGGGAGGCAGACACTCCGATGCTGGAGCCTATACGCGGGTGCCTGTAGGGACCGGAGAACGAAAGACTTTGGCAAGACCCTCACCACCGGGACTGGCACCCAGCTTCTCTCTTCGACCCGGCGAACACAAAATATCTGGAGTTCCCCCCAAACCTCCCGTTCTAGCCAGGACCCTGCACCAGCTGCTCAAGGGGCCGTCAGCAACCTGTCCTTTATCCCTCTTTTTACAAAAGCAAAGGGACAGGGAGGTGGTCAAGCAGCGATAGCGCAGAGCCAGAGGAAAACCTCAGGCCCAGGGCTCCTCACTGACTCCCAGTCTATACTGCCAGGGTGCTCAGGAACACAAAGGTGTCCAGGCTCCCTGAGCAATCCCCAAACAGTTTGCAGGGGATGACTGGCAGGAAAGTACCTGGGCCTTCCCTGTGCTGAGAGAGCCAAGGATGGAGAATGTTCCGTGCACAGGTGGGATTGCAGAGGTAGCAGCACATAAAAAGAATGGGAGCTCACTTCTGTAAGTAATCTGCCATCTGCTACGATTGGAAAGGAACAGTACAGATTATGCAAGTTTATGGCAAAGTATAGTTTAGCTTTTTCTCGCAGATACATCTGTGAATTTGTCATACCAAAGGTTAATCCTTTGATGGATCCCTGAATGATCCCCTGGGAAAGACTTGGGACACAGAAAGCACAATCTTCTTTAAAACAAACAAAATTATAGATTTACTGCAAATGGTCAAATGGAGTACAGATGTTAAATAAATCAGGGAAAACAAAGGAAAACATAAAAAATCACAAACAAGGCTCTTCTTCCATTATCCTAAAGTGCTTTAGAATACAACAGAAGAGCTGACTGCCTCATTGTGAATCCAAATGAGCATTGGTTTGTCATGACAAATTATTGATTTCCTTCCTCTGGATAAAAGAAATCCCTATTCAAACAGAAAGGAAATGGCAACTTGAAGCCTAATCCAAACCCCAGTTACACCAACAGAAGTGTTGTAAATGAATGACTGATGCTGGAAAAAAATCAAGCATGAAGGAAAGGTAAACCATGAGAAATGGCACAGTAGAGAAGGAAAACAACTTTGCAGTCTCATTAAGAGATTAGTATTAGTGTTGGTAGAATTCATCTTTTAGATGCTTGTTCTAAGAAGAGGCAGTTATTAAGAATAACTTTATGTATTATTTCTTTAAACCAAGTTGATTGTTTTCATCAATAGTCAGCAACGCCTCTCCTTGCAAAATCTTTCCAGTATTAAAGCATTTCCAGGTAACTTGGGGCCTGTGAGCTCCTGGATCTGTTACACCTACTGATGACTGCTTGACAGCTAGTGGAGGCCCTGCTGGTTTCCATCCACAGCTGTTCCTTGGTATCAGAAGCAAAAGGAAGATAAAAGTAGGGGAAAGGCATTTTCTCTAATTTAAATTCCTGTATATAGGTTTTTCTTTTCCCAGAGGTCTTCCCTGGGTTGACACACCTCTTTTTATTTTGGTGCCAGTCCATAGAAAGAGGAGCACCAATACCAAAGGCGATGGAGCAGCCCTCCTGGCTCCCTCTAACCAGCAGGGCAAGACCCTGCACACATTCAGAAATGAGGATCATAGCACAGGTCTGGGTGAGGGGTGTGACTGGATCCTTCTTTGTGCATATTCTGACAGCCCAACTGCCACTTCCCAGTACTGCTCTGCAAGCTGGTGCCATTAAAGGGACATTGCCAACAAGGGAGCATCCACTGTCTACACCTTGTAAACCTTATAATAACAAGCTTTGATGACTTTGTCTGTGTGATGTTAAAAAATAATTTTAAAAATTTAAAGGATTAATTTAGGAAAGGCTGGTTTAAAAAGTAAAATCTAAACACCAAGAAGAGAAAACTCCACCAAAAGCAGCAATTTAAAGAAAAATAGTCATGGTGTTGATGACTACAGAAGTTTAAGACTAGACAGGACCACTGGGATTTCTAACCTAGTACTTTATGTTAACTGTAGGGCTTACTGGCATTAATTCTTGCATCTGGTCTGTAGTCCTTTTTTTCCTTAACATACAAACATTGAATTAACAATCAAGACTGATCTATTACAGCCACTGGGGAAATGTTCCAATGACTGCTTACAGTCATTTCTAAAAAGTTATATCTCTGCCTCTCTTTAAAATGCTGATCAGTCCTACACTGACTTCTAGGTTTTGTTCTTATTATGAATTTTTTCATGGAACTGCTGAACTATTATTTTCTCCAGATGAGTTTTAAGACTGTGATGATAAAGACATAGAGTTAACACTTCCTTGAATGTCTTCCTTGAATATTTTCCATCCCTTCAACTATTCCCATAAATCTTTTTACTCCTTGAATTATGAACTGTAGCTGCATTAGATATTTTTTCCAGCAGAGGTCAGGTCAGTGTTAAATGGATGTTACATCACAATTCTATTCTTACTGGGTACCCAGTCTTTCACCAGCTGAGGATTTCATTCAGCCTCCATGCTGCCGAGTCTCTCTGATGTGCAGCAATGCTGATGCTGACTCTCAGTTCTCTCATCCTCCCAGAGCCTTCTTCACGACAGGTTATTGTATCCTGCATGGCCAACAATCTTTGTACCTAGATATTTATGACTCTACTTGGTCAAAATAGACATAATTTACCTGCATGGAGCTTTCCAAACAATCACTCAGCACTAATCTCTTTTATACTTTATGGCTTTCTTCTTTAACCTACTCACTTTATTAGTAATGAATTTATATTGATATGCTGGATTAGCAAGATTTTACAGAGATAATTTCTTGGCCCCAGTCCTTTGGAACATCTGCAGAATCAAATCAACTCCAGCAATGATTCCCAGTTTGTAATTATACTTAAGAACCTAGCATTTAATCAGTTTTTAGTCTGTGTCATAAAGGCCATTTTGATTTTTGTATCCTATTTATTTACTGACATGTCACACAATATTAAGGGTTTCCCATACACAAGCAATGTCACAGATCCAATGGATCAAAAAAAACTACAATTTTTTTCAATTTCATCAGGTAGTCCAGTATAAGAGACTAAGTTTCCCCCATAAATTCTGGCTAGTCTAACAGAAGGCAAATAAACAACAATACTATTTTTACCAGTGAAAACTACAACAGTGCTTAAAAAAAGATATAAAATTAGTTTAAAAATCCCAGTTCCAAATGGATTTCTGACTACATTTTTAAACAACCATTAAATGACTACAATTATTTTACAACATGTAATTGGCTTTCACTGTGAGGTCAATGAAGTACTAACTTTAAAGGAGATATTTCTTTCCCTGGGGGCTGCACAGGATGGTGCCATGCCAAGAGACCAGTATGTCAGAGGAAGTTGCAAGAACTCATTTCCTTGCTGTGGAAGTAAACAGAATCCCGAGTCCAAGATTTACATTGCTTTCACCTTTAATCATTCATCCCAGCAGATGCATGAGCAGTAGTGTGCTGAAGAGCTGGAAGCAGAACATTGCAATAATTAAATTTCATGTTACAAGAGAACAAAACACACAAGCACCCTTTGGCACAACTCCGAGTCTCCCTTAAACCTATCTTTCTGAAGCTGTGAAGTGAGCATATATGCTTTAAGTGGACTCTGGAGCAGGCTCAAAGACAGTACCTACATTTAGAGGAACAGAAATGGGATTAAAAAGGCTTGAGAAGAAATTTCCAAGGAAAGAAATTGGATGCATAATTTAAAAGGCCACAGTTGAAAGAAAGTGAAGCAGTATCATTTGACAATTTTATTTAGGACAAGGAATAAACAGACCTATATGAATAAAAGCAAGAACTAGAGAATATAGAATAATATAAAGCTTATATTGTCTGTGTATCAAGAATACAGGACAGCATGCATAATGAATGTACAAAATGGAAAGAATAGAGTGAAATGCTATGAGGAAATGCCATAGAAATTGAGATGAAAAATCCCCTGCTGAGTTGGCCCACTACAGCTACAGGATCAAAGTCACTCCAGGATTCTAGAAGCTCTCTAACAGTGTGTCTGTCCATTAGCATTGCTGTTGATCATCTTATGACAGCTCATAAAAGCAAATTTTGATTGGTTTGTTTTGATAATGAGCAGCATAGGTATGAGCAAAGCAGAAACCACAGTAAATGAGTTCAGAGAGCACAGCTATGATCCACTTTGGGCTGATCTGGTAATCAGCCATGACTGTCTCAAAGAAGATTTTCATAAAACACATCTAGGCCATTTTAGTACAGTGATGGAAAGATGGATGGATGAGTTACCACAGCAAAGCCAAGCATGATGAAGCCAAGCAGCAGCAGTGTTTCTGTGTGGGGGTTCTAGATTAAAGAGCTTGGCATACATTTATCTTAGATGACTTCAAGATCATTTTCCCTACTTAAAAATACTTCCCTGACCATTTTCATTGTTTTATACTGTCGGTGTTGAGGTCACATCCACATTATACTATAAAAATATTTTATTACAATGGCAGAATTATTTATAGGCAGATGATTTGATGCATGTTAAGTTGGATGTTGTTACTGAAGAGAGAGGGCTACAGCAGGGACTCCTTCTATATCTAAGATATGTGAGCACAGGAAGCTTAGCAGTTACCAGGCACAGGAATTATGACCAAGGATAAAATATTTTGTGCCATCACCATGTGAAACTGCATGGACCTTTCAAAGTTAAAAGACATTTGGAAACTGGGAGCCTATTCCACAGCTTCTAGTTACATAAACTTCAAGTTGAAGGAAGAATCTTTCCAATACACTTTTATCCATGCAAGCGTTATACTGCCAAGTGTCGGGGTGAACGTGTGCTAATTTAGTGACATGAAAATGCAGATAGTAAAGAGTGTAGTTTTCAGCATCCACTGCCTGCAGGCCAGCAGGGCTGCAGGCAATGAGCACAGGAGAAGGAAAGGTGTAATTACCTCTTCAAGCAGTTTGGGTTTTCTTTGATTTATGCTCCCAAACATAAGGACCAGAGGGGCTGTTAGGCAAGATGGTACCTGACAGGGAAGTGAAAACTATTGAGATGACCAGTGATCATATTCTCCTACACTTACTTAATGAGGGCACAATCCAAAATCAACTGAGAGAAATAGCTTACAGGTAAAATATACATTTAAGAAAAGAAAAATTAAGCCTTTTAAAGAAGGGTTTGAGGTTAGGCCTGTGCTGAAAGCCTCAAGAGACTATGGCATGTACATGTCTGTTTTCTAAATAGGAATATGATTATCCATGCACAGAAGTTGTTCCCTGAATCCGACTCTTAGCCACTGCTTAATATCCACGTAGACGAATGTTCAGCTTGGGCAGCTATGACAAAGACGTACTAAAATTCATGAAAATATGTGGTTCATTTATTTTAAAAGGATATGATTGCCACTTTTGCCAGACTTTTATGCTTTTTCTGCGACTGAGTCTTTGCTGAAGACAATCTGTCTGGAAAAATAATGTCTGTGCAAATGATCTTAGAGAACTAGAATTGCTCAGCAGAGTCAGTTTGGAGCAGATGGTCTCAGTGACATTTTAGAAGATAACAATGGGTGAGAGAAAGCTGCTAAGCAATACCTGGAAATACTAGTATTAAAAAAGCCAAAACAAAACCAAAAGCCAACAACAGGGAAAAGGGTACAAGAAATCCAAGGTAAAAAGATGTCTGTTGACCATGGGAATGAGTGGGCGAAGGAAAATGACTGGATGTGTGGAGTTAGGGACAGAGATCATGCATCACAAAAAATAGATTGAAAGTGAAATTCAAAACAAAACATCAAAAGATCCAGAAAGCTGGTCTCCAAGAAGTCCACCCACATAGATGATGAAAGTTTCATCAATTACTAACTAATCTAGCTTTGCTTCAGGAAGCTCCAAACTATGGCTCAAATTAATTACAGAAAGGCTGAGAAATAGAATGCAGTAATTACAGTTTGTTCAACTTTCTGAGCCCTTGCAACTGTTCATCTCCTTGACAGAGAGGAATGGGTGACAACATACAGGTGAAGCATAAATAATAATGAGCTCTTCAACTTTGGTAGAACACTAATAGTGAACATTTAACTCAAGCAACAAAACAAAACAGCTGTCCCCAAAAATACAATTTATTCAAATCATAACTCACATGTGGTGTTGACAGTTCCATGACAATTTTTGGGGTGTTTATTCCTAATAAAAAATGTTGAAAAATCTTGTGTTTACTTTACTTGTGTTTCCTTTTCATTTTAGACTTCATTCGTTTGAACATGTTATGCTTCCCACAGAAGATTTGATAATTTTTATCTTAGCAGTTAACGATCATCTATATGAAACATTATATGTTTATAGATTTTTTTTTTATTTCCATGCATTAAAATCTCAGGCTTTGCTTCCAACCAAAAATAACAACTCAGAAGAAAATCCATAATCTGTTTTTTAGCACTTGATTTTAAAGAAAAAGCAAGAGGAATGATCACAAAAAAAGTAACTTCTAAAGGCAAGAATGAAAATAAAACAAGAAGTTGTCCCCATCTGAGCTAAAAGCTCTCTATGAACAGACTTAATTTTGCATTCATAAATCAGAGATGTGGCATCATATATCCAGATGAATATAGGTTTCATTCTCAAAGTTTGTCTTTGAGATTTCAAGTATCTAAAGGGCAATTTAAACTCTTCCACTACTAACTTTGTTCTACTTGTTGACAGGAAAATAAACATATTACAACTTCTTTGTATAAATATCCTTTTTCTGGAACTTACAAAGTTATCTGTGTTTTCTATTGTAAATTAAAGCCTTGCAGCCCATCAAAAAGTACAGACAGATACAAGTAAATTATCTCCACCATCTGTGCTGGGCAGCTTTGATCAACTTTCTCACAATTCAGCTGCCAAGTACAACCAGAGTTAAGGTGCTTGGTTAATGACTGGGGTGAATTAGTCTGTGATCTTCCTAGTACCTAGTACCAATTTCACACACCTGCACCCTGGAAAAGCCTACAGACCAACAGCTTTTCCTTCATGTCAAGAGGAATTAAAAGAAAATCCACAAAATGGCTTAAAGCATCACACCAAAATATCAGTTTTAAGTTAACAGATGTTCACCCCGTTGAAATTCATTTCCTTCAGGATCTCTGCATAGCCACCTCTTGTTTTGTCATATTTGGGTGCCTCATTTCCAGCCTCTGCCTAAAAACCTTTTCCTAGAAACCAGTGGTGTTTTTACACTCCTGGTAGGCAGGCACTGAAGCTGGAATGCAGGCACAACCTAAAAATGGTGAAACAAAGTGCAGAGGATGCTGCAGACAGTCTACTAGAGATACTGGCTTGGGAATTAGGAGAGTCAGTGTGCCATGTCCCAACATGGTAAGATTGAGGTTAGGCTGCCACCAGCCACCACCCCAGCCCTCTGTCACCAGCTGTGCCACAGAAAGCTGCTTGCTAGAGGTTAGCGATGGGAAAGGCAAAGGGAGAAATGAAAACTCTGCTTTTTCCCTTCATCCCACATCTGGTGTAATGATTACTGAGACTGTTTGGACAAAGAAACTTCATTCCACTCAGAGGTTCCAAAGTGCTTGTGCTCTAGACAACGGCAATAAACAACCTTTTGTAAAGAAAAATGGAGGATTTTCTAAAAGCCAGGCCATACAAAGCCCACTGAAATTCAGTGGGAGATGGATAATAAAGCTGTCTATTTTTTGAATACTCCTCTGGCAGAAATAATTTTGTCTGTGTTTTTAGCACGAAAACAAATAACCTCTATTCCTGTACCTTTGTTTCTGTAGTGTTGTCCTTTTCCAAATCATTAAGTGTATCCATATTGTCACGCTAAGCAGTATCATGGCTTCCTAAACAATTCACCAAATAGCTACTACACATTCTGAATTTTAAAAGCAAATTTTCAGTAAGGAAAAAACCAAAAAAAATATGAGCAAGTAAATCACTAGGAAAAAAACATGACTAGGGATTCTCCTATCATCATTCTGTTCACAAAGAAATGCATTACCTGCTACTATTTCTTCTGTGAGATAACTGTAATGAACACAACAAAAGCAACAAAAGCATGTGCAGGCTGTGCTCAAGAGTTCATTTCAAAACTACTACAAGAAGCTGGTGTTTGGCTAAATCTTTATTTCACTTGTAGAAAATAAAGAAGCCTTAAGGAACAGATGAGAATGCAAGTCTTCAATAAACACCTTAGTGTGGGAAAACTGAAATTTATTTTGCTGTGTGGTTTGGTTGTCATTTTTACTTTGCTGCATGATAAAATTTCAAAAAGTGAGAACTTATTTTCCATCACCACAAATTTCAAAAAGTGAAAACCAATCTTCCATTACCATACTGGCTTCAAGGTAGGGGGGCCTTTCAAGAGACTTCTCAATAATTTTTAGTTCTTTGCAATCCTTATCTCTCAATGGGAGCAGAGCTGCATCAGTGATTAAAAGGAAATAAAAGGTCTGGTTTTTAAGACAGGTTTGCCTTTGTATGCACAACTTACCCACTATGTATGATAATACACTGGTCTTGGCAGAGCCATGGATCACTATTTTTAAAAAATGAAAGAGAGAGAGCATCTGGTTCTCCAAATATGCATTGCTGTTTTGCCCAAAGGCTTGTTTTGGCAGGTTCTTTTAGTCATATCCTGCTCAGGTTAGTCTCAGGAGCCATCTCTTTGAAAAATGGTGATAACCTCCATGAAGAAATTAGGCAGAAGGATCATGAGACAAAAGTAGTCTCAGTGGGAAAGATATCAATTCTGTTTTCTTATGGAAGTGCATAATGTAGAACAGTCCTAATAATTTTTTAAATTGTTAAAGGACCACAGTAATGCATTGCAGATATTGAATACCTGTTTGTATAGGAAATACAAACAGAAAATACAAAAATGAAAAGAAATTTGGGGAAAAAAAAAGGAAACAACCAGAAAAATGAGCACTGGTAGAGGAAAAGGAAAGCCTGCAATGTTCTGTGTTCTGTTTCCTATGCGACAGTCATGGATCTTGTGAAATCACTGTATCTTTTATAGACTCCTCTGTGTGATCACTGCCAAAATGCAGGACAAAGTACATCCTTATATTAAACTGATATAGGCTGAACAACACTGAGAAAAAAGAATTTTTTCATTTTTTTTTAATAAGGAACAGATGGTCACCTTATTCAAGCAGCTGTTGTGGGGGAAAAATGATTCACAATCAGGCATCAAAGGCTAAAAATGGTCAAATTCAGATGCACACCCTCCTGCTAAGTAGTGGTGTCAGCATCCAGCCACTAACTGGCATAAGACAGGAGAAGAGAAGTGAGGCAAGAAGGCTCCTCCTGGTCAGCTCTCCCTGCTGCTCTCGGTAAGATACGAGCCATAATTGCAACTCCAAGCTGGTGCTGAGCAAATCCTCTTACTATGCCTCAAGGTGGTTTTTTGATGTCCAAGTTTAATGCTAACAAGCGGAATTGCCAAAAAAGTAAAGAAATAAAAAACCTACAGCCTGCAAAAATTAAAATGTATTTGTTTCAGGAGATTTCATTTTAGCACTAGGTGGCATTGCTCTAAATCTTTCAGTGCCTCTCTCCTGAGCTCTTCACTACATGGGTAATACTCTAACAGCTGGTGAGATACACAGGCTTCACTGAGGTGGCTCCTCAATCTATGCTGCTCAAAATATGCTGCTCAAAATATGCACAACGTGTCAGGCAATCTATACAATAAGAGATTTTGTTCTGACTTTGGTCTCAACTCTTCTCTTTACCACTGTAGGGATAGACACAGTCAATAACCAGATGTTCAGTTTCTCCAACTGAAAAACTCAGCTTACCTCAAAGTTTCTATGAAACAATGCAAGCACACTCTGGTGTTCCTCCCCTTCAGTGCACTACTGGGTTGACTCATTGACCTGTGGAATTTGAAAGATACTTTTTAAAGTTGTTTTTTTTGTTTGTTTTTTTTGGGTTTTTTGTTTGTTTGTTTGTTTTTGTTTTTGTTTTTTTGACTAGAACTATTGGATTGCACGTAAAAGTTATTAATGAAAAGTCTAGCAGAAAGAGAAGAGTAAAAAGCATGGATCTCTAAATATGAAGAAAGTTTTCAAGAACATGGAACTTATACAAGCCCTCAAACCTCCACTTCCAAACAGCCTTAGCAAAATGTGTCCCAAATTCAATTTTGAAAACTCCTGAAATCTCATTCTAACTTCACCAACCAAATCTTAGGTACTGTGTCTGAAGATTATGACCCAATGTATGGCAGTACCATATCCCAAGGAGGGTTTAAAGCTTCAAGGAGATAAAATTTAACCAAGTCCAGAAACACAATGCTGAAATGCCATAGGCTGTAATCACCTAAAGCTTAGATTGGATAAAAAGACTGTTTATGAACTTCATATTCAGGAGTCACTGGATAAAAAATAAAGTAGGGTCTTGGAAATGTGGTTAGAGCCTAGAACTCCTCACTCTCAGCTGAAAACCTCAGGCACCAGATAAATCATTATGTGTCCAGTTTTACCTTTTCAAGGGGAGAAGTGAGGACATTCAACCCCTCAAACTAGAAATTCATGCATGTTTTCTATCTTAACTGCCTCATTTTCAGTTCTATTGCTAGAATTTATATTCCTTTCCAAGACAAACCCTTTAGTAAAATGTACACCAAGGCCCAGGTGACACTGTCTGCTTTACTGATTTGACAGGGTGATTTGTATTTGCCTCTGTTTCAACAAATCAGCTCAATTAAATCAGCAGCAATGACCCTTCCCATTTTCCTGAGCTACACCAAGAAGTCAGAACAGCACTGTGACCAGTGATGCTTCTGTTCAACAGATTTTATCCTGGGAATGAGGTGATTTGCAACATTGAGTATCACTGAGTTTTAGCAGAAATACATTCTAGCTTCTTTTAAACCATTTCAGGGCAAAGACAGAGTGCTGTTCAGTAGAGACAGTCAAACAAAAAGTAGCTATTTCCACTTTCAATACCCCATAGAGCTAACTTCCAAAAGTGAAAGAATTTATATTAAACAACCTCTATCTCCTTTACAGTCTACCTTATGTGCCTCCTCACACCAACAAGCATGCACACAAACAACTCCAGCTCTGAGGAGCAAGATACAGCCCCACAGAAGGGGGTCAAGGAGTCGGTCCCCACTGTCCAATCCCATACAGCCTGAGCTTCATTCACCAGGCTCTCCAACAGTTGCCTCAAGTCTTTGTAACTGAGCAGGTTGAACCATTCAATCAGATTGATAACACTCATCCTTCCAAAGCACTTGAGCTCTAGGGATAAAAACAGCTTAGCACTAATGTTAATTATTGTCTTTATTCCACAGAGGCCCTGAATACATACGGGGATTAAAAAAAAAAAAAAAAAAAAAAAAAAGAATAAATGTTTCAGCTCTATAACTGAATCAGTTTAGATAAAGGTCAGCGAGCTTCCCTTATTCTGGCTTTCATGAAAATGTATCAGTTTCTGAACCCTTTAGAAGGAGCAGGAAGAACTGTGTGCTGTGCTCTCAGCTCAAGGTGCTTGGCACACGCCAGTGTGCTCCTTGCCTAAGAAACACCACTGATGTCCTGATACAACAATCCTCCTTCTCTCCTGTCTTTACTGAAACAAATCCCTTGATAGGTACAGCTGGGAAACATCCCCTCCTTCATGAAGGATAAAAGTGTTTTATTTGTTTGGGGATGATTTTTTTGTTTTTCAATTTTCACTTCCATCCAATCACATAAATGACATCTCATTTCCATTCCTGTTAACTTGAAAGTACCATTTCTTTCTGAACTGGCCCAGCACAGATGGACCAGTATCATTCATTTGATCATACTTTGAAAATCACACATTTAATCACCCTGTTTAAGAGGTGACTGTCACAGCTTGGCACTGCTGTACAGACATGGGTTAATGTACCCATTATGCCATTGGGGGACAATTCAGCAGTCTGTTAATAATCTTAAAACTGAACAGTGATTGCTAGTAATATATTAGTCATCTTAATAGAAGTACCCACATATCCATGATAAATGATGGTCCTGACAAAAGGATTTATAAAAGAAAACCTATGTGGGGTTTTGCATACCCTCAAAGGGGAATGGTTAAACACATGAATTCAGAGACTGAATTCCCTCAATTCCAGTGTGACATTCACCTACATAATGGGAACATATATATAAATTAAGGATATGTAATTTAATCAGGCACCCAGTATTGAAACACTTGCATTAAATTTTATTAGGAAGCAAAAAAGTGCAACATTGGTTCTCTCCAGAAGCAACTGACTGGCGTCTACAAGGATTCTCATTTTTTGGCAGAGAAACAATCTTTTCCTTCTCAAGAACAGAGTATTCATATTTATCCTTGGCTTCTTCAGCTGCCTGTTTAATGTCTGGCATTTCTCTTCTCAGGAAGTGATTCTGTTCGTTTCTGTAGCATCCCTCATGAGAGTCTCAACAGGGCTGAGCACTGAAAGGTCACCAGCAAATCAAAGCAGGAGTGGGCTGTGAGCTGGCACTCACAACAGCAGGAGAAGGATATCTTCGTGGCTACAGGCACATGGGCTTATTGCAGCTTTCTTGACCTCCGAGGATTTGGCTAAGATGTCAGATCTGAATTCCTTTTATTGAATGCATGAAGACAAGTCAAACAAATGCAAGGAGCGAGACTGACTTCTGGAAAGAAGGCATAAAAATTATACTAACTACTCACACATGTCTAAAGGAAATTATATCTTAAAATCAGTGTTTGTTGCAAGGTTAAAGAGCATCAGAAATTGAAGTCCTTATTAGCTATTTTTCTGCTGATAGTCATTAATAATTGTTAGTTACCTAACATTTCTGACAAAAGCAGGTTTTCTCTGTAGTCAAGAATTTAAGTAGTTGCACTGGGAATATTTGGAATAACATAAATAATTCTGGCCACTCAGATTCAAGAAAGATTGAGATTGCTGCAGGTATTAAAAAAAAAAAACACTTAAGACAGTCATGGAAAACAAGAGTCAGCCCAAACATTGCAAAGTCCAGCTAGGTTTTTTTCAATCAACCAAAACAGAAGAGAAGGGATAGGGCTGCTGTTAAAAACACGATCACAAAATCACACATCTAAGGGAAAGCACTGACAAAGAAGGGGCATTTAAGACCAGGCACATTATTGTCATAAAAACACATCCTTCTGGCAGGATAACACCTGTACCTTTTGTACTTTACCACTTCTGACTACATTAAACCAAGGACAACTGAGGGCAAAAATCCAAAAATATATGGCAAGAATATCTTGACCTGACCTTCTGTACAAAACAGTAGAGGAGACCTTGATCCACACATAACAACTCAGGTTCTAGTTGTACCTTGGGGGTCTCTTTAGGAAAGGCTGGAGGTCCCAGAGCCTCCCTAAAGAAGAAACTGAGCTGCAGCTCCCCTTCTGAACTGCCTGTCATCAGTCAGGATCCATGTGTCTTCCTTTTCAAAGCCCTGGGATGTCTGGAAGATGCAATGGCTTTAAGGGCTCAAGAAGCTTCAGCCTTGCTCCCATTTGGGTGTGGCAAGGGTAATTACACCCTACTAGTTGGCCCCTGCATACTGCCCAGGAAAATGTAGACATGGAATTAATTAGGAAAAAGTGGCAAAGGTGCCTGAAGAAAGAATGTATGAGACTGAGGGAAAGGAAAAGCAAGGAGAGAAGGCAATGAGAATGCAAAAGCAAATGAAGGAGGCAAAAAAAGTGAAAGATTGATAAACCAATGAAAATTTGGAAAAGAAAAACGTTTGGAAAGAGACACATAGGGAAGAGATGGGGCCAAAATATGTGCAAAGCTCGTGTGAGAAAGCCACTGCGAGAAACTGCTACAGGAGATTTAAAAACTGAGCAAACGTGTGAACAAGATGCATATTTCTGCCATGGCAAACAAGAAGTCTCCTGTTTGCCTCCTTCCAGGCAGTTTCCCTGCACCAGTTTCCAGTTCTGGTACAGCTGTCCAGTGTTCATCTCCATATGTATTGATTTTAATATGTGACATAGTATCTTGCAAAGTAACTAACACCAGCTCTAAATAATCAGCTAATGCAGTCTCTGTACATCTATAAGGGCTGTAATGCAGCACCTTTTCAGCACAGCATCACACAGTGTGCCCTTAAGACTCTGCAAACAAATCCAACTGGTGAGCAGTTATTAATTTATCACACAGTTCCCTGGAGCCACAGTAAGGTTCAATCCACCTACTGGATTCACCACACAAATTCCTGAGAGGTCACTTGAATTACATTTAGTCTTTGCTGGAATATGAAAATATTGAGGTGTGAAATGCCTCCATCCCTTAAAATAAAACTAAATTACTTCATTCCCGGAAAAGGAAAGGTGCTGCTTCAGCTCCATCAGACAACACAACTTCTGCTGATGTCAACAGAAATGTCACTGATGCAATAGGGGCAGAACAGATTGCAAGTCTGCGCTGTTTTTATTTGGTAGTAGTCATCTCAGACACGCAGACTGTGCCCCAGAGTGTGCTTGCACACAGTCCTGCTGGTTCTACAGCTGGACTGCTTATGTGAACAGAATCTGGCAGTAGCTGTCTTAGGTATAAAGCTGCAAGTTTACTATTCATAAGCTTTTAACACTTATTTGCTTCTGGCTTCCAAAAGTTGCCAAAAACCAGAGAGAAACTATACCTTCTTTTGTGAAACGATAGAATAGTGCTGGTCCTTCCAGCTGCAGAGCTGTAAAAAGAGGATTGCTCTTTGACATATTCTTTCTGACAGTATTTTTACAGGAGGAAATCAGTGTTTGTATGTGTAATTCAAGGTCACTTCCTTGAAGATGGTAGCTGAAAACAGGTTGGGTTTTTTCTTAAACACACAAAAATCCTTAGGAGAGCAGAGCTTTTTTTATAAGAGAAGCTGTCCCTATCTCAAAAAAAAAACTTCTTAAGGGTCTATTCAGACCAAATCATCCCTGGGGTGTCTGCAGCCATCCATTTGCACACACTATGACTCTCCTCTAGCAGTCATCCCTCTCTCATGCTATTCCATGGCTAAGAGAACACCACCCAAACTTGGTCTCTTCCTTGTAAACCTTTAATCTAATGCAGCTTTAGTCACTAATCTGTTAATACTTTGTTAATTTGTTACTCAGGATTACAGGGACCTCCAAACCCCAGCTACCTCTGCCTGATTCAGGCTCTGCTGCTTGTATTTGAAGAGCTGCTAGAAAATGTTTCAGAAACAGCTGTCTGAAACAAAGAGAGCATTGAAAAAATATCTGCAGACACTACTGGCACAGTATTCCCTGGCTCTTCCTGGGGCTGAGATGGAATCTGTGATGTCTTTATCCATGGACATAATGAAAGAAAATTAAAGATTTTTTGAAATTTGGCTTCTATTTTTGCAGCAGAACTAACACAATGACAAAATTCATAAATGTACCTTATAAAAACAAACATATGTGTACCTTATAAAGTACATATATGTAGTTTATAAAAATTATTTATAAAAATAAAATTTCTAAAAGTTTTAAAACTTATGTAGATAATTTCTGTCCTTCTCAGTTTGTTAATCTCAGTCATGAAAAATCTACAAAAAGTGCTTTACAGAATTAGGTTCCCCTATGCACTATGGTGCTCAAGCAGCTTGTCTTTGCAGAGGACCAAGGATATCAGTGACAGCAAAAATACTCTCTAAGTTCTGAAATACTTTTATGAGAACAATTTTAATTTAGAAACCAGAGCACATACTTCTGCAGAGTTGGAACAGAAACAGTGGGCAGGTAAAGTCATTTTACCTTGAAACACACTATGTCCTCATTTCTAAGTGATCTTTCAGTCTTACAGTTCACCTACTTGCCTTTTCCCCTCTGGCACTGCAGAGCAAAGAGCAGGGTTTTAAAAACACTGTGTGTCCCAGTGTTATTAGCAAGAAAAACATCATGGGGATGGGATAGCATACTGACAGTAAGTATTCAAGTCTGGGTTTAAGGTCCCGAAACAGATTAAATTTACCACTCATTTTGGCTGCAGGATTCCTTGCACTGATCATTTAAGTGCTACACTGCACTTACAGATGCAGCTAACACTTAGGGCTTGCAGAAACCTTTCTCAGAAGAGATCCCATGAATAAGGAAGGAAGCTGACTCCAGAACTCAAGGCACAGTCAAAGATAATACCTGGGGGAGAGCTGGGACCAGCAGTGGCTCCTCCAGAGGGTGAACAGTGACCATGTGTCACTGTCAGACATGTCATGCACCCACCACCATTAAGGCACTGCTTACATAAGAAAGGCTGATGACATCTAGAAATGCTAGAAAAGGAAGTGCGAAACCTTGTGTAAAGGAAAAAAAAAAAGCTGAATCATTTCAGTAGCCTTTAATGTTTATGCCATAGAATTTGAGACTTTACACACAGCAGGAGGTATTTGACATTTTCCTCTTCAGAGATTAGCACTTCCAGGTATTGATTTAAACTAGGATTTATACCATGACTACCATTTTTATGAAGGGCATAATAAGAGAGATTAGCAAGAAATTGCCAGGCACACCATCCTTAATCAGCTGCAAACTGTTTTCATCCTAAACCCGCAGGTTTGTCAATAAAAGCAAAATGCTCATAACTAAGTGAGGTAGCAGGAAAAGAGCATTCAGCCCAATTTTGAATACAAATAGCCACTGAGAAAAGGTACCATAAGAGAGCTTTTTATCTTTTCTTTTTAACCTGGAATAGATTCATAATTCATACTCATCTTAAATCTTATTATCTAGTTTGGATTAAAGTTCCTTCTCAAACACAAAGTTCTCCCCACATACCCTTTAAAGGACATGGGGTCTGTCTGACCCTGTCAGAAGGCTGCCAGGAAAACTTCTCATACCCAAGTCCCTTGCTGGACACAGTCTCAAGTATTGTGCATCCCTTTTTTAGCATATGAGTCTTCCTTTTGAAAAAAAAAATTAGATTTAAAACCACAATATATAAGGAGAAACCCCACCCATATCTGTGTCAATACAACCTGAGGACTGAATACATTATTAAGAAAGATTTTCTTTTGCACAAGTTGAGAAATAAAAACCTTGCTTCTTTTGATTTTCAGAAAGAGTTCAGCACATACTTTGCTCTCAATAAAATTTTCCCAGGTGCCTTTCAACATGCCGTGTCCATCTAATCAGTTCAAAATCCTAATTTTGCCTACTTGGCAGTTGTGGAAATATCTGCTACAGCCAGGTGTATTTTAATAATGAAGAATAAAAATTGAAGGCATTTTTTGCCTCTCTTCTAGTTACCCAACCCCTAAATTAAAAGCAGGAAAATAGGTGCCTCATTCACTGCTCAGGTCTGCTTGGAAATTGGTTACCTGTTTAGCCTGCACCATAAGATTTAAATTATTATTAGTTAGAAATCACCAAAGGTTCTTGCCACTGAATAAAATTGATTAATATTTTCAAGAATTCTATTTTTCTTGATAAAGTTTAATTGACATAGCCCTATATCAATGGTACCATGACATAGAGCTATTTCTGTTAAGGTTAGGTTCAGGCAACAAGTAGAGCAGGTTTTGTTCACTTTCTGCCTTCTTGGGTAAAGCACAGTGCTAGTCCCTGTGAGGCACAATTGATGGCCTGAATGCTAAAACCTTTGATATCTCTTCTGCTCTGTCCACAGCCAATGAAAATTTCAGGCAAAAATATTTTGAAGCAGCTGACTCTCATTCATACTATCTTTTGAGTTCATGTTATTGATACATGAGATAATTGAAAATTCATCTGTTGTAAAAGGAAAGCCACGGAGCCAAGAAAGTGGAGGAGCTGTCCATGGTGCTGGGGGCTCATCATGGCTGTAGACACTTCTCAGCTGGGCCTGCTGCACTTCTGCAGTGTCTCCAAAGCTGCTCCTCCTGTAAGCAGCCAACTTTGGAGCCCGATTTCCTCTCATCCTGTGGTGAGAGGTCACAGAGGCCAGACTATGCTGGGCTATTTTTGTCACAGAAATTGAAGAGCAAGAGAAAAGAGGAAGGGCTGGGACAGAGCCCTGGAGCCTTAGTGGGCTGCTTCAAAGGGAATCACAAAGGTGAGGCACAGTCACACCTGTCTTCTACCCCAAACAGCAATTTTGCACCTTGGGACAGCAGCAACTGGCTTAACTTCTGTCATGGTTTCACCTCAGCCAGCAGTTAAGCAGCTCACTGCCCCCCCAGCAAGATGAGGGAGAGAAGGGAAAGGTAAAAGCTGGAAAACTAATGAGTTGAGATAAAGACAGGGGAAAGCAAAAGCTGCATATGCAAGCAAAGTAAAACAAGGAATTAATTCAGTGTTTCCTATAGACAGGCAGGTGTTCAGCTATCTCTATCAAGTGTAACAGTTCTTTGGGCAGACAAATATCATCACTCCAAAATTCCACTTTTCCTCCTTCCTTCCTCCACTTTATATACTGAGCATGATGCCATTCAGCATGGAAAATCCCTTTTGGCTCTGTGTAAGCCCTACTCAGCAATAACTAAACTATTTCTATATTTTCAGCCCCATGTTCAGCAAAAATCCAAGACAGAGCTCTACACCAACCACTGTGACAAAACTTAACTCTACCCCAGTCAAATCCAGGATGACTTCCCAAGCCTCTGGCCTAAAAGTAAATAGAGGGAACACTTTGCTCTATGGAGGTTTTTAAATTTTATCTATAGTCTATAGTTTGAGAAAATTAGGGAAGTTTTCCCCAGTGGGAAGTACTCAAAGGAACAATGTCAAAATGCAGTGTACCTCCTTTGCCCACTGGGACAAATTTATGATGTCTGAAGATCTGACCCTGACTGCTTCTCTCATTTCTCTGCTGCTCAGTCTATATTCAAAATGTTACCAGAGGCTTATCTTATGAATATTAATACTATTCTCATTCAGTGCTAAGGCTGGGCTAAGGGATGGCAATACAGGAAATCAGCAAATCAACTGTCACCCATAGCTCTCTGAAACTATCCTGGTAATAATAAATGTTGTCAGGGATGCTCATGGCTGATGCATTTAAAAGAGCATCCAGCAAACATGAGACTTACCTCTCTGTACACAATGGGTCTAACAAAATTGCAATGAACCAATCAACCAGCCAGAAAAGAATTTTAGTTCTTTTATAAACATCTATTTTTAAGCAGGGATACATAGGCACCTCAGAGAGAACTCAATAAACATTATTAACATTAAATAAAGCATAACTCAACATAATTATCAAAGTAGAAAATTAAGACTAAGGCTCAAAGAAAACCAAAAGCTTCTGGAAGAGGATGAACAAAAAAAAACCACCCATATTTTTTGTTTATTGTACAGGGCTGTACTGTTAGTTAGGCCAGATTTTAAAATACTAGATTGGACTTTGAAAACAGGCTAATATAGCAAACCAGCCAGACCATATGCCCCCTATAGACTTAATCAAGTGAGGTAGAATGTGAACATGCTTGCACTCCTGATTTCTTACATTTTTTATCAGACAGTATTAAGAGACAGAAGGCAACACTTTTTCAAGGGCCAAACGGTAGCAAAATTGTCAGCCCTCAGTGATTGACAGTATGTTAGAAATCATCCTTGCTTTTGCCTAACCCACTCACACAAAAAAACAGTTGCCTGGTTCCTGTGATCAACTACATGTTTTTACTTGCTTGACAGAAGCATTGACTTAGGATTAAAAATCTAAACCCCGTCATGAAAATAGAGAGTCTAATAAGGGAGAAGTTGAACTGTAGTTTTGATTATAGCTGGCCAGAAATATTTCAATTTTAAAAATTCCTCACAGAATTGAAAGATAAAAGTAGTTTGGGGTTAGGAGGTGGAAATGTTCCACCTCTGCATAGCTACATGCTATGAAACAGAAAGGAAAACTGCAAAGCATACTGAGGAACTACAGGAAACACCCAGAAGGATCCCAAGAAGTACTGCTCCTTGAGTCCTCACTCTCTAATAGCCAGTTATCAGTGCTGACACCAATGAATTCTCCACAACCAGAAGCCATCCAAACATTATGAAACTCAAACTTGGCTCAAATCTCTTCCAGAACTGTCAGGTTTTTTTCCCTGAAATATTAGAGGTTGAAAGGGCTATTCTGTCTTGAATATCTTAGAAAGCTTCTGACCATCTTCTCTTCTAACCCCACAGCACTGCAGTTACTGAGCCATCCCAAGAGGGAGAATTCACACATGTCAACACTTGTCAGTTGTATATTTACCAAATCTTGTCAAATACAGGTGTATATCACCCTTTACTTGGGAACAATATAACACCAATATTTTTCTTGTGCCCTGCTCCTGCCCCAGGGAGGGTGCTGAGCAGTACCATTTCCACATCCTTCCTGCAGCATTCTACTGCCTTTCTCCAATCTTGTCTAAAATGTCCTCAGGTTAAAGTTTCTTGAGTTTCCCTTTTCACATACACTTCTCCCAGGAATGGATGACTGTACTTCAGTGTTTATGTTTCAGTTTCTGGCCTCCATCATCAACTCTGCATGCTCTCTGCTGTTTGATGAAAATGCACTTGTTTTCCTGTTGTGCACAACAACTTTTAGTTAATATACCCCCAGACCAGAGAAGCCATCAATGAGATATTAATTTGTTCTGCTGCTTGAGTTTAGCTCCTAGCTGGGCAAACTAAAAGGTCGTCTACCACAGGAACGGGTTTGTTACACTTAATTGCATGTCTTACTCTGAGTCATCAAAACACTTGATGTCTCTGAACAACATCAAAATATCCAAGCCAAGCAGGAAAGGCTAACACAAAAATCAAAAAGCTGAATGCTGGCTCACACTGCCTCATATGATTAAAGAGAATTAGAGATTGAGCAAAAAAAGCCCTAGAGTCCATGACATTGATGTTGTGCAGAAAGATATCTGGGGAGCAGCTTAGACTGCTTCCACTTGGGGTTCTTGTGTCTTTTTCACTATGGGAGATAAAGCAAATAACCTGCAGCCTGTGTGTCTTGGCCAGCCCAAGAAAGGAAGGAGGAGATAAGCAGAAAGTTTATCATACCTAAAATTTATGGCATCTGAGGTTTGTCAAGGGAGCCAATTTGAGCAGAGCAAGTTTTGAGGCAAAACACAAGGCTCAGAATCATGACAATGGGATTTTATTCCTATCCTGGTCCATGGAGAAAAAAAAAGACATTTTATTTTCCTGTTTCCTTACTTATCTCGTCTGCTCTATCCATTTAAACAAAAATGCTTTGTGTGCTTGCAAATTAGCACACATGAATCATGAATAAGACTAGACTAAAGTGCAGCATACTATAAATAAGAGTGTTATCAAAATTGTATTTGTTTGGGATGGCACTTCACATTGGCTCAGAGAAGTAATTCCTGCCATGCTTCACAATAAAAGCCATTCCAAAGGATGTTCCCTTTCTTGCTGTGTTGGCCAGAGCAGACCTGACAGAGAGGAAATCAGGGGTAGCACAGGCCAAAGCCCCATCCACAATCTGAATCCTTCCTTTGTTTAAACAGAGAACCCAATCACCTATAAAATATCTCATTAAAACAATTTAAATGAAAGATTCTATTCCTATATAAACTATCCAATCCTAATATCAGATTTGGTCTATTCCAAACAAAAAGGAATTTTCTTCAAACAATATTGAGAAATTTTTAAAGGAGAAGGGCTGGGTATATCTCCAAGTAGGTTTTCCACTTACTAAGTTCTTCCCCAGATAAGCCTGCGCAAGAACAAAATCTTACTTAAACTAGCATTTTTCATTTCTTCCTCAATATAGGCAGAAATGATTCACTAAAGTGAAGGAAAATGAGTAGCTAAGGAGTAGCTGTCATTTGAGGCATGGCCAATGCAGCCAGGCATTAATCTGTAGTGAGCACAAAACACATTTAGAAACACTTTGACTCTCTCCTGCAGTCTCTCAAAGGGAAATGGAGCTCAGAAAACCCCTTTATTTAATAAAAACCTTTATCCAGGAAATAGTACAGGAACCAAGCCCAAACATAACATTCTCTCCTAGTACTGACAAGCTAAGATGAGCACTTTGCTCAGTTTGTGTTAAGTAGCCTTAGAAATCTCTTAGAATTTGATAAATCATTAATAAAGTCCAGTAAAGATGGGTTATTGCATGCATGTCTATCAATATCTGTTTAAAAATACACACCACTGTTAATTCTTACCACTTTTTTTGAGAATGCCAAAGCAAAGAGAACTTGGGACATCTCTGTTTAATATGTTAATCATGGTGGGGGGGGGTTATCCATGTTATACCATGAAAGAAACTGCACTTTTTATACACACGTCTTTTTTTAGATCTGGCTCATTTCTTGACATGCCACAAAATGGTAAGTCAATACATTTTAGATTAAATTTAGCGCCCACATTACTGGAGTAAATTAATCTATAAAGAAAAATAAGATCTACTAAAAAATATGGGTTGAAAAATATGAAAAAGTACATTAAACAGTTTATCCAGATCATTAACAATCTTGCAAGATTGTTAGTAGAAAACTGAATTAGACTCAAAATACATTCTCTCTCTCAACTCTAACCCTGGATATATCACCAGAGCAGAACATAGTGAATTTAAAGCTAATCTGATATAAGCTTTGCTGTCCCTCTCTAAGGACAAAGAATTCTATGACATTTGGAAATGGCTGCTAGTCACACACCATGCATATTTCAGTAGCATCTATTTGAAATTGGTATCATTATATGTATTTGAGGAGATCTTTGCCTGGTCTGATTTTTTTTTTTTTTTTTTTTTTTTTTTACAGCTGATTCCATAGCATGAAGCTCTGACTAACATATGTTTATGAATCTGCCAGTGTGCTGCTATTTTCACAGGAAAACAGCCATTAAAAAAAAAAAAAAAACACCAAAAAAACAGCACATGTCCACATGTCCTTATGTCATTTACCTTCACAAGACAATTGGTTTAATGGAGCAAACATCAGCAGCTGCATTATTAAATTATGTGAAGACACTGATGGATAAATAATAAAAAATTGATCTGTTTGTGAGAAGAAAGAGATGAAAAGAAATTAATCTTTGCAGCTCCTCTTCAGAACATCAAATCTGACTAATGAAAGATCTCACAGATGCACACACAGACAGCATTTGTTTTAATGAGACTATGTAAATGCACCCAGAAACTTTGGAAGAAGTTCACCTTGTAGATTTGGGAATTTGGTATTTAGCCCAAAATTCTTTTAAAATGCTACAAATTTTTATTTTATACATTTCTTTTATTCAAACATCATACATAGTGTAACCTGCAGAGAGAAGAAGAAAGTTAATTACTCTAAATGCACTAAAACCCAATAAAAATGCAGTATTACCTAATCTATACATATTTCATAGGTAACAAAAAAAGTCTTTTCAATGCATCCTGTAGAAAAAGATGTTTCAGTTCCTTGCCCTTACTATGAGAGTTCAGCCTAAATTGCTGGCCTCTTTAAAAGCTGTCAGCTCTAAAAAGCAGAATACTTCAGAAGGTGAACACCTGGATCTCTTGAGATATCCTGAGATAATCAAGATACTTAACAATGACCCCTCTCCTTTTTCCATTGTGAACATCTTTTTTGCCAAGGATTCATTTCAGTCTATTGATAACTTGTTAGCCATCAATCCTGCTTAAGTATTTCTAGCTAAAAACAACCATAATATTGATTTGACACTGAACAAATCCATCTAACAAAGATTGCATGAAATGAACTTATTTATGCTTTTGCTCACTGAACCACAAGTGATTTTTTTCTCTGACCACATAAAATTTTTGCTATTATTCTAAACAAATGAAATCAAAATAGAAGCAGCCATTAAAAGACTCTGCTACTGTATAATTCTTGTTTCCAGTTCTTCCTACATATATGTGTAAATTGTGTAAATTCTTCATGATACTCCAATCAAGCTGAATTAAAACGCTTTTCAAATATAATTTTGTGCTATATAAGCTTGTCTCATTAAAATTTAGAAGAGGGGAAACAACCTTGTGACTATGAGCTAAAATAGTACTGATACTGCTTTTTGAGAGCCAGGCAGACTGTTTGTACTCTCACATTCCTTATTTTTACAAATGAAAGAAAATGGTGATCAGAATTCAATACACATATCTAGAACCTCCAAAGCAGAACTTACAAAAAATAATAAGGTGTCAAGCTGGCCTTACAAAAGTCTCTGATGCCCCAAACACAGCAGCACTGCATGCAGTTGAAGTTGTCAAAATAGCAGAAAATGATCCTTTTGTACAATAGCTGATTAATGGGACCGTTTTGACAACAGAACAAAGGGAATTTAAAATAATTATCACCTCCAGGAAGATGTTTCTTATATATCACCACTTAACCTGATTATTAGGATGTGCAGTGGGTATGCAAACCCTGGTGATCTGAAGCACTGTTCTGTACCATTTAGTTTCATCTAGCTTTTTTATTTCCTAGCTAAGAGAGCCTAGTAATTGAACCAGGGCTCCTTTTCATTCCTTTGTTGGCACTATGAGATTACTAAAATTAATATCCAGCATAGGAGTTTTCACACTGCTACAGCTGGTCCCATGTCTATTCAAACTCAGCAAGTTCCTCAAAGCTATGTGTGGTCCATACCAGGAGGGGTTTGGGGTGCAGGATTTATGAGAGAGATTACTCAGTGGCTGTAGAGGAAAAGAATAAACTACTCTGACAGGCAGGATTGTCCTGCAAAGACAATCAGGAATGATATGGATTTGCACAGAACAACTTGAAACTATGTGTGAGAGAATGAACCACAGAATGAACTATTTTGTGTCCAGATACAGAACCACTGAGAGTCAGCAGAACTTCCCTTGATCCTCATGACCACAGCAGACAACTGCATACACACTTTGTACGAGAAATTTGCTGCTTCAATCATGGTTATATGGAGAAGGGAAGGAGGCAGAGTATCTGGCGGGAAGTAAACTGGGGCTCTGAGTGAGCAGGAACACTTGATCCTCTCTTTTTTTAATTAACTCCCACACAAGAATAACACAACATACTGACTTTTTTCAATCTTCTTGGTACCGTATCTGCAGTAATTATGCCATACTGCCATTCTGTCCTAGGATTTTCCAGTTCTCTATTTTAAATGTCACAGATGAGTCAAGAACCATCATCAGAAGAACCAGAAACAGGAGAATGAATATGCAGTCATCTGTAGAAGAGTTTGCATTAAGAGATCCTCTGTGCCCGTTCTCTGATCAAAATTATTTCCCATCTCACCATTTAGCCCTCAGGGATACCATGACCCAGAAAACTGTCAGTTTCATAACAAAGTATTTTTTAATAAAATTCTCTTCCCAGATTCAACAATCTCCATCAACCCATGATGTAATGGTGACAGAGTTGGTAGGTGAGCAACAAACTATTTGTTGAGGAATTTTTTAAGCACAATTTTTTATCTGTAGCTTAACTGGCTGCTCTTAAGGTAGTCCCAAGTTTTTTTGCCTTTTTCAACATCTGTGTTTATACAGAAAATTGTAGTGAAAAAAAAATGTCTCAACAGAAATTATGTCAGATGAAAATTTGCAGCTTAAATGGCAGCAATATCACTTTTGTTTGTCAAGCAGGACAACAGACATGGCAAGGAATTGGAGCTAAAGGGCTGAGAGCTCTGTCATCAAGCGGATTGCCAAACACGACATACCGATACACCGATGGCTCCAAGTCAGTCTGCCCTTTCCTCTGTTTCTCTCAATTTCTCTGGTATGGGCATTTCTATGGTATGTTTAATTGAGCAGGACTTAAAAATCTCACTTGTCCTCAGATACACAAAGTCACTAGAAGGTAGGAAAACAGCTTATGGAAGGGAGGTTACACTTTTCCATGCTGAACTGTTGGTACGTTGAGCACATTTTGTGGAGCAGCAGTGCCAAGGGTCTGGTCCAATTTTTGTAATAGTTCTTTGGTCTCAATATAATTCTCCAGCGCTTCACTGGGCTGGTGATATCCAAGGCTGTGTTCCTCTTAGATGTGCTGTTAAGAACACCAGACCACACTGATGACCAGTGATAATAGCATGATTCAACAGGTGCAGAGAGGGGAGTTTTCTGGCAAACTGACTCCTTTCATGAAAACAAGTAGCTCTTGGATGTGGCTGCACCAGAGGTCCCAGTAGGAGAGGAGGTTTATTGGACATAATTCCAGAGGGCAATGAGTATGTTTGTGAGACCATCTTCTAACTTCCAATGGAGGAAAACCAAGTGAGCAAGGTTTTTTTTATTCGAGTGAACATGAATAAATCACACTGACATGACTGCGAGTGCCAAAGTGCTCAGGATTTGACATAGGAAAATTGACTGTCGGAAAGAGAAAATAATCCAAATTAAAGCTCACATTGAACAATGCTGAAAACTCCAGGGCCTGGTAAAGAGAATGAGCTTCTCTGGAAGGAGTCAGAAAACAGCTACCTCAAACACTTATGCAGATAACAGAAGTCATGAAAAGGAGAAAAGCATAAGATCACCATTTCTGGTGTGTTAGTCCTTGCGTGGATTCTACAGGCATAATTCATTAAACAAGCAGGATTTTTCTGTCACTGTAAAAAGAGGTTATTGCCTGTTTGCTCTTTCATCCCATTACTGTTATTCTTACAAGGAACAATACACAATCGAGTATGTAGTTACTGCAACTGCAATTCACCAACATTTCCTATTATAAGATGCTATTTTCAGTTACTTACAATATGGTCAAACCATCAAAATTGCAAAAGCAATGACATTTCAAAATTTACACTTTCAACATAGAAAAATGCAGGTTTTAAGGCACTAAGACAGGGCTGAGTTTGGGTTTATCAGAGAACAATGGCACAGAGTGTAAAACTAGCAAACCGTCGATGCAAGGGGGAGAATAAGTTTCTACTTCATTCAAGGTTTTAATTCCCAGCAGGATTTCTGTGCAGTTCTGTGTCAGGGAGAACTCCAGGCTTGTGTGTGTTCCCAAAGTGAAATGGGGCAACAATGCCAGCTTTGTGTCTTGTCTGTATCTAAATTAAGTATGTTGTCTTTTCCTTTTGTGAAGGTGTGAGCCCCTACAGCTAACATGGATGAAATAGGCAGTGGTTTGAGAAATGACATGTCAGACAGAGATGTATTTCCATGGGAACACCAAGGTCCTGCTCAAGACAGCAAAATGGTCTGTTCCATGTTGAACAGCTCATCCTATAGTGAAATAAATTAAAAAACAAACAAACAAACAAAAAACCCTCCAAAAAACCCCACAAACAAATGAAACAAAAAAACTCAAAAAACCAAAACAATCCCCTCAAAAAAAAAAAAAAAAACACAACAACAACCAAAAAAAAAAAAAAAACAAAACCAAAAACCAACAAACAAACAAACAAAGCCAACTTGTGATTTATATACTTGACAATGCTGCAACCAGCAGGAAAGTCAGACAAACTCAATGAAATCTGTTAGTGGGAAGGTCAGAAGCTACCAAAACCAGTTTGAGTGCCAAAACTAACTGTTGTTACACCTAATTCTGATAGACATAAAATGGCACATCTCTGACAGGTAACAACCAGCAGAGAGAGACCCAGAAGATACACACCTTCCTGCTGCTTTTTCACTAACAAGACACACTGTCCTTTTTGAAATACAGAGTTGCATGACTTTCTTTAAAAATCACCATTATGACTCTCCAAACATACAGCTCTACTCCTATGCTGATCACTACTTTAATCATACCGAGACTTGCCCTTCTCTCTTGACATAAAATAAGTTGAGGAACACAGTGCTCTGAATAAATTCTTGCTTAGCAAATACAATCTTGATTAAGAAAAAAAAAATCTGTAGAAAAGAACATAAACATTGGAAATATCTGCATCTGTGTGAGCTAACTATATAAAGACCTTAATTCAGGTAAGTGTATAAATATATCTTTATAGAAAATACCATGTCGTTCTTACTGGAGCATTCTGACTGGAAAGGCATCTAGAATGAGGAGAACTGAATCATCCCAAGTTGCTAAGAAGTCTTTTGTTTCTTTTTTCCTGGGTTTTTTTGGTGGTGTTTTTTTGTTGTTGTTTTTGGTTTTTTTTGGGGGTTTTTTTTTTTGTTTTTTTTTTTTTTTTATATAGTCATTCAAGGTTCAGGAAAAAAAATCTATGATTATTAAGTAAATTGTCAAGCAAAAATAAAATTAATTGTGCCTATCCATCCTGCTGTTTAGCAAACTTCAGTCATGCTTTCTTTTGGTTTTAATATTGCTTCTGTTCCTTCAAAGAACAAATCAAACATCTCTGGCCACCAAGGGAAAATATTCAGTAAACATGGTAGCCTGCAATTTAACTAAATCCAGATAAAAGTTCACTCTAAGAGTACAAAAAGCTCAACATCACTACTCCAGGTGGACTGTTAATTGGACTGTCTTATTAGGCCAAACTACAGCAACATCTGTAATCCAATGGCTGTTGTCTTGGGTTACAACGGAAGGTGTAACCGAAAGTATTCTATTACCATCCACATGAGCTGGTAAAAATGATTAAAAATGATGGGGCAGTGTTCTTTATCTTCTCCATGACTCAGCCCTAGCAGCTCCCTCCAGGGAAGCAGCAGCCACCCTGAGGAGCCCAAATCCTCTAATGGGCCATCAAGGTCTCACAGAGTGATTCACAGAATTACATCATCCCATGGTGAAATGCCCCACCCTGGGGGAGGAGCCGAACATGCCTACCTGTATATAATCTGAAGCTTGGGACACCAGAGCAGCACTACCACTGGATTCCCGGAGCACAAGAGCTCGATAACCACTACTGAACCTGCACAGAAGGACCAGACCTTTTTCTACAGGATCACCACTTAGACAGAGCCACATCCATCACACCAGCGGGACTGTAGCTACCATTTAATTGGACTGCTACCATCACCCTGACCAACAGGGTGTCAGGTCATATTCTGACTCTGTCACTTTAAACCAGTGTTTCTGTGCTAGTGCCTTTATTGTAATCATCCTATGAAATTGCTGATCTGACTTGGAATGTCTCGGAAGATATTTGTGTGGAGTTAATTCCTCCCAACGGTTTGCCTTCAAACCAGAACAGAAAGGCACAGAACAGATCAATGGTCAGAAGTCTAGAAGACAAGACCTGGGAGAGTATACAATTATTGTGCTGTCTAAAGAGGAATCATCTGGAAAAAAAAATGAGACGGAAAAGCATTCAAAACAAAGCAAAAACAAATTGTCACAAGGAGAGGAAGAATCAAATGGAGAACTTAGAAACTCATGCTCAGGCCTCTGGCTGTGATTGTGCTGGAGGCAGACTGCAGTGTTAGACAAAACCAGAGCATTTCTTGCAGTCCTGTATGTTCTCTACATCCATAGTAAGCAAAGACAACATGGTGAGGCTTAAATCTACACCAATGAAAAATCAGGTTACCTCTAAAGAAAGCATAACCAAAGGTGTCTCTATCAAAAAGGACAAGGATTCTTCTAACTGAATAGCCAAAGGAAAGGCAGGATTTGCACCCAGGGAATTTTTTTCAAGAAAAAAACCTGTTGTCAGGACATGTCACAAATGCTGCCTTTAGAGAGAAAAATGGTCTGGATGACTATCAGGCCTTCTCTCATCTTATGATATGAGGATTTAATCTTGGAAGGTTGTTCACCCACCACCCTCCCTGCATAAAAGGTCTCTGGATTGGTTTGAGAGATCTGAGCTAACTAGAAAACATCTGATTGGAGCATACCTATCATGCTAAATATTATTTTCCTAATGTAATAACTAAAAAAAATAGGTAAGGAACAGCCTATCTACCCATGGCTGCTGCAGAGTCAGTTACTGATCACTAACAAACATACATCTGCCGACACATTCTATGAACCTTCTTTTCAGGTTGAAAATATCTTTGCAAACTGGTTGCTAGGAGCTCTACTCCTTGACATTTACATGCTTGAGTGAAAACATACTGTTTAGCAAAACGTCATGATAAATGTGTCAGGGGGTTAACATTGGCTAGAAGCCAGGTACCCATGAGAAAAAATATTCACTCATTCTTCTTTGCTATAGTTGAGCAGAGGAGGGGGAAAGAACAATTCAAAAGCTTATGGGGTGAGATAAGGATTAGGAGAAAACACTCTAAAGGCAAAACAGGATCAAAACTTAAAATATATAAAGAAAAATGTATAGACAGAATTAAAAAGAAGATAATGAGAACTAAAATAAACCTTTAGAATATCTTTCCCCTCCCTCAGCTGTTCTTTCCTTCCCACTGACAGTACAGGGAGATAAAACATGGAGTTTTTTGACAGTTTGTCACTTCTAAAATTTTTTCTTTGGTTTGCTTAGGGAGAGGAGTCTCTTTTTGCTATGCCATGGGGTCCTTCTCACGGGAGACAGTTCTCTGTGCACTTTTCTAATGTGGTTAAATTTTCACGAATAGCAGTTCCACCCAACCTGCTGCAACATGAGCCCCTCCCATGGGCAAAGCAGTCTTCTCACAACTGTTTTTTTGTGGGCCATTTGGTTCATGGAGTGTAGTTTTAAAGGATTAGCCGGTCTAGTATAAAAGCAAGGGTCCTCTTCCTCTGTCTCTAGAAGCAAGGGTTCTCTCTCTCTCTGCTCAAGTCTCTCACAGATCACAGCTTCTCAGCATCCACACATTCCAGCACAACCACCTTTTTCTCACGGGCTGTGGGTGAATTCTGCGTCCCCCCCATGCACTTCATGAATTATAGGGAAATAATTTGTTGTATTATAGCCCTTGCAGGGCAGGAAGAAAGAGGATTCCCGCATTTTTTTCCTTTCTATGTTATCATAGAGATGTTATATGGATAGGCTCAGTAGCTGGCCTGCAGGCCAAACGACTGAGTTAGCAGAAGAAATTGATAAAATATGAGTTTATCCATAGCAAGGAAGAAAGCAAGGCTGTTAGCATGGAAACTGATAAAATAGACACATAAGGGATACTTGCAGTTAGAGGATCTGTGCCTTAGTGAGCAGTGTACATGCCTTAAAAATAATTTGTTCTAAGCTCTTGCCAATTAATTACTGGTGTTAATTGCTTTGTACCAATAAAATGCAATAAGCTATTGCTTTGTCCAATGAATATAATGAGCTGTTTTGATGTAACTAATGACTTAAGATCACGCTTTGTTAGGGGTATAAACCTTGAGAACAACTTGTAATAAAGAAGAAGCCATTGTTGTCACTGCACAAGTGTGTGTGTATGTCGTGTGTCCATCTCTACAACGACAATGTTACCAGCTTTTCACACTGGCTTAGCAGTGTGCCTATTCTCAGAGCAAGCCAGCAATTAGTTTTGCCAGGCATGGAGAAAGCTTTTAGCAGCTCCTCACAGAAAATCACTTTTGTGGCTGGCTTCTTCACTCCTCACCAAAAATTAAGCCATGCAAAACCAACTTTTGTGGCTTTTTGTGGCTGGTTTCTTTGCTCCTCGCCAAAAATTAAGTAAAGCAAAACCAACACAAAATGTCATTTTTAAGCATTGTCTGCGGCAGTTCTGATTAGCTTGTAAGCAAAGCTACAAGCTTGTAAGCAAAGCATATGAGATCTCAGATGGAAGTCCTGTTTTGCAACAGCCAAATACAGGTTGTCTCAAAATTGTGGGGTCTGGTGAAGCTACTTGAAGGCAAGTTTAAAAAATTAATTTAAAAATATGTATTTTACTGACAGCGATGTCTCTATTTAAAATCTCAACAAAAGGAAATGGCTTTTTAGGAATATTCCTATTAATTCATTACCTCTCAATAATACAAGCTAGAAAGAATATGAACGGGTTCATGCAATCCATTACTAGACATTAGCCTGACCTCAAAAAAAGAAGAAATCTATGCTTGACCTCCAAGTCTAGCAGATTGGTAGCTTTTACTCCATGTGTTGATTTTTTTTAGGTGTTAGAGGAGAAAAATGCTACTTCTGTCTACTTGAGTTGTTGCAGGGACTGTTCCTTGCCTTTGGAAATTTTGGGGGGAGTGCTGTGTCAGCACAGAAGCAAGTGAGTAAGCAACTACTAGCAAGTGGCTTTCAGAGACAGAGTCCTATGGGTTTGCTGGACCAAGAAAATTTTTTCCTCAACAGCTCTTTAGATCAGCTTTGACTGTATAAAATCATCATTTGCAGAGTATGTCTGGGACTTGCTGCCATCAGGGCTGGCTGCAGCTTGGACAGTGCGAAGAGCATTCCCTACAACTCCAGGGAGGAACTGGATGGAGAGCAGGTAGTCCACATCCCATGAAGTCCAGATGAGCTGCAAGAAGTGTGAGAAAGGAATATTGAAAAGCTAGTCCTTGTTTAATCCCTGCTGCTATTATACAAACCAACCAATAGAGAACAGAGCCTTTCAACCTTTAAACAAAGTCAAAGTGACAGTGATCAAAAGCCTTTACTGGCCTGGCTGCTCAGTGAGAAGGGGAAGGTTTTGAGCAGTGCATCTCACAGGAGCTGTACATCATCTTCACAAGACAGCCTCCTAGTGACAGGAAAAGAATGATTAGCAATAGTGTGTTACACGAGTTTTGGGCACTTCACACATCCATGGCTTCTGCAGTAGGAGTGTGAGAACAGCACATTTGGGCAGAGCTTGCAACCTTCAGAATTACTTCAGATAGAGAATAAGAGAGAGGAAAAGCTCTTAGATGATCTGTCTCCTGGGACAGTGAAGTGACTCCAGGCCATCCATTTGAAGACTGATGAACTACCAAAATCTGTTAAATACTGCAAGCCATTCTAGTTTGGCTTGACTTCAATAACCAAAAATCTTCTGCACCACTAACTGTATGAAACTACCCATTAGCTGATCAGATCTGAATTTAGCAACATTGAAGAAACTCATCATGTGGGCCAGATTTGTCATGGTACATCAGTTAAGGAAGCTGGAAAACCGTACTTACTAAAACGTATGAATCTATGTCTAGCCCCAGTGTTGAATAGAGTTTAAGCATAGAAAACTGGCTTTGTGTAACCTCTGAGCTTGTGTTAAAATGGAAGGAAAAAAAAATATTATGTCAATTAGGGATTATGATGGTTATAATCAACATAAAGCTGATCTAAATATGAAAGCACATATAAAAAGCTGCTCACTTGCCACTGCAGGTTCTGAGGGGACCACTGGGGATATCTTGCAATACTTGCTGCTCAATTTCAAGATCAAGATTCTAGAGAACAGGAAACATTGTAAGAATTTCAAATAGTTAAAATGTGGGCAAACCCCAAGTGGAACAAAAAGAGCCCCCTGTGAACTGAAGGACATAAAAGGAACCATAACAATCACTATGGTGACAGAGTGCCAGTGCTGGAATCGGAGATGCTTTTGCCCCCGATACGATGGGTCTCGCTCAGAACATCCTCCAGAAGCAGAGTCACTGTCACCAGTATAACACAGGGAAACCAGCTCTGTCTGGCTAAGCTCCTGGAAGGGAGACTCAGGCATCACTCATACATTCTTTAGATACCATGCATGGACTCCATCCACACTTACAGACTTGCCAGGGTAGGCTCTCTCTGATGTTGTTTGAAATATGTACTTCTGAAAGACAGAAAAGGAATGACAAAGACCGTCACTCTGCATGTTCAGTGGATTGCATCTGTGAAAAAGATACTGAATTTGATGAAGGATTCCCTGTCATCCTGAGACAAGCTCCTTTTTGGTGTTTGTAAGGTGACACCATCAATTACTCTTAAAATTATGTATTTGCCCTGAAATCGTATGACTTAGGCTATAAAATAAGAAACTCAGTTAATAATCTAAGAAATTAACAGTCCTAGTAATGAAAACTTCCACATCAGTCGTAATATCAACATTTTTCCTTTTTCATCTTCAATGAGAGGTTTGTCAATACACATCTGACAACATGCATTTATAGGCAAGACAGATAATGCTAGCAGGCCTTCAAATTCCTCATGTAAATTTATGTTAACCAGAGCCACAAACACTTAGCAGGGGAGGTCTGTTTCACAGCATCTGATGTTTATCCATGTTTGGGGATCTATTTTAAGAAAGCTGCAGTCAGAGTAAGGTTATTTCACAAACATTTCAGTGCACTGTTTCTCACAAAGCCCGAGTGATTAGTGCTGAAAATTGAGCTAAAAATACAAAATATAAGTTAAATTTCTACAAGTTATTCAAGACCATGTATTTAATAACTGAGTCTGAGAGGAATGACAAAAAGAGATTTAGGAGCCAACCTTGTGCTATATTTTCTCCTTATAGCTTTCAAAAGTAATAAGCAAAATTTAGTTAATTATATAATTGAAGATTGATAGTTTTCTCTATACAGTAATAAGAATGTAGTTAATGTTACATTAAGCAATGTGCGTTGTGTTTGGAAGGAGGAGAACCCTCTGTAAATTTTTGCTGGAGTGATCTTAAAAATTTCCTTATTTACAAGGAAAGGATACTAGATCGTACGACATACACAACTTCATGAAAATTAGCACTCAAGCATGAGGGAAATAAATAGGTTCCAAACTGTGTGATAACCTTCCATGAATGAAGCCATGGTCCAAGAGCCATTTTAAGAACTCCTCAGAGTTAATGGCAACCCAATTAATAAACATGTGTTAATTCACTGTCTTGGGGTGATTTGATGATGATACTCTGCTCCTGATCATCTGCTTTATGCCCAGAATGGCTTTGTAGCTTTAAGGTGGATCTGGGAGAGGGGCAGGAGCCTGGGAAGCCCAGCACAGGCTTTGTTCAAAGACTCTCTCTGGGGTGTGCTTGTTGCAGCATGGACCAGACATTATGTTGTAGCCTAGCTAGGTTAGTTTTATGCTAGCTTAAGCAAGAAGGTTTTTCCCCTTCCCCTGGACTGGAGGCTGCACTGGCAAGCCTTTCAGTGGCTTCTGTTTTGTTTTTTTCTTGAGTTATTTGGCTGAGTTTCGGTCCAAAATCAAGACAATCACCGAGGCAGTTCACCAGGACCTGCAGGGAGAACGGCAAGGGATGCCAACAGATGTTCCCCCATCTGCCCCATCCATTTGCCTGAGCTGCTGCATGAACTCCTTTTTCCCTTTCCTGAGACAAAGGGAAGGCCACTGTTTTGTCTTCCCTGCCAGCAGCCAGCCAGTGTGTTTTCTTCCCCAAGCATTTTGGGGTGTTTTTGTTCTGCTGGAAGGGAGGGTGGAGTGGGAGGGGATAGGGGTGGGGGATAAGGTTCTGAAAGTTCAATATCTGGCATTTATTCAATTTTTTCCCGTGCTCTGCGGGCACTTCGGTCTGTCAATAAACAGGATTTTTTCACTTTCACCCACTGGCATTCATTTTCTTCATTGGCAAAAGGGATTACTGAAGCCCTTCGCTTTAGAAGAAACACTGATTCCAGAGTGTTTTCTCCTAAATTTGTCTCTGAACCGAGATATTCACTGTAAAGATGAGTACAATAAACCTTTCAGAGACATGCCAAAACACACTTAAGATGAAGCCCTTAAGGAGCTGAACTTCATAAGGGAAATAAACATTTAGATTGTTACCAGATGATAAATTGTCTACACCTGGTGAGCTAACACAGCACTTGTTCCACCAAAACCACAGACTTATGGAACTGCACAATGCCCATTGTGTAAGGAGGACAACTGGAAGTTCACCAGCCCCAGTGCCCTGCCAGCTCGAGAATGTCAGCTGGAGCACTGGGGTCTACAACCTTTCAGGATCACCAGAGAGACCTCCAGGACAAAAACAATCATGTGTACAGGGGAGGCAAAATATATTAATGATTTCAGGAAAATGTTTATCATATGCTGGGGCAATCAATGAATATGTATGTAAAATACAGTATATAAACAGAAACTTTCCTGTTCTCAGCATGCATGGATTTGGGAGGAGCCAAAGAAAGAATGTCTGCTTCTTAACACTACATTGATGTTAAGAGTTTTTTTTTATTTTACCAAAATTTTGGAAATAGGATCATATTAAAAAAAAGCCACACAACAAATGCATCACCCCAGTGCATTTCTCAATGCAGCCTTTTGAAAATTAACTCCATCATTTACAATAAGACTACCATCTTTTAGAAACAAACTTTCTGGAGTATTGCTCCACCTACCATAACATCAAATCATGATGCTTAAAATATTCATTCAGTACAAAATCCCATGGAGGGGGGACACAACCTTCATTCCATCCATTGTAGCATAAACTGAATTGTTTAACTCATGCAGATGTTCCACATTCCTGGACTATTCTGCAGACCACAAAGTTTTTAAAAACTGGAAATATGTTTCTCAAGTTTTGGCTTATGTTCTAGGCAAAAGCCCTTCATTCATTCTGAGGGTAATTTATCACACATGCTGGCAAATTCCACCTTTGCATTTGCTGATAAAAGAGACCTGGTATCTCTTATTCTGTGTGCAAACAGATCTCTTTAGCAGGACATTCTTCAGAAATAATCACCAGATAGGGCTGCATCTCCCTGACATGCTCCTACTGTCCAGTTTTTAAAGTTACTGGAAATGCCTCTGCCCACATTAAGTTGCAAATGAGACAATATGCCAAAGCCAATGGCATGGATTTTATTTAGTAGTGAATATGATAGAGAAAGGAAGAGAAAGAAACAGAAAAGAGGTGAGGGAACAGAAAGAGAGTGACAGAGACAGAATAAAGTATCACCAGATACTGCTGGCATCCCAGTGATCCTCTCCAGCTGATCTTCTTGGTGGTGAAGGTCCCCCAAAAAGCATTGGATTAATACATGCTTAGGCCAGGTGGGAATGCCCAGGTACCTCCCCTGGGGCAGGGGGCAGGGACAATGACAGCTTGACAGTCTCTTGCAGCAGGCTCTGGATCTGTTGCATCATTGCATCACCTGCAGTCCTGTGGTGCAAGGCTTCAGGAATGAGTCTGGGGGCACTTTGGGGGGTTTTTGATGGATTATGACACTCCCTCATCTGCCTCTCCAGCTAAAGTCCCATGGATGTGGCCTGTGGGGTTGGGGGTTCCACAGCTGGGCCAGTTTGTGTAAGGGAGGATGTGTAAGGGTGTCCACTGCCTCTGACCAGAGGTTACATCCAAAACCTCCTCCTTGCCTCTCAGCTGGGGGGAGTCTGTGTAACCCTGACCTCTGTGGGCTGTGGTCTCTCCCACCCCAAACCCTACCAGGGATGATTTTTTGCTGTGTTTGGCTTTCTTGTGGATGCATTTCTTTCCTTCAGCCTTGTTTATTTCTCTCTAGACCTGATATGATTGAACAATAGTGTCCCCTTTATCTTACCTAGGCAGCTTAGCTGACAGTCCAAAGTTCCACTCAGGCATCTTCAAGGAGGGGTGGGCTTTTGTAGTTGTAGCTTCTTCATACAGATTTTGCTAAAATGGGTAAAACTCCTTCATAACAATGTTTAAGACATGAACCATTTCAGTCTCTGACACATGCATAAAAGAAAGATTATAAATGAATTTATGACATGAAAATATTTTTGTCATATACTTCAGAAAAAATGCTCACACTGCAATTGGAAGAGCTTTCTTATGATGAAGAAATTAAAAGTGAATGAAAATAAAGTGTCTCAATGATTTTAATAGAAAAATGTTACATTTAAAAATATTTAGATGAGCTTGCCTATCTTGAATAAGCAGATATTAGAGTAATATTTATTATTTTAAATAAACATTTCACAAAATATCAGAAAAATATTTTCTAACATAGTGTCCTGCCTAAGCAATTTATTTTTCTACTTCACTAAATTATAGTTCAAATTACCAAAACCTAATTTGCAGCACTGAAATCACAGTGAGTAATCTCACTTAATGAAGCTGTAATCAATGTCTGAGCAACTCCATTATTAGTATCATTACATTATATATTTATGCATGATGAACACTTCACCACAAAAAATCTTCAAAGGCGAAATTTTCGTATGCTGATTTATAACTCCAGAGTTTTCCATATTTCAGTTTAAATAATTTTTCACCTTTTAACAACAAAAGCAGCTAAAATGGGTAGAAGATGTTTCAGCAGTCGTTAAAAGCTCTGACAGGAGATTGTGCTTGCTAGTGGTAATTACAGCAGCTTTCTTCAGGAGCACTTCTGCCTGTACCATTTCATAGTGATTATGAGACCATATGATACAGCCTATTCTTTTACAAAAGATTCCACTCATGAGCTCCACTGAAAGCAACAGAGGAAATTTCAATGTGAACAGTTAAAACATAGCCACATAATAAAATAGAAACACTAAACAGAGGTCTGCCACCTCTGGAAGCAGTTGTTTTGTTTTCACATGCCTCCTATGACACATCAGCAATGACTTCAAGTCGCTCAGCCACTGGAGGAACTTCTCAGATGTTAAATAATTTGTGACAACTCAGTGCACTAAGAAAATTTGTAACACATTTCTTCCTAGTACTGGAAGGCAGCAGTTTCTGTCCTAACTATTCATCAAGTACCTGTCACACTTGTTTCACCAAGTGGCACTTGAAGGGACTTGGGACCAGGAGTCCTAAAATGGCTGAAGTACCAAGACCTCCTCAGCAGGAGGGAGGGAGGGAGGCCAAACAGTTTCTTTCATCAGTTTTGTTACCAAAATATTCAGTAACCTGGTCAAGGTCAAAAAAAAGGCACAGCAGTCCCCAAGATCTATGGCAAACTAAGTAAATGTATTTTCCAATTAACCTCAGGCACAGCAGATAGTGCATATTTAATGAGATTCAGCTTTGTGTAGTGATAGAGGTACAAAGCAATGTTTCATAATCTCATAAATATATATAATTATTTTAATATCAGAAGCTAGACCCTGTCTATTCATGCAAAATTAAATTGTGTCCTAGAGATATGCACTTCTTAATATCAGTGGTCTCTGTGTAGATGAATGTTAAACAAAGGCTAACAAGGTACAGAAAGCTGTTAAATAGCCAGATCCCACCTATATGCCACTGAACTAAGTCAGCTTGTTTCAGCTGAAGGATGCCACACAGACATATGTGAGAGAGAAACAAATGTACAGACTTAATTTCAGTTATAAAAAAGCATGAGAAAGATCAGCTTTTCTTTGCTGCCTAGAAGTAACCTGAAGTAACTGCCTGTACTTGTGCAACTTGTATGATCACAGAGCTTTAGAAGAATACACATGTTCAGCAGGTTTTGAAATTATAACAAGCGATGCCTTTATAAATTCACAATATGAAACTTTGATGTCTACAGCCATAAGATCCCATACAAAATACCCCCTGTGAAGTGCTTATGTGGTTATTCTATACACAATCTTCATGCTCGTGTACTAGCCACTGAAACATGTTCTTACTCCTTCAGACTCACATGAAAGACATCAATCATATATGGAAAACGACAGCTTTAAAAATCAAGCAGAACTCTGTCACCAGAGTTGAGCTCTGCCATAAAACTTCCACAGTTTAGCTGTCTCCAATTAAGCAATTTTTCAAGTTCACATAAAAATACCAGCTCTAAAAGGATGATAGGGCAAGGGGGAGTGGCAATCAGCTCTCCTTTATTTCCAAAAAGACGATAAGTAAATTTTGTGATCATTTATGTGTTATGAAATTTGCATATATATTTACATTGAAGTTGCTGCTAGTGGCATGTGACATAATCCAATTATGGAGATGCCAAGTTTGTACCAAACACTTTAATTCTCCAGTGTTTTGTGTGGAAAGGAACAGACTGTGATACCAAGATCTACATCTGGACTAATTGTGATCTTTGACAAATCCAATTTTATTTGAGAAAAAGCATTGATTGCCACATCTGTCCAGCTGCCACTATGATTACAACAAGCAGAACTTCTAACTGGAAAAACCTTTCCAAGAAAATAGAACATAATTTCACAGCACTTGCCTTAGAAAGAAAATAGACACTTGATAATCCAATTTTGTTACCAGGGCTGTTCTTTATTCTTCAGAGTCCTCCTGCACCCCTACTTAGGCAGTAGTTTACTCAAAGAACAACAGCTTCAGAGGATGAAGCGTCAAAGTTTATTACAGTTGATGACTGTCACAGAAAAGGCAGAGCCAAAGAAAACCTCAAATCAAATCAGAATCCTTCTCTATAACAAAAAGCTCTTTCTTTTAAGAGGTGGGGAACTGCTTTGCACTTGCTGCTCTGGGTGGAAGTGGCACTCTTGTAAACTGACACAACTGTTATATAAACTAAGCCTAACCAGTGCAATATGGCTGTATTCTTGTACCTACTGATGCCAGCAACCATAATAAGCTCAGATAGGTTGCATTCAGATGTTAACCTAGTGTAGTGGAAGATTATTTTAAAATCACATTATTGTAACAGATGATGTTAAAAACAAAAAACAATGGGGAATAGGCACCCTCTTAAGGGCATTAGGTATGAATAGCATCCCTTCAATGCACTTGCATAATTTTGAAGTTCAGTTCTGAACATTTCATCATACTAAAATGGCCGCTACTAACATTTTCCCACTTCACAATATTCTAAAAGTGCTGTGAAATACTTTGAAATATTAGAGTCCCAAGCATTTTTATTTCTAAACAGAATTATCAGTCACTGGATGTACTGAGTTGGCAAAAAGTTATATAAAACTATTAATTCCAGTGTATTAAATACTCACCTTTGAACAATTGTCTTAATTTAACATACTTAATTGGCACAGGACATCTTCACAATGCGGTTAGCACTCCAAGTCTCTTAGACTGAAAAATTCAAGTTCTTTACAAGTCTATTCCAGTTGTTTTAACATAAAATATATTGTATAATGTAAAAACAGTATTAATTGATTTAATTAATTCAATTAATTTAATAAATCAATTAATTGATTAATTGATTTATCTAGGACTGTACACCCAGTTTCTTAATTTCATTCCACAGGAAGAGCTAGAACTAGAAAGGTCTAAAGGAAGACAAAAATCCTTTTTATAGAGAACCAAGATGAGTAATTTTTGAGAGCTAAAGTGTGCAGCTTGTGCCTTCTCAAGGTAAACCATCACAGTTTTGTTAAGTACCTCTTAATAACAATGGATTCATTACCATTACAATCATAGTTATGTCCATTTCTCAGACAGATCACATTTATTGCTTTAGTTCTAATTAGGTGTTGTACTTCTGAACACGGCATTACCAACAGCCTGAGTTTTGCCTTTTTACATATACATTCATAAAGAAAATACATTTAGGAGATGCAAGTGAAGACATGAAAGGCAGCTGAAAAAGCAGTAAGGGTGAGTGACTAATGGACAAGTTTTCTCTGAATATATTCACTCCTATTCCTGCTCAAATTTGTTCTATGATATGACATTCTGTCTTACTCTCCCACATGTGCATTTGCATTCCACACACACAAGTCTGACCAACAGTAGCTGAGGAAGAGAAATACTATTATAGATGGTAAATGTGCAAACCTAACCTTTTCTCCAATTGGATAATGTCTTCTAAGATATTCAGAGCCTCATTTTTTTTTTTTCTCAGTTACAGGGATGTAAATCATGCTGAGTTTCTTCTGAGATGAGAAAAATTGTGTTTATGGTTTTTATGCCTTCTGGTGGTTTATTGCCCAAAAGCACACATATCCCTTTGCTTAGAGGTGAGACACTTTTCTCTCTGGCACGTTGTCAGTAGGATCCAATCTGAACCAGCCTCCTTGATTAAGCTGCTGGGCAAGATCCAGCAGACATTGACTGTAACAATTGATTTGTCCAGTCCTGGAATCACCAGCATGATGACAGCAGCTGAACTGAGGCTTGCTCTTACAGGTGGTATTGCAGCAATATCGCTGTGTAAGGAAACCAGTTCATGGGGATTTGCATTCTTCAAGACAGCTCTTAGAGACTGGGTCCCAAAAGCAGTAGAAAATTAAAGACTTCTGTTAGGTGGTGGCAGTTAACCTCCAAGTCAACTGCACTGCTCAAACATGAAAGTTTATCCTTATAATCACCCGCTATAGAAATAAAATGAGCATGATATTTTCAAACAAATATCTCACAGTTTTCTCTTGGGAGGAGGCTGCCTTCTGGCTATAAATCAACAGCCCACTAATAAGTGGCTTGGGAACAGCATGCAAGAATGTGGAAAAGCTCTCTTGCCAGAATTCAGAAGTTATCATCATCATCATTTCAATTTTAACCTAGAAAAAAAAAATTGGTTTTGAAAGTGTTCCAAGTAATTCAAAGAAATACATCAAAACATCATTTTCAATCATGCATACAATAAAATCTAATATATAGGAAACCATTCCCAGTTAGATACAGGAAGTGTTGCTATAGCCTCTTCTGCTGAGGAGAAATGAAAGACTTTGTGTGAGCAGACATAAACTACTGAAAAATGCAGCATGCCTAAAACCCTGGCCTACAAGCTTGAAGAATATTGAACATCAAAGCCTTTTAGGGCATTGGCAAGTGAAGATGGATTTAATCAAAAGAATATTTACATATGAATAACATAGCTCATACACATTTATAGCCATCCATGAAAAACTGAATTAATTTGCAATGCAAACCAACTAGGGCAGCTAGTGAATGCCAATGAATGATGAATACCACTAATGACAGAACTCTACTTAATTGATTTTAAAAAAGCATATTAATTTTTTCAGTAAGTGGTTATTGTACATTATAAAGATTTTCAAAAGTCACTGTGGTAAAGCATCCAGTACAGGAACCCACCAGAGCAGGTTATGATCTTTTCAATTCCTCATATACACAAGGATTAGCTTAACCATCAAAGAAAGGAATTTGGGAAATGTGGTTAAAAACATACAGAGGCTGGGAAAAACACAAGACACTTCGTTGCAGCTTGTTTGTACCTACAGGGCATGGAGGCAATGACAGCATCACCTCTGGAAGCACTCAGTGACTGCAAACCCAGGCTTCAATGGCACAGAAGAGTCAATCAATGACTGAACCTCTGAGCAGCTTCCAAGCCCATTTGATGCCAGCACTCAGTTCAGAAGGCCAGGCTAAATCTAATCCCACAGAAACCTGACAAGCAACAGTCAGTGGAGATGTAAATGCCTCATCAGCAAGTTTTTCATCTACTGTTTGGTTCACTGCTGGTGCACCACATTATTAGTATACATAGATAGAGCCTAAAAGCAAAAGGCAAAGAAAATAAGTCCTCACACTTCTTCTTGTATGTTGAAATTATACATTAAATGAAAGTCTTAAAAGCTGGTTATTGAGACCAGTGCTAGAGCTCACTAACTGCTAAAGCCCATGTAGAGACCAAAAGTTATACAGTTCGTGAAATAATGAGCAGGTAAATATCTTCAGATGCATTTGTTCTGAACAGTAGAGTTTTTTGGGTGTTGTTTTTTATTGTTGTTGTTTTTTTTTTTTTTTTAATTAACCCAAATCTCAACATGGCCTCACTTGCTCTCCAAACCCCGAAACACACACGAGTATTTCAGCATACCTAGAACACTTCAACTGCAAACTACGTACCGAGCAATGTGCAATGAGGGCTGTGTCTTTCTTTAAGACAATTTGAGGGGGTGGGCATTCTAAAATGAGTTACCTCCCCTTAGTTTCAGCCAATCCCTCTCCAACAATAAGGAGAAAATGAGTATCAGCAAAGTGAAAAAAACCCCAATTTATTAACCAGCAAAAAATAACAAATAATTACTAGATGCAAAATTACTAACTCCCAAGATCATTTTTCACTAAGATTTATTTTAAGACAAATATAATAAAAATAAATATATTTCTTGAAGATTAGGCTATAGTTCACATTTTTCATATTACAAAAGGGGGAACTACCCAAGACCTGTAGTCCTGGTAGACAACAATTATTTAATAGATTAGGGTTTCCAAGTCAAAGCCTTCAGATTGAAACAACATTTCTGATGAAATCTGTCTTGAGGAATGTTTCCCATACAAACAAAAGAAAGTTAAAGACACAACCCAATATGGAGTATTCTTATGATGTGTCAAGTTTCAACCATGTTTTTCTCTTCATATTTGGTCATGAGAAGTTTTCTAGACATTTTTACAGGAAGGAACTAGTATGCTCAAGTCAATAAAAACTAAGAGTTCAAGCGCACCTAAGGAAAATAATTGACCACACCAAGCTCTTGAATGACACAAATGTGTGTAAGTTTCTGCTCTACCTGTCCAGAAAATATTTCAAAAAGCAACTTGGGTAGACACATCCAACTAGTGAGATATCACCCAAAATAATTTAAAACACCTTCTCCCTTTAAACAATTGTACCTTTCTGTAATGTGCAGTGGTTAGGATTCACAAGAGCAGATCACAAAACTGTCTTTTCTACAGTCTGCCATCTGGAAGCTTGCAATATCACACACCTCCATTCCTTTTGGTTAGAGACCCAATAATGCTTTACTGCCATCTGTTGTTTTGGGACTCCTCATGACTCTCTCACGATCTTGTCAGAGTGCCACTTTGCTGTTCTTGTTTAGGATGGGAGATGATCTGCAAGCTCTGGCATTGCTATGTGTGGAGCTGCACGTCCTGTGCTATCCAAGACAACCCCTCCATCCAGAGTCTCTTCTCAGAGCAATGCAGAAACTTATAAATAGTGTGTGTGACAGCAAAATGAAATATAATCCTTTGCAGTAAATGACACATGACAAATTACCAGTTCCATTCATCCATGGTTATTAAAAGTTGCAAGAAAGTTGCTGTGAAGCCCTGTTTGTCCAACTCCAGAACATTAAAGAAGAAATACAGCACTGCTGTTGTGGTACAGTAATAAGTACTGCTATTTAATATAGGTTGTGTTAAGAAAAAACAGTACTTAACAGCAGATATGATGATTTTGCCACAGCCCTCTTTGAGCAAGTAAAGTACTGCTCAAAAGTATGATTACACTTGTTCTGTTAAAAAAAAAAAAATAAACATAAGCTTGACTGGGACAAAACAGGTAAAAGTGCAAGGATGGTTTAGTAGTTCTTATGAATCTATTGATAGAAACACTGTTGCTATAACAACAGGATATCAGAAAGATGGGGGGAAGGGCCAAAAACACTTAACTTTAATAACTAAAAAGATCTCATTTCAGATCTTCTCATTACATGCTAGAGCTCATTTACCACAGGTAAGTAAGCACAGACTTCATGCAGTACACTTCAAACCACAAAATATCTATTTTTTTCTTTGCTACCGTCACCTTTTACATCCAAATACTTCAGAAAATGTTAGCCATTATAGTACCCTTGTGAGGCAAGGGGCTTCAGCACTGCTGCTTGCCATTTGGGCACGTCAGAGAGCAGTGCCTCAAATTAAACTGCCTCAGATCATATTAGAAGCCTTTCACAGAATCAGGACTGTATTCCTGACTGACATACCCATGTGTGACCTTACCTTCTGATCTGTCTTTCCACCAGTGCTTAACAGATGCTCAGCCCCTTCCCCACCTTTCAGAAAAAGGTCAGACATGGATATTTTGGTAACAGAGAAAGCTCTGTGCAGAATAACTAGTGTAGTGAGCATTAGGGATTCCTCCACTGTTTGTTCCAATTACAAAACAGGCTCCCCAGGTTCCTGTTAAAAACAGAGCTTTCCTCATTTGCACAAGCTGTACTTATGGAGAAGAAAATATCTGGAATGGTATCTCTCTTTAAAGGAAAAATTGTCTCTAAAACAATGAAATAAATTTGTCATCTGCATGACACTGCCTGGAAGAATTACCCCTCAGGCCAAAAACTGTCAAGCTACTAGCTAATGTAGTTTTTCTTTTCTTCCTTTCCCTCCCTTTAGAGTATTCCTCTAAGGGCTGAGTTACCACAGTTCTTTATTTCCCTGGAGTTCCTAAATGCTATTATTATTTCTTGGGCACATCTGACTGAGAGCTCTTTAACTTGCTTCCTAACAGGCTTCAGCCTAGCCTGACATAGGACAAATTCTTATAAAGTCTCTATAATTGATTTATAAAGTTTTATATGTTGCATGGAAGGCTGATTTTTAGCTATGACTTTTATCAGTCTTTTTCCCTCAAATATATGTAGGATGTCACAAAGATTTTAGCAAGTTATTCACTAGGCTTCTGTTGAATATTCTTAATGACCATAAAAGTTTTATTTTCTGCATATCTGTCTTGTAGTCATGAAACTAGCTCCCAGACAGTGTTTAAGGTAACTCCATCAAGCATTTCTGTTGCAAGCACAGATGGGGAATACGACACTGTCAAGTAGCAAAATTTGCCTTTTACCTATAACACTACTATTCTTCTTCTTTACAGATGCCAGTAGAGAGAAGTACTAGTGAGTGCCATGACATGTAGCCCCCAGATGCTTTTCTGCTCACGTTCCCTCTTCCCATCAGAGCCATGTGCAGAGTTAAATTCCTGCTCTTCAAGAGTTTTGACCCCATGTCTCCCATCTCTTTGTAAATGTGCCACTCTACAAGGCTTTACAGGTAGAGAGGGGGACCACAGGACCTTTTTTAGGAGGGTTTATATTGTGGTCCCTCACTTTAAAGAAATATTCTCTGTGACCACCTTTCCTCCCCTAGAATACCAATTCAGGTCTCTCAGGATCAAATGGCCAGACTTGACTAACAGACAAAGAGTACAGTAGTATCAAAATCGTGGCACACGGCTTCATTTACAAGAACAGATCATTCAGTGAGTCTTTCTCTCTGCACAATAAGCAAGGGCAATGCCACAGAACACTGTGGCCCTTCACTGTATTCAGCCCACACTGAGCAAAAGCCTTCAGATCATAGCCTTCAGTTTGATAATAGGTCCAAGTGCTTTGGCCCTCAGGGAAAAAGAAGAAAGAAAAAATTATGAAAACAAAAAAACACTTTCCCAACTTGAAAGAAATTCTACCAAAGAGAAAACAATTCCTGAATGTCTTCTCCTGTAAATGGCAGCAAGTCATTAACTTCTAAATTTCCCATGTCATTTACTAGGTGAATCTAGTCACTCTCCATTATGCTTTAGCATTATTTTACTAGTTACATTTCCTCAAAATAGAGGAGTGCTAAATCCTCTTCTTCCCTTAGTGAGAGACCACTGAGAATTTCCAAGGCTAGGTATAACCATTCAATCTCTTTAAAATCTGAATGATCCAACTGTCTTTGCAATTTTTTTTGTGCTCACTGAGACTCGCTCAAGGTCACAGAACTATGCATTGCTATAGCAATTGCTCTTACAATTGTATAGCCAGCATGGCTTCTCTTCTCTAGACTCCTTCTCCAAACACTTTAAAGTCCTAGCTTCAATGTTTCTCTTTGTCACTTCTAAAAGTACACTAATTTTTTGCTTTCTGTTTTTCTTCCATGTAAAATGTATCCCAGTGTAGTTTTCTTAGTTATTGCTACTGCACTTGAACTTATAGAACTTTTATTCCTTTTTTTTTCTTAGTGATGATAAATATCACCAAGGGCCTGTGGTAGGGCAGGTGTAATGCCAGAGCCTAAGTGGTTTTGTCTGTCTAGATTTCTAATACTTTTTTAATTGGCAGTTTATTGAGCACTGAGGTGCTTCCTTCACACTGTCTGGGATTCTTTGGAATTTGCCATACATGTATTTGCCAATATGCTAAAGTAAACAAGTTGTACTTGAAAGATAGACATTTGTGCAATGGAAAGGTCTCATTCAAATCCTTTTCAGCAGGAATCCAAATCCAAGGACAGCAAATTGTTTATCCCTTGTTCCTGTTTCTTATGCAACATTACCCTCAAAGAGCATGCATATATTGGCCAGCAACATCGCCCCTGGATCTCAGGCACAGCCTGTTCCCTCTGTAGAGAACACCCTTCCCTGACCCTGGATAAATGATTACAGAGCAGCTCTGATTCAATACTGACTTTCCTGCACTGCATCATTAAGCTGAAACACAATAAAACTCTCTCTGCCATTGTCCACAGCTCTCAGCACCCTCCACCCTGATAAGAACTAGTTTTGTGCTTAAAATTATCTCCGCACTTCACAAAGGCAGCACACTGGGTGCTTTATTCTCTTTGGCAGACTCATTTTTACATAATAACTGTATACATCCCCAGACAAAGAAACTCTTGCTGTTAAATATCCAATCTTGCAAGATTTATGCTTTTCCAGAGCAATTATCCACCTTCGTTTCATGCAGCAGTGACTGAAGCTCCCAACAGAACCCCATCAAAATCCAGAACAATTAAATCATGCATCCTTATTATGGTTTTGTACCCTCACTACCATGACTCCATCTAAAATACTGGCTTTCTGAAAAATATTCTAAAAAATATTCTACAGTGTGTAAGGGAAGTTAACCATCCCTTATTACACAGAAACAGTGAGCAATTACTACTCTTCCAGAGCCTTCCCAAGGGCAGCCCATAAATAATACAATTCCTACTTAAGGAACACAATAGGTGCTAAACTTCTGCACAGGGACTCTCCAAGTTTACCTCCATGTCCCCACTTTTTAACATGAATCCAACTAGAAGATTTGGTGTAGATCACAAAAAGGTGTCAACAGACTAAATTATCTCACAGTAGTCACACCTCCTTATTTTACACCTACTCTCAGCTGGCAGGATTCAAGATGTGTATATTGGGGCTTATTGTAAATGTCAGTCACGAAACTGCTCAGCTTTGCTCCCAGAGCTATGCAAGTCTTTCAAAATCAATGGATCCTGGTCTCTTGTTTTCCCTGTATCTTCAAATGCAAAAAACTAACTGCAACAGGAAATAAGGAAGCACACAAGGTCACAGGGAACTAAAGGAATGGTTCTAAATAATTGCTGGATCATTAGCAATATTTGAAAGCAGCATTATCATGAAAAAAACTGTAATTAGAAACAACCTTTCCTTATTCTGCCAAGAGGCTGACTGCCTCTAATATGATGAAAGCAAGCAGGATAGCTCCATCTTGTAAACACAGGGAGCAGAGACCAAGAAATACATTCCAAAAGGAATGATTCTCTGTAAGAACTTTGAAGATTTGTAGACCTGGTACCAAGAAGAAAAGTTTCTCCTGGAATTCCAGCTTGTGGAATCCAATTCTTCACTCAGAATCCCAGCTTTAATTTTCTCTATAGAATAAAAATCTTTAAAACAGGGAACACAAATCTCAGTAAATATAGAAAGTAAAGTATAGTTACAATATTGAATCATATTTTCAGTCTAATTTTTTTCAACCTGCATCAAGAAGGTACATGACACAACAGTAGAAAACTAAAAGTGCTATTCCAGCTTTGTAAACAGGAACATCAATTTGGTCTCTTTGACATTTTCTTTAACGTAAGAAGAAGAGGCTTAAATCTCAACAAGAAAAAATGATCAATTATTTATAAAGATCCATGGGCAGATTCAGGAAAACAAAATAAAAAGATACTATATAACACTGTGTAGATAAAACTAACAAATCCCAGAATAACAGATTTTTCAGGTACATGCCTGAACCCAACAGATTTCAGTTTATAAATTCAAATCACCTTCTAGCACCTACAAAATTAACAAAACAAGAGCAGAAAATCTGACCAAATAGTGATAGTCTGTCTCTTCCCTGTCCCTCTGAGACAGGTTCTCTCTGTCCAGCTCTGCCACACTGACTTGCTCTGTTGCAAGGCCAGAAGAGGGATGTCTGTGACTGGTAATCCACCCAGAGGCTTCCAGTATCTTATTACACAAACACATCTTCTGTCTTATGCCCCAGAGATGAAGGACAACAACAACAACAACAACAAAATGCATAGAATGGGTGGGAATTTTAAGATTTCTTTGGCAAATAAGCTAGCAAGTGGATTACGAGTGGAAATCCTGTCATGCAAACCCTCACTGACTGCAGGGACAGAGGGGCTCCATGCCTCTTCTTCAGCATATGTGACAACTTCAAGTGTTGTGCTCATTCTTCCAGTAATGTAGAGAGAGCTTTCTGGAAGAGATCTTATCATGAGTGTTGACAAAATCTTTGTCACTTGTGCAAAAAAAACCCCAAAATATCCATGCTATTTTACAGCTGAGAAGGATAGATGAAGGCACAAAAGGGAACTCAAATCCAGAGCTGAGAATGAGATACAGATTGCCTGTCCCAAACAACTTGGGCAGGCTTTCTTCCTCAGCAAGGATCACAGCAGGCCTGACAAGGCACCACACTTGTTCCCTCTCACAACAAACCTTGAAGAGCTGAGGCAGACATTAATTAGCCCACCCAGCTGTGGAGGTTGATCAGCCCTATTTAAGCAGTGCTGACTTCCTTCAGGCACAGCCCAGGGATCTCTGAGGCACTTCTGCTTCACAAATTTGATATATGAGCTTGACTTCACAAGAGGTAAGTGTCCAACATACATCTGCAAACACAGAGGAATGGCAGTGGTTTCCATGGCAATGTTCATCTAAAAAGAGCTCTCAGTTCATCCATCATGCTCCCCTCTGCCCTGTATCCCAGAAATGCAACTCTCCCTGAGCTTATCAGCAAGCTCACAAAAGGAGTACATCAACATGCAGGCCTTCTGCTTGCAGGGTTCCCATGGGTCCCTGGGAGGGCAGAGAAGCCCTTGGGGACACGCCTGATGTTTTCACACACAATGAACAATTAGATGATGAAAGCCCCCGTGGGCTTGAGAGCATAGGTATATTTTAACTGTGAGCAGTTTCATCTTCCATACAAAAACACAGTAGTCTTAGTATTCACACTAAGGTTCTACTGATGCAACAAACTCAAAGCAAGATACAACAAGATGCTTTTACAACCTGAAGGCAGACCTCCACATGCCATTTCTTCACTCCTACTAGTGTCCATATTCTTATTCCTCTTTTTCTGCATTAGCAGGCAGCTCTAGCCATGTGAAAGGTAAATAGGAAAACCCTCCAGTGCGTGGTTATCTGAAGCTGTCATACATAGTGCATATTTCTACATGTAGATCTGTGCAGACAGGAAGAAGATAGAATCCTGCTCTGGGGTCCAACATGCACAGTGCAGCTCCTGTCACTACACTTTTTGCAAGTTATTGATACATTACCATGACTATTTAGAAAAACCAGATGTGTAAGGATGGAAAATGTTGGTCTATCCCTCCTCTGTAAAGTACATGGACATCTACAGAAGAAAATCTTGCTACACGCTATAAAGTTCATATCTTCCATGTATCTGCAACCTGAAGTGTTCATTCCCTTTCACATAACAAATACATGAACCCTAACTAGGAATTAATGTCTTGAACCTGTAGTCTGTTTTAAAGAAAAGTTGTCCCTTTTTTTGCTGCTACTTATTACCAGGCAAGTGAAATTCATGTCAGAGACCCCTTTCCTCCTGTAGCTCTCCTTACTGAATCCCTCTCCTTTCTTCTATTAGAAATATCTCTTGGTCTGTTCCCTCCCCAGACCTCAGATCTCTTGCCTTTTATTTCTAGTTATGTGAAAAATAACTGAGAACCTTTCTACAGTACCTGTATTTTTAAAGAAAGCGAAGTGGTTTGGTGTGCAGGTGCTGGACTGCAGACTGAAAATGCAATAATACTCCAGCACAGTCTGTTTCAGTGACTCTTTACACAGCACAGGGCCATATCTCACAGCATCCAGGTCTGACCTAAATCAGCAGCTCCATACAGAGGCATCTGCCACTGACACCACTCACTGCTCTTCTGGGGATGCCAACACTTCCAGCCAGGTGGTGAAGCCTGGCAAGGCTCACCCATCATGCAGGGACACCCGTGGAAGGGGCATGTTCATTGAATACACTTTCAGCTCTGAATTTCCAGCCTTGCAGCGTCGAGCTCTGAATACTGATGCTGTAGTGTGTGAGAAAGAAGGGGAGAGGACTGTCCAGTGCGCATGAACAAACACATGATAATAAATATCTTCTCGAGACAGAAACCAGTAATTTAACAAAATAACCAACACTGAATCACAGCTGTAAGCAAATGTTAATATACTAGTTATTAAGATAGCAAATCAGTTAGCTGGTTCCTTTTATGAGTTCAGCACAGAGAAAATGAATAAAAATATAAAGGAAAGCTCACCTTCCCATTGCACAGGATATTTACTCTAGTGAATGTGAAACCTTTGTAAAGGTTACTGAAGAATTCCTTTGTCTCAAGAACTTGCCTTCCAAAATAAAAGCAATACATTTTGCAAGCACAAGTTGTACCTGAGCTGGCATAAAGCTAGGGTGCCAGATTTTGGTATTTAATAATCTATACTGAGAGATAATGCTGAGTCATTTCACAATAAGCTACAAAGGTGGTGTTTGGGACTGGAAAAACAGGTATCTACTCCCAAAACAGCATATAAGATGTCAGTTCCTATAAATCATTAAAACCCCACAACCTAAAATCTCTCCAATTTTACTTCTTCCTACTCATCTTATGGCACTGCAGCTTCCATCCAGATTTGATCTTTCAGACAGCAAAACTGCAACTATTCTGGAAAATGTCAAAAACATTTCATTTCTCCTCCACTTTAATAAGGATAATACAGTATTTGCATGTTGTGCCATAGTGACCTGAGCTTAAAACTTGCAAAAGAACAATCGTAAATGGCAATTTAAATGCTAAAAAAAACTATGAACCTTGTCTATAATTCAAGTAAAATGAGTATTTGTTCCATTACTAAGTCTAAGAGGCCTCAACTAAGGACTAGAAGAACAAAATGCATAATCAATATCCACACTGAACTAAAAAAGTAAAAAGAAGCAGAAGCAGACTTTTGCTGAAGAGCATTAAATATTTTTGACACCTGAGATCAATCTTCTGCTTTTCAAAAGTTTTGGTGTCCACTTGAAAACTGAAATGAAAAATGGACCAAAAAACAGTTTTCATATATAAGACTATCTATCCTTATTACTACATTTTGAGATTTAAAATTCCTCTGAAGATACCTACTAGTGAAATTAAATGGTTTTATTTAACAGGAAGAAGTTTTTCTAGGCAACATGTATGCTGCAACAAAATCTACACTATCCTTTCCCACTCACAAACAAGTTTCCCAGCCAGAAAAAACAAAACCCTGTATATCCCAGGCTCTCTATAAATATGCAAGCTTGGAGGAGTTTGTAGAAAAAGAGCTGCTTCTTGGCACTGAGGAACACACTCCATAAAGGAGCATCAACTGGGTACACAGGAATGGAGGGAGAGTATGCCCCTCTCTGCAAAACTTCTCCTGGCATGACAGCAAGTACTCAGGGAAGAGACAAAATCTTTAAATGCTACACTGGGGAAACACTCAAACACTTGTCTGCCCTCAATGTCTTCTCTGCAGCATAAAAGAGAGCCACTTATACAGAGTTTAACCACAAACTACTATTTGCAGGATTAAAGCTCCACATAAGTTGGGATATTAATTACAGGGGAGAAATAGCAGCAGGAACAGCAATAATAATCCATGTAGGTTCAAAAAGAGTACATTGAGTAATCCTCTTAATTTTATACTTGAGGACTGTTCTACCAATACCCAGCACAAACCTTCCCAGAGCTGAACATACCATCACAAAGTCAACTTTCAGTCAGAGAACTTGCATTTTCAGAAAATAACTCTATGTTCTGCAATAGCTTAAATAACAAATTTACAAGGTCCTCAATCACCTCCACATTACAAATTTGCATTGCATTTTGCTAAACTAAATTTGATGACTCTGGTACAAGAGCTCCTAATGTGATAACAACAGAAGCTTTTTATAATATGTCAGATTCTTCTGTGGTAAAAATTTGACACAATTCACAAAGAAGGTCAGGACAGAAGGTGAATTGATTTTATTAGCAATGGACCAAGGTCTAACATTTTTCAAGCTAAAACTGGAAGCAATTTTGGGTGTTGAACAAAATCTGTTGCCTGTAGTTCTCTCTCAAGCTTATGTCTTTCTACAGAGAGGTGGGAGGAACTGCACTCCTTTCAGATAAATTTGATCTTTACCTCTTTCAGAAATTGCCACAATTACTAATTATGGTTGTGTACATATCAGCATCTTTTCTTAGGAATGTTTTTTTTATGTAAAGAGATAGTTAGATCCCTACCTTATGCACTCGCCTACACTCCAGTTCCATTATGAAAGCAAACACACATTTTTCAAAGCACCTGACAAAAAATTCTTGAGTCCCATTTCCTGGCAGCCAACACTTGATAAATCACCAGATCATCTAAGCTTTCCATAGTCTGTTTTCTTTACTGCAAATAGTTCATTTTTACATCAGAGAAGGAAAAAAAAATTAAGAAGTCTTACTAAAATAAGTAGAATCTAGAACTAGATTATTGGCCCTGGGCAGAGGAAAAAAAATACATGAGATCTCTGTATTTAGATGAGATACATAATTGTATAATAATTATTATACATAATAACATTTTGACTGCTGACATTCAGTTTCATGCCAGGTTATGAGGGAAAGAAGACTTTGGTACAGAAAACAAGTATCCTCTTAAACAGATATTCTCTGCATCTAAGGGACTGACTCACAGGTTCCCTGGGCCATTTACATCTTTCCTCAACCCTGCAAATAAAACTGTGTTCTCTGCAAGGTGTCTCCTTCATGTCTTTTCCTCGGAAACAACAAGAATGGATTGGCTGTGACATTGTGCTTTGAAATACCGTCATTAGCCGGAGTTCTGTAAACAAAAGGCCACGCCTTGGCAGCTCCCATTTTCTCACCTCTGTTTTCTTTTAATAGTAAAGACAGATTGGAGCTCATACTTACCATGACATCCACTTGCCTGAAATTACCTATTCCTTCATAGTGCTGCTGAAGGGGCCCATTTGATTAGATTCCTAGGGAAGCTGCTAAAAACCAGGGGGTTCCATCTTGGAAAACGTGAACAACATTTCTTATTAGAAAAGCTAAGGATGTATTCTGTCTTGGAAGCTTACATGAAGCACAGCAGTGATAAGGAAATACTTTTGGACTTGACCTTAAGTAACTTTCAAATAAAATTGTGAAACAAAATTTAAAACATCGCAGCCTACAAACAAGAATTTATGGCTGCCCATAAAACACTTGGATGATGCATGTCTGTAAACCACATATTTGACTCCTAAGAGCACTACTCAAGTTTTCAACAATTTTAAGACATGAAACTTGGCAGACAGTGCTGTTTACCAAAATCTCAAAATGCAACATGATGCTGGTTAAATAGAGAAATCAATTTATTTTGCTCCTCCAAAGGAGATTGAATTTTGGTTGTTTTTATTTGATAAAGCACCTACCACTTCAAAAGTCTGCATCTCTGTTCCACATAAGCGTCAAGAAGATGAGAAATAGATAGACCAAAAACTACCTTGACTTCCAAGCTTTCTTAAGAAACTCTTCATCACTGAGAGTTTTTAGAACACAGAAAGAGCCTGTGTTTTTTTTTCCACTGGCTCATCTCAGCACAGTGGAGCAAGGTGGGTGGTATAGAAAGCCTGCATAGTACAGCTAATTAACTCAATTTCTCCAATTTCCAATTATCCATCAAAATATCTTGCAAGATGACAACATTAGGCCCTCATTCTCATCTCTTCTAGTATTATAAACCATGTCATTTGATTGGAGTACGCTGAGAATAAGAACGTGAATATGAGACACAAGAAAAGAGCAGCTGATGGCAGAAAGTGAAGAACATGGAAGGTGGAGCAGGAGGAGACCGACAGCAGAAAACCCATGGAAAAGAACAGGGAGGTGCACTGACTGCTGGCCTGTTTCAAATACTGCCTAGGGCTGTGCAGTAAAGAGCTGGCAGAGGGAGAAATTCCCACAGCCCAGCTACTGCAGCAGTTCTAAAACTTCCACCAGGCCACGCACCAAAAAGCCAGCCACATGTCTGGGCAGAGAACTATGGCTGGCACCAGCTGGCTTCTTAGGCTTGGAAGGCAGCAACCCAAGATGTATGCATCCAGGAAATTAACCTGCCAGCCTGGGTGTAAAAACAGAAAGTAGAGAAAGAAAAGTGATAGAAATCCCATCCCTGATATTTCAATAGCTAGAGGCTAGCACAATATTTTTTACTTCTCTGCTTTTTGTGGGTTTTTTGTTTTGTTTTGTTTTGTTTTTTCGTGGAAGAAAAGCCATCTGTCAATTTGTTTGATAGCCTAATTCTCCCTTAATTCAATCCTGTTAACATCTGTCTTAAAATTCTACTGAAGGTACTTTTGGTATTGCAGCTGGTAGAGAGAGGGATGGTTTTGCAGGGAATGGGAGGATAGATTTTTTCAGTCGTGGGAAGAAATCATATATAACTTTTTTTAAGCTACCATCACTGTAGCATTAGTAGGTTAGTATATTTTTTGCCTTAGCCTGCACTGCTCTACAGTTTTCCTAGTAAGCTACTCAGATTTCTTAGTTCCTCCCCCTGAGATAGTAAAAATGCAGGGCGCTGGTCTGTTATAACCCATAAAGGTTTTGGTAGTCACCAAAGAGACTTTTTAACTATAGCCTCCCTCAATAACACTAGCTGATTTCACTATCTCCATTTTGTGAGTAGTTGCCACAGGAATTCCCCAGGGGATATAGGATCTCTCCTGCATGGAATGACCCAGAGGGGTCTCCAGGCATCCACTGGGAACCTTTGGGGTCAGGGCTGGGAAGCTCAAGCACTAGAAGGTAAGCTGGTTCATCCCAGCAGCTGCTCTGCAAAGGCCACACATCACCTTCAGCTAAAGGCATATTAAACATCTCAGAACAAGCTGCTTTTTCTTTAAAAACCAAACCAGAAATGAAGAAAAACCAACTAAACAAAACTACCCACTTGAACATCCCCTGGTGAAAGGCATACAGGCACAAGGTGATATGGATGACACTGGAGAACCCAAGGATATAAAGAACTCAACAAGAGGCAGATATAAAAATAGAAAAAAACCAAGAACTGGGAAAAATAGGTATTAACCACTTTAGAGGTAATAAGCAAATAGTTAGCCAATAAATTAAATACTCACCATATATGTAGCTAATTTAGATGTGATGTGAAAATGCAAGACAGACAAGAAAAAGCAAGGTAAGAACACTTCTTAGAAAATATTTCAAAAAATACACCATGTTCTGCCCAGTGATGATGATCTGAGACTATCACAACCCACTGTAAAATCATCACATCTTCACCCCTGCCTGAGCCAACCTTAGGATCTAGAGAGACAGAGGAGGGCAAACATCACATCAGAGAAAAGGTAAGCGCAGGGACACCTTAACGAAATGTTCCTAGCAGCCATTAAATCTCTGCTCCACCAGCTTCAATATTGTTTTGAGAAGAGGCAATACAGCAGCCATCCATTTGTTATGGATTTTAAAGCTTCATTCCTCAACCAGCATGCAGCAGAGCTGAGAAAAATGCATTTGAAAAAAAAAAAAAAAACAAAAAACCACAAGAACTTTAGAAACCAGATGGAAAAAATCTGAAAGGAAGCTTTGGAAATAACTTTTTCTGGATCAAAATTATATCAGCAATTAAATGTGATGTATGAAAGGACAAAAAGTCAAATGTTAAAGAAAACCTGAAGCAATTTCTCTCAACCTAGGTAAGAGTTCATAAGAGAAAAAATCAGCTTAGACTGTAAAAAAATGATAAAGTGTAAGGTTTTTTCATCGTTTTAGAAAGAAAATTTTTAAAAAGGACATCATGCTTTGAGCTTGTGTGTAGCTATCTTCAAAAAAAAAGGGTATAACAGGTGAAAATCTATTATGATAAATATCCTTTAAATGTTATATTGCCTTTTCACCATTTTATCTGCACCAATAACCTTTTCCTATTCTAACAGGGTCTAGCAACTTTTGCACACATTTTCTGCTGAGAACTTTAGACTAGTAGTGTTCCCACTTTGCAGCCCCAATACCCCTTTTTTGGCTGTTATTCCTTTATAAATTGACCATTACTAGAGCATGAACAACTTAGCATCCCCTTTATAGAAAATAGTTTAATAATTGCAAGCAAAAACTTAAAGTCAAACTCAAATATAAAAACCTCATGCAAGTGTCATGGTGTCCTCTCAGTTTTACTAATTCCTCAGTGTATTTCTAAGCAGTTTTTTGTTGTGACTTGGTTATTTGATGACAACATCTCCCAGTATATTTGTTCCTCAGAACTAAAACAATAATTGCTTTCATTTACTGCACTCTCTCACCATTTATTCACAACTGTACTGAAAAAGACAAAGTGGCTAAAAAAAGTCAGAAAACCTTAACTTGTAAACATGATGAAGCAAGGAATGGATTACCTATTAGAGGATTAAAAGGATTACCTATTTAGAATAGCACGTTAAAAAATTCTACCACATGAACAATCAGGCAATAATAAAAACAAGGCTTATCTTAGCTCATTTGAACAACAGATATAGGCTCTGCATGCCCCTCCTTTATAGCTTAATACCTAGTTTGAATCCACTAGACATCACTGTACTTCTACAAATCTTGGGAACTGAGGGACATTCTACTGCATACTTCTCAAAAGAGGAGCAATTTACGAAAGTTGGATAACAAAAATGGAGATATCTCCCTGGAAATACTTGTGTTTTTCTCTAAATGCAGTATTCTTCCACTCACAGAAGCATCTGTGTTTCAGCTTAATCTTAGTAAATGTATAAATTGCCTGCACAAAATGAAACGATGATGCTCCTCCATCAATTAGATCCTGTTTGCCTGAGCAGGCTGATCAGAATGAATGGCCAGAGATTTACATGAGCCCCATCTGGTTTGGATTATGTATCCAAAGAGAATGCAGGTAGAATAGTATTTCTTTTCATTAACTATAACGAGTATTATTCACCAAAATATCTGCCTAATATTTCTCTCAATGTATTTTCTTCATTTTGCTAAAACCACCTTATATTAGCTTGCCATCACGCAGCTTGTCGTCACCACAGTTTTTACCATAGCAACCTGTTATCCTACATCATCACACAATCCAAAGCTGAGCATGGCACTGTCTGCATGCATATGAAGTTTTAATTTAGGTCAGTATTCAGAGCTACCAGCTAACAAAGTGCAGTCACTGGCTGCCTCTCATATCTAGAGCACAAGGAGATGTGCACAGTATGTACCAAGGCAACATACGTAATGGAGGTGGTTTTGCAATGCCACAGGGATGGAAAAACTCTAAATATACCTCCCAATTTAAACTCTTTATTACTTTTTTTCCCTTTACTCCTGTAATCATGCTGCCATTTGTAATGAAAAGGTACCTCATTACAAAGGATGGGCCTCACAGGGATGCCAAGAACTTCCATGTACGTACAACTGGAAGAGCACAGATCCTTCTCTAGGCACCTAAACAAAAGACGAAATGCAAACCCTTAAATTATGCTCCTGAAAACCTAGATGTCTTATTCTACTCCTCAAGGGAAGCAGATGATTTTTAGCCTAGAGATCCATCTATATTTGTAATTTATGCCTTAAAAATTAATCTCAGAAGTATAAATCTATCACAGGAACCAGAAATCCAAATCCTGCAAATACTAAGAAATATTTTTATTTATCTGGCACTTCTGTAAGATGACTTCAGCTGTCATATATTTTCAAGACTGTTGTAACAGGAGCTGTGGGAAAAGATGAGCTCAGCACCTACAACTAACCACAGTATTGAGAAGGCATTTGCTCGAGTTCAATATTTCCAGTTACCTACTGGTTTTAGCTTATTCACTGCACCATTGAAGGAGGACTGAAGAAAAACACTGCTCAATGGACAGCCACAAACTAGAGAACTCTTAGCCATGAAAGATGATAAAAGTGAAATATCCTAAAAAGAACTGAATGGCTTGTAGGGAATTGGAAATCAAAATTAACACATAGAAACAAAGTTATATACAACGTACATATTTTCTTCTCATTTTCAGCGTGGAAAACAAAACGAATTCTCACATTTTCCAGAGGGTTGCTTGAAGATTCAAAATTTGAAGTCTGAAGTAAATGATCCCCTAGAGAGCATTTATATGGGTCTTTCATTTCTCATCATACCCAGGGTTAGCAAAATCTTTCACTTATTTTAACCATGTCCTCAAGAGGAAAGCAGTGCATTGATTCTGAGGTTTGGGCAAATTCTCAAAAAGCAGTCTTGGTCTACAAGACAATCACTGTTGCTAGGGAAACCTATAGGGGTTTTGTTTTGTTTTTAAGCTTCATTTCCTTATTAATTTCTCCTTCTTGATACTTTTAATCACAGTACAATTACCAAAGTAGTGCAGATGAGAGCTCTCCACTTACAGAAAAAAACTCCAACTCTTAAAACCTTCACTGAGATTTCCAATCCCCTGTAGCACTGCCTTCCTATGCAGAGCACTTGGAGTGTCAAGTGAGGTTTAGTTGAACTCCAGACGACTAAATATAATATCCAGCTCAGACCATATGCACTAGGTAAAAAAAGATGTAAAAGCCAGGACACCAGAAAAAGATTTTAACATTTCACAATACCTAAATACAGCATTGACTTACACAGTATATGGGAGAAAAATCAGGAACACTTCAATCTACTAAAAATTAATCTAAATTATGAAAAGCTGCCACAAAACATCCTGCTGTTTCTTCACTGCTGCACTAACCTATGTGTCCCCATACTCCTCCAGAGAACTACAGTTAATGCAGTTTGACACAATATTGACACAATTTTCTACTGAACCTCCTCTTCTTTTCCTGTTCCAGAGCCCATTTACAGGTGGCCATGTGTAAAACACACATGGGGTTAATTTTTTCTTTTATTCTCAGCTGTCTCTGATACTGATTTGATATTTAATCAGATTCTCACTCATAATTTCTTCTTATGTAGTCCAAATCTGAGATGTAAATTTGAATAATTTCTGTGGGAATCCTTAAAATAAGAGGGTTTTGGAAAAGCAGCAGAAGGCAGGCTTCAGAAACAGCAGAACTGTGATTAGAACTAAGCAATAGTCATAAGATTTGTCAGCAGAAAAATTATATAAGAAGTAGAAAAGTAAGGACAAATAGAACAATGATCTATGTATTAATATTTGGCTAGAATAACTCCCTAAGTTACAGAAAGGTATATCTAGCAAGAAGGAAGTTCTAAGCTTAATAATGGAACCCTGTGCATTGTGTTTTAAGGCTTACAAGCAGGTATTGTATTCAAAATAATTGTTTTAACCAAAGGTATGTGTGCCTATAGTGGTTTGATAGAACTAGTGTCAATATGCTTTTGCTTTGTGTGATTGGTCAAAAAAACTTTTAAAGAAAGTTGTAACATTAAGTTCTTTATCTACTACTAGGAATGTAAGCTACTAGTATCTTCCCATTATCATAACCACATAATGAGATTGATACTAGAAAATAAACAGCTTAAGACACATTCCACAACAGTCCCATCCCATTCATAATTTATACATAGACCCCCAACCAACAATAATTTCTAGTACTGTTAAAATATAAAACTTGTTGCCAAGAAAACAAAAAAATAAGCTCCTTAAAAGCTGGTTGTACCCTCCTCAGAGCCTGCTGCTCATGGCAGCAAGCCAGAAACTGCTGGTACTGAAACTTAAGATCAGGCTTTCCAGTCCAAAGCACTAAATATCATGATAACTTTCTCAAAGTGTCTCTGTAATCATGACTAAATAATATAATTATTTCTGCAGTTTACTGCTGTGCACACAACAATCTGCATCTGAAAAAAAAAAAATTCCAATCCTCTGTTTAACTATTTTTACAGAAATTAATGTTTCAGGGAATTTTTTTCAGAATGACTGCTCAAAGTTAAACTTAAAAGCAGTTTTACCAGGGATGGCATAACTCAAAGTAGTAAAGACAAGGCCTTTCAGCTCTTGTTAAAAGCTCACAAGTTGCCAAAAATTCAATAAGGCAAGAACAAAGCACTCTCAATAAACCTTTGAATTTCAGCCTACCTTGAAGCTCGTGTGAGAAAATCTACATCTACAGAATTCCAGCGTTCTGGATTTAGACTCATCTCCCCAAAGGATAATTTTATAACATCCAAAAGATATCTTTGCCTTGTGCTCATTTGTCTCAGTGAAGTCCCAGTGAAAAAAGAAAGCACAAGATAAAATCTTCAAGGAGGAGACAACTTTTTTGAAAGTAAAAATATAATCAGAGAAAGAATTTTAAAGCATTGAAAGAAGACTAAAGCAGCAACACTGAATTGGGTTTTTTCCCCCAGGCAGAGCTATACATTATTAATGGCTTCAAAAAGCCAAAATAGGACTGAATCTGTAATTACAGTGTTATAAGATTAACTCTGTAAATACTTGCTCTTGAGAAACATTACCAGTTTACTTTGTCACTCAAACTCCCCAGGAGCATCAATCCAATCCTTTGTCTGACCACAGCATATTCAGAGTGCTAAACAAAGCACCAAGGTGGCATTTTGGCTGAAATAAATGGATGGGTTACTCTTGGACTTCCTAACTTATGCAGATCACGTAATGAAATTTTAGCAAGGCAAACACTCTTAGGTTTAGTGTGTCAAAAACTACAGGCTATAACACTGATATTTTTACAGTTCTTCACATCTTCAGAATGCTGAAAAACTGCTCTTCAAACATACCAGAACTCCCATTTAAGAAGCATCTGTACAGCTTTTGAGGATAATTAGCTTTTTTACTGTAAGAAGCATCATGAATGTACATCAGAGAAATGCCCAGCATTTCCCTGGTCTTTAAGAAAAAATGAAATTGCAGCTCATCTATTCTTTAAGGGCACAATACTGGCAATTTATAGTCATTTTCATTTACAGAAAACAGACAATGAAAATTTCTGCTACATGGTAATTATGCTTCAGAATTTCAATGCCTTTGTTTAGTCTGAGATCTCCCAAGCTACCCCCCAAAACCTTATGAAAAATTAGGATTTGTACCTCAACTTCATGGTAGGACATGGCATGCTAGAGAATCTCCGCAAGACCACAAAAAGCACTATCAACTGTCCATGTTCTAGTATGAAGGCAAATGTAAGACTAAGTGAATTTAATTGAAAATATTTACTCTCCAGTTTCCTGACCCTTCCATTTTGTTCACAGCAAGGCCCTTTTGCTTCACAATGCGTCAAAATACTCATCTCAAATCCCAGAATCACAGAATCAACTAGGTTGGAAAAAAGCTTTGAGATCATCAAGTCCAACCCATAACCTAACACCACCTTGTCAAGTAGATCATGGCACTAAGTACCACATCCAGTCTTTTCCTAAACACCTCTAGGCATGGTGACTCCACCACCTCCCTGAGCAACCCATTCCAATGACCAGTCACTCTTCCTGTGAAGAACGTCTTCCTTATGTCCTAAATCACACCTGGCACAGACCAAGACTGTGTCTTCTTGTCCTGTTGCTGGTTGCCTGGGAGAAAAGACTGACCCCCACCTGGCTACACCCTCCTTTCAGGCAGCTGTAGAGAGTGATGTAGTTCTAGTGAGGGTACATGAGCCTCCTTTTCTCCAGGCTAAACAATGCCGGCTCCCTTAGCTGCTCCTCACAGGAACATGAGCTCCCTTCATGTTCTAGACCCTTGTGTTCTAGAGCCTTCACCAGCCTTCTTGCCCTTTCTCTGGACAGGCTGCAGCATCTCAACATCCTTCCCAAATTGGGGTGTCCAGAACTGGGCACAGTACTCAAGGTGTGGCCTCACCAGTGCTGAGTACAGGAGAAGAATGACTTCCCTGGTCCTGCTGGCCACACTGTCCCTGATACAGGCCAGGATGCCACTGGCTCTTTTGACCACATGAGGACACTGCTAGCTAATGTTCGTTCTGCCGTCAATCTGTACCCACAGGTTCCATTCTGCCTGGCTGCTGTCCAGCCATTCTATCCCCAACTTGTAGAGCTGTAGGGGACTGTGATGGCCAAAGTGCAGGACCCAGCACCTATTGGATTCAGCCCATCTAGCCAGCCTGTCCAGGTTCCTCTGCAGAGCCCTCCTAGCCTCCAGCAGATCAACAATGGCGCCCAACTTGGTGTCATCTGGTACACTCAATCCCCTCACCCAGATCATCAATAAGGATATTAAACAGGACTGAGCCCAGCACAGACTTCTGGGGGACACCACTGGTGACAGGCCACCAACTGGATGCAACACCATTCACTACCACTCTCTGGGCGTGGCCATCCAGCCAGTTCTTAAACCGAGAGTTTGCACCTGTCCAAGCTGTGAGCTGCCACTTTTTCCAGGATTGTGCCATGGGAGATGGTGTCAAAGACTTTGGTGAAGTTCAGGTAGACAACATCCACAGTGTTCCCTTCATCCACCAGGAGGTCACCTGGTCATAGAAGGAGATCAGGTTGGTCAGGCAGGACCTGCTCCTCCCAAATCCATGCTGGCTGGGTCTGATCCCTCATCTGTTCTTGTAGGTGCTGTGTGACCACACTCAACATGATCTATTCCATCACCTTGCTGAGCACTAGATCAGGCTGACAGGTCTGGAGCTTCCCAGATCCTCCTTTCAGCAGTTCTTTGGGATGGGTCACATTGGCCTCTCCAGTCATCTGGAACCTCCCCAGCTAGCCAGGACTCATGATAAATGAAGGAAAGTGGCTTGTGAAGCTCTTCCACCAGCTCCTTCAACACCATAGGATGGATCCCCTCTGGTCCCATAGACATGTCAGCGTCTAAGTAGCTCAGCAGGTCACTAACTGATTCCTCCTGGACGAAGGGATAACAGGGGAGTTATTCTGCTCCCCATCCCTGTCTACTAGCTCAGGAAGCCAGTCATTCTAGGACAATGTGAAAACTATGTTAGAAACTTTTGTCCTCAGTGCCCAGTGTTTCAGCCTAATCTCCTCAGTGTGAGACTGAAATGGGGAAAGATTGAAGGCAAGAACTGCTACAGTTTCCTGACATCCAAAATCCTTAAAAGCTACTTTAGTCCCAACACAAGGTTAAAGACTGCTTCTGTTATTCTATATTAAACCAATGCTCTTGATCTTTTATTTCCTATAGGGAAAGATTTCACTCTTTTGAAGATATTTGGGATACTGAGCACACAAAACATCTTTGTAGCTGAAGAAAAATTTTCATCTGGTCAACTGTGTGAGTTATTTTATTTGCCAGGTTTTTTCCTTTGCCAGTTTTGGGTTTTGTGGGTTTTTTTGGGGGGGGAGTGAGAGTGGAGGAGAGTGCATGTGTGAGTAAGTGTATATGTGTTTTTTAGGGAGTTGGTATATGTGTGGGTCTTGATTTTTTTTTTTCAGCCCTATAGGTACCAGGGACATCAGTTACACAAATTGTTTTGTCAGCAGGGAAACAACTGTGAATTATCACCAACATCAGCTGACAGATCTTTCCCCAGCATTGTCCTCATATCCTACCATTAGTAAACCTGCCATCAGAAATATATAATAATAGTTTTTAAATTACATGAACAAGAATAGGTAGACTGTGATTTTTTTCTATGAACATATATGGCATATAAATATGAAAAATGAATAGTGTCTAAGTAGCTTTTCTTTGGCATAGGGCAAGGAACATTTACTTGGCTTAATTTTGATAAATTTTTTCAGCCTGATCATTTCATAAATTGTGTTTCAGGAAAGTTTCATATTTGAATAATTGTAAGCAAGAAAATAGCAAGCTTTGTGAGGACAAAAGGAGTCATTAGCATTACTCAGATCTGTTGTAGACAGAGCAATCTTATGTAAACAAAATTAATTTTTCCCCCAGTTTCACAGCATCTGTGCATTTCAAAAACACACTTCATCGCTCACTTGCATGTATGTATTTTGTTGAGAAAAGACAAGTTATAACTGAAGCAAGACATTGATGACAGCACTCTCATTCATTTTCCATATGAACAACATTCAGACTCACACGTGTTTCTTCAGACAAACAGCCCCATTTATTGTCTTTGGCACCTTTTATAGCCCATTCCAAACTCCTGGGTTGAGACAGCTCATTGGGCTATCTCTGTACCCCCAGACTCTGAACCCATAAGTTGCCTGCATCCTAGGAGAGGATTGGCTGTGAGCTCCTGTCAGTCAGCCCAGAGGCTGCTTCACGGAGCTGATCTGGGCTGCTTGTTATAACTTGGTTAATACTAATGCCACACAGACTTAGCATTTCTATTTCAAAAATAAAGTAAGGCTGCCATGAGGTATTTTTCTACTCTGTTTCTACTGACTGTGTTTTAACTGATGGTGAGCATCATACTGATCCTTAGTCTCTCTTTCCCTCTCTGCTTACAATAGCCAACCTCTACTCAATACCGTGCTGCCATTTAGAAGAGTGTTCACTCACATCTTCACTGCCAGGTCTAGTTTTGAGAGACACAGGTATCTGGAGTGAGGCCAGTAGATAGCTACAAATGAGTGGGGCTTGGAGCATCAGACAAGTAAGGAGAGAATGGGAAAAGCTGGAGAAAAGGAGGCTTAGGGGTATCAGTGAGGATATAAAAGCAGGGCAGGACAGAACATGGTCAATAAGGAGGGAGCCAGACACTTCTTAGAGGTGCCCAGTGAAAGGACAAGATGTCCATAAACTGAAGTCCAGTAAATTCTATATTAAACAGGAAATGGTAAAAAAAAAAAAAAAAAAAAAAAAAAGGTTCAGGGATGACAGAAATCTAGAACAGGTTGCCCAGTGGAGCTGTGCAATATCCATCCTTGGAGAGAGACAGTGGCCAACCGGACACTGCCATGAAAACCTCTACTCAAGTAACCTTGCTTGGAAGGAGGGGGTTGGACTAAATGGTGTCCTGAGCTGCCTTCCAGCCTCACAAGTTCAGTGATTCCTGTTGCAATCAGTGAGGAGTTAAAACTCCCATGTTTTACCATCTTCACCTTTCAGGAGCCTGAGCTCCCATGGTGAATGACTATGCCTTTTTCTATCAGTATGTAGCAACAAAAATCAAAGTACTTTCTTTTAAGTCCATTCTGTACTCCCACCTTACACAGTCAAATTTGCCTAATTAATGTTGCTGGTCTATGATTTTGGGCTTTTCTTTTTCTTCAAGAAGAATAACATTCTCTGTAACATGTTTTCTCAAAGAAACAGAGCAAAACAACAATACAGCATGGTCTCACAAGCAGACTGAAATAGATTTCTATAAAGTTGAGAGTTTCTTAATGGTCCACATGTAATACCTTATAAAAAATAATGAACCAGGTAATCTGCATCATTTCAAGCACCTTGCCCACAACAGTAATTTTCAGTTTTTAATCCAGCAGCAATCCAGAGATTGCTAAAAACTCCTGTGACACTGCTGGGCAGGAAGAACCAGCTCTTCTAGAGCTGGGGAAAAAAAAAAAAAAAGTTTTACTAATTGCATTTTTCTTTCTGTTGTCATTTTCACATGGCCCTTTTTTCATTAATCTTCTCTCATTCTACTTCTGCAAAAAGGTAATAGAAAACCTACTTTGTTCTTAGATATCAGATAACTTCTGGAGACTTATTACTGACTATTCTTATGCCCTAAATACATATCCAAGCTAGCAGTCTCACCTTGGCTGCAAAACAAACAAGCAAAAACATAAACCAAAAAAACCCAAAGGGAAGTGTAAGAGAAGAGATTTCTGGAATTCATTAGGACCTTGTTCACCTAAGCTAAAAAAAAGTCAGTATGGCATTGTTTGTCACTTCTTCAGGAAAATCCTCCTCAGTTCCTTCCCTTTCTCCTAATTCCTGGGAGACCTGGCTCCCCCAGACAGGCCCCTCAAAGTGATTCCTGCTCACTTGTTTCTAACACCTGCTAGCTATTTGAAACTGCATCTGTTCATTCTAGTTCACTGGAAAAGGTCTGTTTTTCCAGCATGAATCAATGCAAGGCAGAGTTACTGCATCTGAGTTAAGGCTCTAATGCACTTAGCTAAGATACGTAAATAGACTGCAGAAAGAACAAAAATAATATATTCTATGACATCTGCTGGCTGCCCTCATCAGCCAACTCATGACAAGCAGTCATCACAAACATGTTTACTTTCCTCCTGTCCTCCTGCAAACATTTACCCATTCTGTATTTCTGCTCTATTGCTTTCTGATGGAAAACCATCACCTCTAAGTGGATTGTTGCTCATCAGCTTGCAAGGATATACCTGGAAATCTTTAAATGTTTTATATTCTGATTTTGCAGAACCTCCACATGTGCCAAAGGTGAAACTTTGCTGGTTTTAGAGACATCAGCTTTAAAAATGAGCAGATTTTTGAAAAGCTGTTCATTGTTGCATACTAAGTCATGCAATATTTTATGCTATTTAAAATATTCTACCAAAAGACGACTTTAAGAAAATATTTAGAAAGATCATTTACATAATTACTCTTTGGCCATGCTGAAAAGAGAGCTGACCTTCTCAAAAAAATTCAAACTTTAAACATCCAGAGTCCACCACACCTGTAAGCCACACCCAGGTACTTAGATCAATATGTTTCAGTGAAAACCTTCTTAGGAGGAAAGAAACAAGAGTCTAAGGTGTCCCACCTGCCACTGTTAGTGACTCTGTTTGAAACACACTGTCCATCACCCCTTCAAAGGTTTGTGCCAATATACAGTTGCCAGCTTCCTCTCTCAACCTGTAAAATATTTACATTTTAGCCCTCTCTGGATTTAACTAATTTTGCTGCACTTTAGGTCCGGGATTTCTAAAAGCAAGCCACTCACAGCACATGTGGAACTTGGTTATGGTCTCCAATGCCCTCCATACCCATGACTTGAACTGGTTGCTATTTGTGTTTAGTAGAGGACCAGCTTTATCTCTTTTTCATTAAAATTGTTTTTGCTCTTCTTTAGCTATGGCCAGTTTTGAAAAAATTAGAATATTTGCCACAAGGAGGAGCTTCTACAATATATTGCTAGGTTCTTGGCCCTTGACTAGGCAGAGATTCAAGGCTTCAGAGCAATCCAAGGCCCATTCCATGACTTTTCCATACTTTTCTGTAATTGTATCTTTTCCATTTAACTTTGTCACTAACAGATTTAATTTTTGCACTTCTTGCAGTATTTCTCCTATAGAAATGCATTTCTTATAAAAATCATTAGCAAATAATTCTGAATGGTTTTCTCTTCCCTGGTTCTTCATCATCACTTCCTGCTCCTTGCAAAGACTTGTCATAAATTTCTATATTTCCTTTCTCATGTGATACCATACAAATCTAAGCGACATCCAGACAAATGTGAGTTTTGTTCAAGCATAAAATGAAGCACCAGTGTATTCTGGAACCACCTCACTTTCATAATCCAGACTATATTTGCACCTCCATTTCCCATTAATGTATAATTCTGCTATCACATCCCCCAAATTCCACTTGGCTGCACAAAGCCATGACCAACTCAGCTTTCATTGTGGCAGCAGCAGTTAATGGGTTACTGATATTACTCATACATGCATATGCAGACTACATTTATGTGCCATATCAATGTGCCATATCAGGCTTTGTAAGTATGAAGAAAATCTGTCTTGTAAGATGAAATTTATAAAATAAGGGCTGCATCTCATACTTTTACTTCCTTTCCAAAACCTTCCAACCAAATACACTCTTATCAAGGAAAAGTCAGGGTTTTTTTTTTTTTTTTGTTGGTTTTTTTTTTCCCCAAAATGAGCTGTTTGTTTGTTGCCAAGGTAAATGTTAATCATTAGCACTTCATTCATGGTTCTATTTACCATCTAAAGAGGAGATGGCTTCAAACCATGCCCAAGGGAAATTAGATTTCTAGAAATTAGGTTGCTTGTTTTAGCATCTAAATTAAGCTGTTAGGTCACAAGAAAAATCTTGGCCAGGGAGAAGATCTCAATCTACATGAGAGTTTCAGAGAACATCTGTGTATGTCAGGAAATATGTACCCCTTAACAGGACCACCCTACTGTCAACACTCCATCAAGTAGGAAGGTTTTTTTTGAAGAATGACCTTGCATCTCTTTAATAATAGCTGTACCATAGAGTGAGGAAGAAAGGGGAGCACGTATCTCAGAGCTGGCAGTGCAAGTGGAACAGTGCAGTTTTCCTTTATGAAATTCAAGGATGGGCATCACTTTTTCTAGGCTAAAAGCCAGGAACACAAAAGCAGATTTCTTCTTGCATTTCTCTCTGGAACTAAGGGTGAGCTGGGACCAAGCGACAGGAATGTCATTCCACTGCCACAGCAGCAGCAATGCCCCAAAGCAGAGCCATTCTTGCTGCATAGTTCAGTACACTGGTATTCAGCAGGTATGCAGGAAAGAAGAGAGGACTATGAGTTGAGGAAAACAGTCTCAGGAGAACTGATGGCAGAATGAGCAATAGGATTGGAGGCTGAACTGAAAAATCTTCCTGCGAGATCAAACCAGATGCCACTGAGATGCCTGAAGCAAAATTAAAAAAGGGAACTTCCCTGTCAAGAGAAACTAGCATCTTGAGCATTTAATAAAAAACTTTCCTGAATATTGTTTCTTTTGCCCTCACCAAACTGTGACAATTTGACCTGTAACAATCGTAAATAACGTCACTTCTTTTTCCTCATGGCCAGGCTTATCATTTCAACTCTTAGCCTCCACAAATGTATTGTCCTTGATGTGTTTTGGCCTCTAGAACACTGCAGAAAAAAGAATGTAGCCTGTTTCTGAAGCAATACTTAAGGGACGATAAGACACTTCATTTGAGGAGCATTTTGGCTTTTGCTTTTCTTATAATAGCAACATTTTTTTTCACAGTATTTCCCATCAAATAGTAATAATTCTAACCAAAAATCACACAAAACACCCTTGAACAAGAAGTCAGGTAGATTCAAAATCCTGCACATTTGATCAGCAGAGATAAGTGTGGAAAACCATTGCTGGAGCACAGATTGTTTATGCTGCAACTCAGACAAGGGTGATTTTGAGATGTTTAAACCCACAGCAATATTTGGACTGTAACTCGGTGTGGTAGGATTGTTTTTTACAACTTTATTTCCAATGAAAGTTTCCGGCTGTAAAGCTGGAGTCGGCTTCATGGAGGAGGAGGGGTTTATGACTCATTCAATGAAGCTAATGACAACACTAGTTTTCACTCCTTCTCTCAAACTTCTTTATCCACTGCCTCACTTCATGACTCATTTAACATCAAGTACAAATGTAATAAGAAATATAGTTGTGTTTCATAGCTGCCTTTAATGCCATTAGAAAATGGGAAAAATCTGGACTACTAATTAGATTATTTATGTGGTTATACAGAAATTGTGCCCAAATTTTAGTGCTTGCTACGTTTGCAATAGTATGACTTGTAAAAACAAGTTCAACCCCAGATTAGGCATAAAACCAGTTGTTGCGTAAAACCATGTTTTATTCATGGAGAAAGCACCGATATTCTATTCCTTCCATGCTCAGTTTTTCAAAGCTTAATTAGTTAGCACTGTTGGCTCTGAGGGAAATGGTAAAAAGCACTATCTTGAAAGAAGCCTTATTTTTAGGCCTGGTGATGATTGATTTACATTTTGAACCTTGCCATTTATCCTGGCTTGTGGGTCCATGCATGAGCCTGTCATGAGCCTTCATAGACAGACTTGTCCCTATAGCACCACATAGGAGGATTCAAAAGAGGGGTGTAAGAGCACAAGGGGTCAGCACACACTGTTCCCTTGGACTGTTTCCTACAGACTGCTCCAACCCACGTGGAGAGAATGCAGCACAAACTCATTTAAGGCACTTCAGCACGTACCCAGCTCCTGGTTTTGCAGCGTCTGCTCCTTGTAATATAATGCAGGAGCTCAGCATGACTGAGCAGCAGAACCTTTAAATCCAACCAAGAACAAGAGACACCAAAAGAGAATAAGTTAAAAATTACAGAAAATTAAAGACAGTGGTAGGTATGCCCATAATGCAGTAAAGCAAGCAAAAGAAATTGCTGTGAAACTTTAAACAACCTGTCTCTTTAAACAACCTGTCAGGTTTTGGTCAAACACTAAATACCAAGGACATACCTCTAAACTCCTAATGGAAAAAATCAGTCACCTAGTTGTTCTCCCAAACAAATTTGAACTTAAATAATGACTGAGGAACTTTCACAATTTGCTTTCTGGGCTGCTATTTCAAGCCAAACTCTGCATATGCAAAGAAGCAGCCCCTTGCTTTCTTTAGCATCTACGCTTCCTAGAAAGCTTCATTTCCACACAGGACACCCCACATCACTGTAGCTCACAGCAAAGAATGGAAAGTCTCAGCACAAAAACACAGGAACATAAAGCCACGCTTTCTTTAATGGTGGGCTATGACACAAACAAAAATTGTTGCCAGGAAATGGCTCTTCAGATTGCATTTGCTACGCTACACACTTCATTTCTCTCTATTATAGAAATATTCTTCAGCCAACCTACCACTAAGTGTCTTGTTTGCTTGAATCGCTGACAACCAGAGTACTTGCATTACATTCACCCTGTTTTTTTTTTCACAGCTTACCCTTTTCACACCATTTCTGCTCTTGCAATTAATCTTGCAAGATTAATTCTGTGAAATGATCAATGACATTTATAATGTTTAAACAAGAAAAAGTGCCTTGCTGCTTCTCTGTTTGTATTTTTGCAGCTTCAATGGAAAATCTACAACAGGCTTTGTTTGCTAATTATTTTAATTTGCAGCTTGGAGAGAAGAAGGGTTAGCACCTATCAGATAAATTTTACTCTAAAAGATTAAAAGAATCACATGGGAATCAGAGCATCAGGTCGTAGATGAATTATTTTTCTGCTTTTTATGAATCAGAGAACAGTTCAGCCATAAATTCCATTTGCATTTCCAGAGCAAGAGGAACGGATGCATGTCCCAGGCTCTACCTGCAAAGGAAAATATTGGCTCACCAGCACTGCCCCTCGCTGGCTTTTGAAAAATAGTTGACATCAGAAATAACTTCAAAATGCAAAGCAAACAATTATTTTCTAGCACCCTCTTCTTTCAGTGACTTGTGCTGCCCATGTTTCCCATGGTATTTGATTTCTGTATGCTATCATCTAGGCATCTGTGTGGTCTTATTATTATATTTGGCAGGTTTTGTTTATAATAAATATATTATTATATAATAATATAAATATATTATTAAAATAAATATAAACACAAATATAAATACTAGTATAAATATAAATGATTATATAATAATTTATATAAATGTATTATTATATTTGGCATATAATATATATTATTATTCCTGCTAAACTTGCAAAGCCTCGGGTCTCCAGGCAACTGTTGTTAACCAGTCACATAGTGCCCATACCGCAGTTTTAGCTAATTAACACTTTCAATGGAATGAGAAACTAGATTATTCATTGATGTTAAGAAATAACTGGACTTTACTAATGACATATTAACAAGCTGTCTGCTGCTCGCTTTACCAGCCACTGCCATGTTTTTTTTTTTCATATTAACAGCTAAATTTTCACAGAGAGAATGCTGAATGGGTTCACTGTAAGTTAATGGGGCAGCTTCAATGTTTCTCAAGTTATATGCCAGGTGCTCCAGCCCACCCCAAGGCACAGAGAGAGAGCAGAATGGACAACATTGCTTCTCTAATGTGTCCCTCACCCAGATCATCTAGGTCTCTTATTCAGCTCCAGGCTTCATGATGGGCAGTGGTAATTTGCAGGCTCTAGACAGATGGAGAGACCTCAAGTAATGAGTTGCAGCACAAATATCTCTCGCTATAAATCAAGCAAAAAAAGTAATTAAAATCAATCTAGCAAAATAAGCATGAAGTGAATGCAGAACTGTTCCATCAGAGGAAATGCTACTGCACCTTGGAAATTTTTTTTCCCACTTTCTTTTAAAGCTGTAATCCTGAAGTGCAAATATTACTTTGCCAGAGACAATGAGGGGAGAGGCAGCAGAGTTCAGAGTATGAGGCCCCCTCACACACAGGAAGATGGGAATAGTTGAAAAAAAATACCAGTACTTCTGTTTTCAGTACATCAGAGAAGAGAAAATTTTCATTTTTTCATTTCACCTTCTTTAAAGTAGTCAATAGTTTAAATTTAGGATAAGAAGCAGAGAGGAAGAACAGGACAAAGACTGAAAGCACATGCTGCTTTTGGACACGGATGTTATTCCAGGTAAACCCTATAACTGTGCATTAAATTATGCACTGCTTTCTCAATGCAACACTTGTGTAGCAATTTAAGCTGGCCAGCAGAATACTTCGGTCTGTTACTAGATCTACTGGACTCTTCCCTTCTCTCTGCTTTTCCAGTTCCTGAAAAATCCACTAGAAGATACCAGCAAGAAGCTCAGGTTCGCTTACATTTGGTCTCTTTCCCAGCCGGGAGCACAAACCCAGGCACTGCCGCTCTCTGAGCTGCCGGATAGTTCAGTCTCCTCTGCCACCCGGTGGCTTCGTGCCCATCCTGCAACCTGACCACGGCTTCTCCTCCAGGTAACACTTGGCAGAGTTATTAAGATATTTCCTCTGGATGCAAAAGTCAACTTAATGGAGTACAATGACAGCAGAAAGCCAAAGCCTCATATTCTCGTAACACAAAAAGCACTTTTGAAGGGTTTCCAATGTTCTTCACCCAAAACAAAGTTTTCCTCAAAACCCATCAAGTCAATATGAAAATCTAGTTAAAGTCTGAGGGTATAAGAATAGCTTTGAGCATAAGCACCAAGACTCTTCCATACCACCACCACGTGGTTCTTTCAATAGTGGCAAGCTACAGAAATGCTTAATATTTAGGTTTTGTGTTGGTGTTTTCTCGAGGGATTTTTGTGGTTTGTTTAGCTTTTTGTTGGGTTTGGGTTTTAGGTTTTTCTCCATGAAAAATACTGGAAGATGTTGCTTGCATCCAAAAGTGACTGCAGTCTGTCAGATTCTTGAGCTTTTGGTTTTCTTCCCTACAAGAAAATTGCCAACCAGTAAATAAAGGCAGCACCTTTGTCCCAGATTTAACTAGTACTATGTTCTGACCGTCTGAAGTAAGGCTCTAGAGACATACACTGTATCAGTTTTGGTTTTACTTGATTGTGTTTTATTTTCTTGGACCTCCCTCAGATCACAACAGATAATGCCTCCAATGTCAGGAAAGTGCTTTTGCAAGTAGAAAAACTCCAGCTGTAAATAACCAATTGTTAGTACCACCAGTACCAATGACCCTGATTTATGTAGTTTGTTCGAGAAACATTCCTTGGGGCAGAAAACAGTAATCTGGCCTGTACATTTAATGCATCTATTCCAGGAGCTTTAAATTCCCATTTAAAGACTCCTTTTTAACTTCCATCCCTTCTATCTCCCCCTCCAAATATAATTCCTGAAATGCTATCAATTAAACCTTGTATTCTTGGCCTTCCACATTGTAATTCTGAATGTTTTAGGCTAATGAAGTAGCTGCATCCATACAGATATAAACACAGTTTAATAGACCTAGAGGGCCCCTGAAAATGGAAGTCAGGAAAAAGGCTCCACTCTAAATTAGCATGTTGCAAATTGTCAGTAAGATTAAAATGCATGTATAGTGCTGAAAATTACCTTACTGCTTCATGCATGAGGAGTCAATCTACCTAAACCCTGAGGAGTAGCAAAGAGATGGGAGACATAAAGGCCCAGCAATTTTGTTGAGTACAATCTACCCTGGCTCTTAAATCTGCAAGTAACATAAACTGCTACAATTCACAAAGAATGAGGCAGACCTGGCACATAAAGTTGTCTACCACCATCTAATCCATATGCATATCCCAAATCAGCAAAAGAATTCACTAGATATTGCTGAATTTTGTAACTATATAAAACAGTTGCTTTTCTACTGCAAACTACCTTTAAAAAAGGTAGTTTGCAGTAGAAAAGAAAAAAAAATCAGGTCATGTCAGGTGTTATACAATTTTCTTGTGTCTTGTAAAGACTGTATTTTCAAGGCAGGTCTACATTCCAGTTGTGCACAAGTTAACACCTATCAGTTGCATTTGCAAACAAATCAAGTTCCAACAGAAGAAACTTAAGTAGCACTAAGTAGTCATAATACACATATCAACCTCTTTAATGTCATGCTCTCCATGTGTGTAATCTCTATATCCATGTTTAGCAAGAAAGTTTAGCATACACAGATATTCAAAGATAGTTCAAATTCAGTGTGTGGTCAATTGCTCGATTTTATACAAACATGATACTGTAGCAATGTTCCCATATCTGTGGATACAAATAAAGTGCAAGAGGACTTAATTTCTTTTTCCTATTTTCCATGCATCACCCATTCCTAATTTTAACTACTTTTAGAAAGTACAAGCTACAGGCACTGAATAAAGTCAGCTTGGCTCCAGGAACAAGAATACTAAAGGCCAAGAATAGGGCCCCCCTTGTGCTGATGACACACACTGTTTAGGGGAGTGCTGTTTTAAGAAAATTATGATGTTGAATGTATCCAAGCACCAAAAAATCTCTGATGTGTAACTGATGTTCTCTCATGTATTAGGAGCTATAAGAAGACAGTGCATTTCAGGATAATGACCATAGCTGTTCTGTGTTTCAGAAGGCCTCAGTTTCTTCAGCAAAGTAAGTTCAACATTGTGAGATAAAACCAGCTTAATTGCATCTGTCATTGGGCCAGTATTAAAACTTTCTCTATACTAAGATTAATACATTAGAGCCAAGCTATTTGTTCAAAGCCTAAATGAAATCAAATGGCTTTTAAATTCTCTTAGAGTGAGTACAGCTTTGTTTCTGTGAAGATTTTCTTGACCACTCTAAAACCAGATTAGTGGGTAACAGAAACATTTTTGCAATAAGCCCCATTCCTTGATGAGGTCACTTTGTCATGGTGAGCAAATATAGCTTTATATCAGCCTTGATATTTGTTCACTTTCACAATAACAGGAAACAGAGATCCCTTTCTGACACCATTAACATCCTCAACAACCTGCCCACTTCCTGAGTTGTGCCAGTGCTCCATAGTTATCTCCCTCTCTTCTCCAGGTCATGCCACAGTGACACATGGTGAGGATTTTTGCAGGTTGGTAAGGACAATTCTCTGAGACTTCTTAGTTTTCAAATTCTAAGAGGGGTTTATGTGTTCCCCCAGTTCCTGGCCACAGTAGCAAAACCAGAAATCAAATCCACTAATTTAGACCACATAGAAAAATTTGCTTGTTCTCTGTAACATGTTAAAAGCAGTTCCTATAGAAACTGCTTTGGTTAAATTCTATAAAAATAGTTCTGTTAAAAGTTTCCTCCACTTTCACCCTGATGTGACCATCTCTTGTTTCCAGCCTTTTTTGCCTTCACAGCCTTTGACTCAGAAAGATCAACACTTCTGCCTTGCCTCATCTACTATCACCTCTATTCTCTCTTCATGATAAATACAGATACAAGCCATCGTCTCTGAATTCTTCTCATTCTTTGCATTTCTCTCAAAATTTCAACTTTCTGTTCCCACCACAAAATTCAAGTCCAGTTAGTTCTACACTCAGCTTCCAAATAGCCATACCCCCCCTCCCGAAATAACATACAGAGACAAAAAACCCAAACCTGACTTGGTTTTTTAAACCTCTCATTACCCTGATCTTGGCATCCCTTCCACTGACTTCCTTGTTTCCTGTTTTCAAATTCCTTTTTTTCCCACATCTTCCCCCCACACCTGATGCACTATTTTTTAATTTTTGTTGTTGTTGTTGAACTGCTTATATGCAAGGTCCACTGGGATGATGCAAGTTGAAACTACTTTAAGATGCTGAGTTTCATTCTGGACATGGCCAAGTCACTTAGAAACAGGTACTTTTACTGAAATTTATCTTGAGTACCTGAGAAAAAACCTTTTAAGTCTCAGAAAACTATCTGTAAGAGATGTACCAGTTACACTCTGTGACCTGGGCACAGCCCTGCTCCCAAGCTGCTTAAGTGGTACATGCATGTGTTTTGCCATGCTTTGCTTTGCCTTCTCAATTCTCAGCTGTGAAGTATTATCAAGTACAAGGAATAATCCATCCTCCCTGAAGGATACTCATCTCTTACAGCATCATCTGATCTCATTTTCTTCTGGTCAACTGAAAGCCAAATTATGTCAATTTTTAGGCAACATTCACAATGTAACTCTCCATTTTCTCCCTTCCTAACTGTGCAACTGGTTAAACAGTTAAAACAATGCTGCTTATTATGACCTGTGACTCCTAAGCAAGTATATGCTTAGGTGGGAGGCAAAAATTACATCAGCCTTGATGTAAAAAGAACTAACCCAGCCTTTCAGGCAAGTAAGAATTATCTGCTGCATAATTACAGTTTTAGCCTCTCTTCCTACAAAAGAGAGAGCACGGAAGCATATCTGGGAAAGGAATTCATGCAAGGAAACTTGTTTTAGATTTCAGAAAAGCTGAACTTCAGAAAACTTACACTGCATTTCTTTCAAGTGGATCAATGAGGAGATTTTAATTGTCATGTTTGTTTACATAAGACTGTACAAGCTGTCATCCATCAGCACTGGATGGAAAGCAACCAGCCACCCTCTCAGCTCCACATTGCTGACCTATTTTGCTTTGCCTCATGTAACAGTGCTGGACAGACCTAGAGGCAAGAGCCCATTTTCCCCTCCTACACACAAGATGTAACTCAGAAAATAAAAACACGTTCTCAGAACTAAGCAGTAGCGAGTTCCAATTTCATGTTTTTTTCTCACGAGGACCATTTAAAATGTTTGTATAGAAAAGGAGACAGTCCACCACTGCCTTCAAATTATGAAGCTTTATTCACAACCATTGATGTTGCTGTTCTTTAAACTCAGATGGTTGTTACAACATTAGGTCCAAGATAAATCATTTGCTTTCAGCAAAATCTTCTGAGCTCATGGCTTCAGTATTTCAACACTTGAAGAACAGCAGCTGCAGTGTACATGGAAAATATCCAAAGAGGTACAAGACAAAGCTCTTCAAATGCCACATTAGGTACCTGTAGCTGCCAAAGAAACTTCTTCCCCCAGATACACCTACCCTATTTTGGCTGAGTCACTACAGGGGTGGACTTGATTCAGTCATAGGCAGCAACAAAGCACAATTCCAGCTCCCAGCCCCAGGAATCCTGTCTCTGTACAAGGCTGCACAGATAGAGGGACAGAATCCGGCCTCCTCCTTCCCCTTCGCAGGTCCAAGAGTCAGAGCCAGGAACTCACCAAATTCATACCTATTGTAAATACAGGTGAACCTGGTGGGAAGAAATGATGATGTCTGACTCTAGTTCAGAAGGCTGAATGATTTATTATAACTATATTATAATACCTTAATATACTATTTAAAGGAGATACTAAAATTACATACCTACTTTTTCTAACTACCATATTTAACTCAGTCACAACTCGTGACCCTCTCGCGACAGTCCAGACAAAGGTGGATTGGATTGGCCATCAGGCTCAAACAATCCTCACCAGAATCCAATCAAGCAATCGCCCCAGGTAAACAATTCTCCAAACACATTCCACATGAGAAAAACAAGGAGCAGAAATAGAAATTGTTCTCTCTTTCTTTCCTCTGTCCTCCTCTATGAAAAAATCCTGAGAGAGAGAAGAATGTGCCTGTCACATGGCCCTGACTGGAAAGTTGCCTCCAAAAAATCCGAATGGCGCAGGATGCGTCCCAGACCCGACCTGCCACCACCTCGAACTCATGGTGCCTTGACAGTCCCAAGTGCATCCTGCAAACTGACATCAGGATACTGGGGTGGCAAGTTTTGTTTCACAGGGAAAAGTGACAGTATTCGTGTTCAGGGGCCTGTGGCCCTGAGTTGGTGGCCGCCTCCTGAAATTCCGAACGGCAAAGGGTGTGTCCCAGGCCCAACCTGCCAGCACCTCAAACTTGGGCTGCCTTGACAGTCCCAAGCACATCCTGCAAACTGGCATGAGGAAACTGAGGTGGCGAGCATTGTTTCACAGGGAAAAGGGCCGGCATTCTTGTTCATATTGTCTGTGGCCCTGAATGGGCGTTTGCCCCAAAAAAATCCAAACAGCGCAGGATGCGTCCCAGACCCGACCTGCCACCACCTCGAACTCATGGTGCCTTGACAGTCCCAAGTGCATCCTGCAAACTGACATCAAGAACCTGGGGTGGGGAGTTTTGTTTCACAGGGAAAAAGGCCGGCATTCATAGTCAGGGGCCTGTGGCTACAAGTGGGCAGCCGCCTCCTGAAAATCCAAATGTCGCAGGACGTGTCCCAGTCCCGACCTGCCAGCACGTGGAACTCGTGGCGCCTTGACAGCGCCAAGCGCATCCTGCAGATTGACCGCTCTCGTCCACAAGGCGGCAGCACTGCCGCCCAGCTCAGCCGGGGCTGCCGCCCGCCTCGGGGCTGCAGGCAGGGGAGGCAGGCAAGGAAACCAGGTGCGGTCCCCTTCCAAAAATCCTCTAAAAATAAATACCCCAAAGCACCCCGCACAAAAAAAAAAAAAAAAAAAAAAAAAAAAAAAAAAAAAAAAAAAAAAAAAAAAAAAAAAAAAAAAAAAAACCAAAAAAACCACCAAACCCAAACCACCCGAAAAACCATGCCTCTAACCCAATAAGAAAGAAAATAAAAAACCTTTTCTTAGACTATATTTAAACATATTTTATTTTTCGATTTTTCATATATGTATTCACGTTTTGATTTTTAATGTATATTGACGTATAATTATATTTTTATTCTATATTACATTTATTCCTATGACTTTTATTATATTTTATATTTTTATACATATATTAATATACTGATTATATATTTCTATATTTAGATTTATACTACTAAAAGGCTTATATTGTTTAAAATAAAACCCCTGCCTCTACCCAAATAAAACCCAAACAAAGCCCTTTATATTAAACTGTTTAAATTTTAAAAAAAATATATTTTTCATATTTATATTCACATTTATATTTAACATATTGATGTATGGTGTTATTTATATTCTATCTCTTCCTTTTACTTATACTTATTTATATTTTATATTTCTATATACATCTTTATACACTGACTATATATTTTATGTTTAGAAATATATAAAAAAATATGTATATTCGTACTTTTAAAATAAAAACTCTGCCTCTAGCCAAATAAAAACCAAAAAAAGCCCTTTCTTTAAAACTATATTTAAATATTTTTATATATACTTTTTCATAATTATATTCACATTTGCATTTATATTTTATATTGATGTGTTATATTTATAAATATAATATATATTACAATGTAAGAAGATAGATAAATTATATTTATATTTCATATATTCTACTAATACATATATTTACTTACATTTTAATTTTCATATATATCTTAATGTATTTATTATATATTTATACACATAGATTTCTAACTTTCTTTTATTTGTTTATAATTTTTATAAAAAGAACCCTGCCTATTAATAGAAATATAAGAAATAGAAGATAAGAAAAACCGTTTATTTTAAACGATATTTAAATATTTTATATTTATGTTTTGATATTTACAAGTGCTTATATATTATATTACAATATATTGATGTACTATATTTAGATATATAATATATATGACATGTTACAATAAGATGTATACGGTATAATATGTCTTTTGTATTGAATAGATTTCTATTATTTTTATTTTTTTAATATTTATATATATCATCATATATTTATTATACATGCCTATATTTCTATTTTATATAGGGTTTGTTTATATTTATAATCTATATTTATGCATATTTATAGGAACATATCAAATACTCTATATTAAACATTATAATGTCTTACAGTACTATACAATACTATTTATGTTACATGTTTTATTTATATATATTCTGTTTATATTTAAAATTTAAGTTTTATATTCCCATTTCTATAGTTATATATTTGGTTTTTTAATTATAGTTATAATTTTGCATTTAAAACCCAATTCTTAAAAATAAAATGACAAAACAAACATCATCAAATCCCATCAATATCGTCCAAAAAAATCAGAATGGCTCTACCAGCCAACCAACTACCAGCAAAAAAACCCCACACTGCACTCTTTTCACTAACAATTCTTATCACATCACAAAAATGAAACAAAAATAAAAACCAACCCCATAGAAACCCACACAGCAAATCACAAAAACCAATCCAACTTACTTACTAAACTCGAAACCATACAACTGACCCTGAGCGTTACTAAAAAAAAAAAAACCAAAATTCTACCTCTACACTAAGTCATGAAGAGAAACCAATACTCTATAAAACTAACTAAAGAAACCCACAAAATTAATTAACAGTATAAAAAAATCTAAACCATTAAGAAAATAAAAAAATCACCACCCAAATAAAAAAAAACCTACCTAAAAAAATCCACCATATAAATACCCGTGTTCCCAAAAATAAAACTAATAAAAAACAACAATCAAATACATGAAACTACAACAAAAAAAATAAAAACAACAGAAAATTATTCCTAACTCAATGAACTCATAATGCCTCAAACCATCAAAACAAAAGTACCACCCAGAAATAAACACAAAGCCAAAAGAAAAATGTAACCATAAACAATATCTCCCAAATAATCCGTTACCATAAAACATACACTACAATCAAACAAACCAAATAAATAAAACCCCTATAACATAATAAACAATAATGCAATTATCAATATTTAAAAAACCTCACTAATTAACTACAGGTCACTACCTCAAACCCACCAAAACAAGCACAACATACTCACGCTAATAAAAGCCACCAGAACAAATTAAAAAGCTACCCTCTACTTCACGCTGCGACCCACAAAAACCATTGTGAACCTTAAAAAACATATCCTTTAAAAACAAAATACGCCACCAAAAAAAAAAAAAAAAAAAATCCAACAACAAAACTCTATTAAAAACACCCCTTATCATCAACACCTGAACCAAGAACCACCTCAAAACCTCAAAAACTTCATAAAAGAATTTCCGAAAATTAAAACCCGCGCTCCCGGCAGGAAAGCGGCTCCTCCGGCAGGCAGGGGCGGCGCCGCGCCGGGAGACCCCCGCCCGCTCCCCCTGCCCGGCGGGGCCAGTACCGGGCCCAGGGGGCCCCGGCGGCGCCCGAGCCCCGTGGACGGAGAGGACGGAGCGGCCGGGACCAGCGCAGCGCCCGCGCCGCGTCCCCCGCCCGCCGGCCCGGCAAAGCTCCCCTCGGCTCCGCACGGCTCGCACCGGCGCGGCTCTGGCAGTCCCGCGGCAGCACCGCCGCGCCAATTCCCCTTCCAGCTCAGCAGCTCCCCAGGCAATGCCAGCAGCTCCCGCGCCAGAACCTTTAGTGCCGGGCCAGGGGCAGACGAAGCGCCCTCAAATGCAGCGGCACACCCCGATTTCAACCCTTCAAACCCTGCGAGAGCTGGAGCTTCCTTCAATTGAACCCCCGAAACTGACGCCACAGGGGGTGCTCACCTCACTTCAACAAGGGTAAATAAAGGTGTTTTCCTCCTTAATTTCATCCCCTAAAATAGCAGAAAAGAAGGGGGTTTCCTCAAATGAAATCCTTCGAATTGTGGGAATATTTAAAATCAGAGGGTTTTTGGGAAAACTGCAAAAAGCAAGCCTCAAACAGCAGAACTGTGATTAGAGCTAAGCAGTAGACATAAGAGTAAGACAGCAGAAAAATTATATAAGTAGAAAAGTGTGGCAAGCACATTTCTCTCTCTCTCAGGATTTTTTATTGAGGTACACAGAGAGAAATGAAAGAGAAAACAACTTCTATTTCTGCTCCTTGTTTTTGTCTTGCGGAATGTGTTTGGAGAATTGTTTACCCAGAGTGAGCGCTTGGTTGGATCATGGTGGATTGTTTGGGCCTAATGGCCAATCGGATCCACCTGTGTCTGGACTCTGGAGAACAGGGTCTCGAGTTGTTTGTTAGATATCATAGTTAGAGAAAGTAGCACGTAGTATTTGTATCCTCTTTTTATATAGTATATTAATGTATTATAACATAATTATAATAAAGAAATCATTCAGTCTTCTGAAATGGAGTTAGACATCATCATTCTTCCCATTGGGTTCGCCGACATCTACAACAGAAAAGTAAGGACAAATAGAACAATGGTCTGTGTATTAACACTTGTCTAGAATAACTCCCTAAGCTACAGAAAAAGTATATCTAGCAAGATATTATGAAGTTCTAAGCTTAATAATGGAGCTCTGTGCGTTGTGTTTTAAGGCTTACAAGTAGATATTGTATTCAAAATAAGCGAGCATTGTTTTAACCAAAGGTACATGTGTTTAACGTGGTTTGATAGAACTAGAGTCAATATGCTTTTGCTTCATGTGATTGGTCAAAAAACTTTAAAGTAAATTCTAACATTAAGTTCTTTGTCTGCTGCCGGGGATGCGAGCTGCTGGCATCTTCCCATTGTCATAACCATGTAATGAGAGTGATGGGAGAAAACAAAACAGCCTGAGACGCGTTCCTCAGCAGTCCTGTCCTGTTCGTGATTTGTACATAGTCCCCCGGCTGGCAATACAAATGATGGGGAAAGGGGGATTTTTATCTCAATCCAAACCCGTTAAAAGGAAGGACAACAGGGCTGCCCCCTCAATTTAAAACTTAGGATGACAAAAATGCGGGGTGGGGGGTTACCCTCAAATCAAACTGATAATACAACAAGTATTTTTCCCCTTCCATTTAAAATAGAACGCAGGGATTCCCTGTCACCCCTGTGATATCCCTAACACCCTGGAAAAGGCAGGTTTTCCTTCAATCAATGTCCTTAAAACCACAAGTGAAGGGGGATCTCCCCCAGCTCAAACACAGACAATAATGGAAGAGGAGTTGCTTCCCCCACTTGGAATTTCTTTTGTTCTCATAACCCCCATTTTTTTTTTTTTCTGGGAGCACTGAGGAGGGATTGGCAAGATGAAATTTGAAAGGGAAAGGAGAAAGGTCCCTGCTACAAATCCACACTGGCTCAACTGTTTGGCTGCTTCCCAGCACAAAGGTTTGTCCCTCGACAGCACCTTTGAGAGATGCTCCACGTATCCAAGTGCATATCCAGGTGATCCCCCAGACCCTGTCAAAAACTCCCACCGTCCTTCCATGAGACATCCCTGGAAGCCCCCCATAAACCCCTGTCCTTCCGCAGCTCCATGAAAAAGTGAGCTGAGGCAAACCTTCTCCCTAAAACTACACCCGGCAGGAGCCACCCCCTTCTCATCCTCACAGCTCACACCTGGGCCTGCTGTGGGTTTCTTTCCAAATTACTTTAGAGACAAATTCCTATTCTTTACTAATACCTATAAAAACAAAAAACTTGACAGGTTTTAGTATTCTACACACACCCGTCCCTGTGAGTTTTGTGGCAGCTTTGGGTCCCTCTGGGGACTCAGCCAGCATGACACCCCCTCATTCACCACCCACCTGCTCCTCCACCGCAGTGTGGCTCCCCCTCCTAGGGACCTTGGGGTGCCCCAAATGACATCAGAGCCCCGAGTCTTCACCCCCTTTTCCTCACCCCCAAAGAAGGTACAGAATGAGTCAAACTGCCCTGGACAGCAGCGCAGCAATTCCTTCAATCCCATTCCACATGTACATCCCCCCTGAAAGGGACTCTACTAGAACAAGAAAGGGGGGGGGCAGCCCCCAGAAGGGTCGAAGTTCCTCCCCAGCGTCGCTGTGACAGGCGAGGGGCAGAAAGAGGGAGTGGCAGAGACGGTGGGGACGCGGCGGCACGGCTCGGCACGGCTCGGCACAGCACGGCACGTCACAGAGCGGGGGCCACTCAGCGCGATGTTGGGAAAGCCGCAGGTCCGGCAGCGTCGGGCGGTGTTTGACCGGCACGGGGGGATCCGCCGAGAGCCTCTGGCCCCGTGCGGGGATTCCTGCAAGGACCGAGGGGCGCAGGGCTCCGGCCCCCTGGGCTTTATTCTCCGGTGCCCCGAGCCCCGCGGCTGCGGGGGAAAGAAGGAGAGGGGGGAAGGGAAGAAAGGAGGGAGAGCAGGGAATGAGAAAGGGTGGGGAGGGAGGTCGGGCTATGGAGGAAAGAAGGAGCGGAAGGGAAAGGCCGCGAGCGGGGGAAGAGGGACAGTGGAGAGAGGAGGGAGAGAGGGGGGAATAAAATGGAGACATCTTGCACCATTCGGACTTTTTGGAGGCAGCTGGCTACTCGGGGCTACAGACCCCTGAACACGAACACTGGCCCTTTTCCATGATAAACAAAACTCACCAGCCCAGCTTCCTATTGTCAGTTTGCAGGATGCACTTGGCACTGTCACGGCAGCCCGAGTTGGACGTGGTGGCAGGTTGGGTCTGGGACACATCCTGCGCCCTTCAGAATTTCAGGAGGCGGCCACCCACTCGCAGCCACAGGCCCCTGGACACAAATGCTGGCCCTTTTCCATGTCAAAAAAACCTCATCCCCAGGATGTTGAGGTCAGGTTGGAGGTGGCATTTGGCACTCCGAGGGCAGCCTGAGTTCTTGGTGGTGGCTGCATTGGTCTAGGAGAAATCGTGCGCCATTCAGAATTTTAGCAGGCAGAAGGCCACTCCGGGCCACAGGCCTTTGGGTGGGGTGCAGGCACCTGGACATGAACACTGTCCCTTTTCCATGGGAAACAAAACTCAGCCCCCAGTTTCCTGATGTCAGTTTGCAGGAGGCATTTGCCACTGCCAGGGCAGCCCAAGTTGTAGGTGGTGGCAGGATGAGTCTGGGAGACATCCTGCGCCAGCTGGAAGCTCAGGAGTGCACTTGGCTCCTTCTCTCCCCATTGTGTCCAGCACACACAGGAGCCCAGAGCTCCTGCAGAAACCATCACAGCACTCAGTGGGACCAGACTTGTGTCCAGTCCTCACATAGAGCTGTGGTATCCAGCATCCACCTCACTAGAATGAAGAACTGTTCCAACTTTTTTAGAAGGAGCTAAGGAGGTTGGGCCTTCAGAGCAGCACCTTCCCAGCTCTTGATTTGCTGCCGTGGGGAAGCTGCTGCTTGTGGCAACACTTGTTTCACAGCTGACAGCCCTGCTCTGCTGGCCAGCAGCCATTGCAGGAGCTTGTGCTAGTGACCTTGAACCCTTCAGATCTTCCCAAGGAAAGCTCAGGGCAGAACTCAAAAGAGCATTGCATAGGCGATGCTTTTAACAAGAAATCTTTCCTCTGTGCTCCATGCCTTGCACAGTAAATATTTGAGGAAGCAGATTTGCTGCTCCAGAAATTCTTCAAAACAGTCAGTTAAACCATAACAGGACACGATTTTTGGATGTGACACAATTCTCACTTTAATGCATTGTGCAGGAAAAGAGGAGCACTGCTTGTGAGCTGTGTGTCTAACCTATGTGACCTTGCCACCAAGAATTTAGAAAAGAGGGGAGAGATGGAATCAGTAGCACAAGGATATCAGCCTTGTGATTCTGCCACAGGCCTGAGGACACGGCCCACTTCCACTGGGCCATGACTTTTTCACCTCCATCAAAACTTGATGCTTCAGATTGTGGTGGTGAATCCCCCTGGCCTTGTCAGGCCACATGGTGATCTGAGAAACGCTTGTCAGGCCTCGGCCTTGCTGAACAGCCCCTGGGCTCAGCTCCTCTGGAGCTTTTCAGAAACGCTGTGTGCTCCCAGGAACTTGTGCTGTCTAACGAGCTCCTGGGGATTTCTGTGAACAGCCCTGGAAACCACTTTTGTTGTCTGAATGGCCTGACATCCTTCTTCTCCCACTTTCGGAGACAGGCTGCTGACCCAAAGTGCGGCCATGATGGAGGATTTCACGACTGAGGCCCACTCTCTTGTGGCCCATGAACAGCGCTCCAAAAGGAGGCCCTTGGAGCTCTCCTGGACCACAGCGGCTGCCAGCAGCAACCTCCCTCTGAGTGGGGCCTCTCAGAGCCAGCGAGCTGTCAAGTTTGCTGCACTGGCCGGATGACCGATCAACAATGGATCCTGGGCCAATAGCCCCACTCCTGGAGGCTCCAGTTTAACTACTTTTAAACTTGAGTGCTTTTAAGCTTTTAGGCACTGTTCCTTTGGATCCTTATCCTTTCTGTTCCTTTCTGTCCCTTCAGTCCTTCCTCTAGCAGGAAGTCTCTGCAGAGAGATTTGGACAGGCTGGATCATGGGCTGAGGCCATTTGTTTGAGGTTTAACAAGGTGGAGTGCCCCATCCTGCACTTGGGCCACAGCATTCCCATGGATGGCTACAGGCTGGGGGCGGAGTGGCTGGAAAGCTGCCCAGCAGAAGGGGACCTGGGGGCGCTGGTTGGCATTGGCTGAATGTGAGCTTGTGCCTAAGTGGCCAAGAATGCCAATAGCATCCAGTCCTGGGATATGCTTTAGTGTTGGCTTTGGCCGTTTTAGCAGTCTCAGGTTATTTGGAGGTCTCTATAAAGGTCTTTTCCAATGGAAACAATTCTGCAATTCTAAACCTCCATTCCCTGTTTTGAGGGATGCAGTCCCAGAAAGAACCAAATTTGTGTTTTTAAGGAATTTAACATCTCCCTTTCCTTGAATATAATAGGAATCAGGCTTTAAATACTCTTGAAACACTTTTAATTCCTTGATCTTAAGCTGTGTGTTTGAATTGAGGAGCTTTTGTACAAAAAAAGGTTGGACCATGGGATAAATGCAGGCAATTCAGCTGCAATGGCACTTGTTTTATCTGCTTTTCTGCTTCCTTTCCCCATGGGTGGCAGATTTGGAAGTATTTGTCTTGTACTTTGACTTCTGGGTCAGACTTGCTCATGAAGGTGTTGTAAATTCTTACCTACCCCTTTCTACTGAAAAATGCTTGCAGACTGGGAATTGCTAGAGAAAAGGCTTACAAACCAGTTCCCAGTATGATTAGTCCAGTGTCCCTCCTTAAGTCCAGGTATGCTTGTATTAAAAAGGAGCAAACTATTCTAACTCACTCTCCCCCTTCCCCCCCCCCCTTTTTTTTTTTTTCCTTGTAGCTCTTGGGGCAAGTTTTGTGTGCCATTCCAACTCTTTGTTATCAAAAGTATGAAGTGATGTGGTTACTTTGTTATCAAAAGTATGAAGCAGCCCAAGTTCAGTGGGAACAACTCCAAAGCACTGGGTCTCACAGCAGTGGGCACAGTGGGAGACTTGCCTCTGCTGCCATGGCCATCCAGCCATGGGGAGAGCAGCTGCTGGGGCTTCCCCGATTCTGGCAACAGCAGTCTGCCTCCAGCATGTGGACTGTATGGCCATGATTTTGACACAATGTGGAAAATGTATCCTTTGAATGTATTTTGATGGTGTCTGACATCACCTGACTGGAGCAGTTTGGTAGGCAGGATGCCCTGTGGGCAGTGCCATGGCAGGGATCAGTGGCTAGCACTCGCACTGTCAGTGTTATTTTTCCAGGCAGGCTCCCAGTCTAGATGTGTGGGAAGGCACCAGCAGCTGTATCAGCCCAGCGAGCAGCAGCACATGGAGGAGACCCTCATCTGCAAAGAGCCCGTCACCCCCTTTGCTGCCCCCATGGCAGCGCAAGATGATTCCGCCGCAGGTGAAGGGCTGCAGCAGCCTGGAGACTCCTTCAGCCAGGACTTGTTGCAATCCCGTTGCTGCAGCTGTGCCTGGAGGATGTTGGCCTGCAGCGGTGCAGCTGATGCCCAGGAATGCTGCTCAGCCCAGAGAGGCAGAGTGTGTACAAAAGTTGCATTCAAAGCACTGATCGCGAGACCCCGGAGCCACTGGCAAGTGCAGCAGCTCTTCTTCATTCTGTGCAGGTGAGAGCCCAGCCTTGAAGCCTGTCCCTGGGAGCAGGGAAACGCTCTTGAGTATACTTTTGAATTTTCAGGGACAGTCAAATTGAGAATTGTTGTGAGGCAGACATTCTACTGTTGGGTTTCGGTGTGTCTGCAGGGAAGAAAGCAGGAATAAACCCCTGCCACAATGAAGGAGAACTTTGCATGGCCAATTTACACCCTACATATAAACTGATCATATCAGCCCACTGAATACTAATGAAGAGTACAAAGCTTCTTTGAATAGATAGGAGAGATGAGACTTGAACAAATAATTTTACAGATACGAAAAAAGGGATCAGACACACGAGTCCCATGGCTCAGGCATAGTTTTGCCAAATCAAGCAGGATTAGTTTTATCCTCTCTGTTTAGAATAACCTGCCTGGGCTATTTCCATTAGGAAAATTTTGAATTGTCAAGAACTGCCATGATCAGAACTGTTTTGAAACAGATCGTGTTTATGTTGGATTTGAGTGTCTCTGCAATAAGAGAGCAGGAAATAAACCCCTGGAAGAAAGAAGCAGAGCAAAAGTGGAATGTTTGGATGGTCAATTTGTTCCCTACAGCTCTCAGCCAGCTGAATCCTGGGGTCCTCTAGTGGGGAGTGCAGAGCTTCTTTTACTTCCACCGCCTGGTGCCATTGTTTGTGTCCCACCACTTAGTTTGATGTGAAGAGAAATAAAGAAAATCCCACACCAACAAGCTGCAACCCAGAACTGAGTGGGAATTACAGAAATAAAGGCCTTGAAAAGTAGCTTTGGAAAGGGTCTACTTCCTAGACAGTGTGAAACCCTCAGGCCTGGCCTGGCTGGGCTTAGGGCTGGATGCCCGTGGGAATAGAAAGGGAGGGCCTTGGGGTGGGGTTTTGCAGCCATGGAAATGAGCAAACCATGGGTCATTGCATCACAAAGGGGCAGGCCCACGCTGGGATTGTGACGGTTGTGGTTGACACAGCCACAGCGGCAGGAGACGCGTCTGGCTCTGCCTCTCTGTGCCGAGCGCTGGCGATTGGAGTCACCCAACCTTGTTCTAAGGCTGGGTACCAAGCTCCTGTCGCGAGACAGAAGCACGGGTTTGAAGATGGATTCTACTGTAAAAGGAAAGACCACTGAAGGAAAAGGTGAGGATAGAAAGGAGCTGAAAGGCTGAAGCCAAATGGAAAAGAATCCCACCAGATTTCAGGGAAAACTGGTCCAGCCAGTGCTGGCTCTGTGTCAGAGTAGGTGGCTGACAGCTACAGATGATCCTGCAAGGACACCCATGGCATCACAACATTCTCTCATTAGTTTACTCTGCTTTCTCCTTTTTGACAGTAGCCAAGTCGGTCATACTGTCAGCCAGGACAGGGACTGTGGCCACAGCTGACCACAAATTGGACAGGGTCATGAGATGCAAATCCTGTTTCTTTCTTTGCCCTCAGTGTTGGGTCTCACAACAGATAAATTTCCCATTCTTCCTCTGCTTGCTGATCAGGTCCAACCCTGAGGATGGTATTACGGTGCTATAGAAACACCAATAAGGCCTGCCTGCTTGCTGAGAGGTCTTTGTGGTTTGCAGAACTAGCAGTCACAGCTGTGTGGGTCTTTCCTGGAGATTTCCAGAAGGCCAGCCTCAAAGAAGGAATCTTTCTTCCCCTCATATCATTGGAGCCTTCCACCTTTCCCTCCAGACTTGCTAACTCAACAGTGTTGGAGGGGAATTAAACCTCAGCTAGTTCCATGAAAAAGAAAACCAAATAAATTTTCTCAGTACTTAAAAATTATTCCCCTTGAGTGGCACACCCATTAGATGTGTTGATGATAAAGGTGGGGGTTCACCTAACTCGCTTCTTCCCTTGTGAGCATGGTTTAGCCTCACATAGAGGTGAGGTGGGAGCTGGGCCCATCTCTGGTGGGAGGAGGGGTCTTGTGCCAGCCTGGAGAACCTGTGCACATTCCCAGGGAACAGTTGTGCCCTGCATGTGTCCCCTGCAATGAGCTGTGCTGCTCCCAGTGCCCCGTGGAGTTGTAGGGCTGCTCAGCTGTGAGGCAGGGAGAGGAGCAGGAGGGTGCATGTGCAGCTGAGCCATTCCTGGAAAGCACAGGGCTCTGGGCTCCCTGCTGACCTGGGGCAGCCCAGAGAGCCAGGCTCTTCCTGTGGTAGCTCTGTGGAAGTGATTCAGGGCTTTCCCTTGGCCTGCCTCAACTGTCTGCCGACGGGAGAATGTTTTCCTGTGCAGCTATTTAGAAGTTTCCAGGAAGTGTGTCCCATGAAATATGGAGCTGTAGATGCTTTAGGTTTGCATTGCGGCCTCTGTTACATTTTGTGTCTCCCCTTTGCAGGCCTGACTGGCTATCCTCTTGCCAGGAGGTTTTCCCATGCAAATCCCTCTATGCTCCTTCCCTCCAAGCCATTGCCTCCCATCCAAAAGAGCTCTCCTTCCACCATGCCAAGACAAATATGCAGCAGAGAGCAGGAGAATGGGAAAAATGGCAGCGGCCGTGATGAGGACAGGATAAAAATACAGGAGCTGAGTTCAGAGGGTAAAGGACATAAGGTAAGGAGACCAAGCTAAGTCCTTTGTAAACTTTCCCTTTATGTGCTGTAGACAGAACTGTGAGAACTTTTCCATGTCAGGAACATGAAGTTCACTGCAGTTTGAACAGGTCCAGATTCAGCTCTTTAGCTCTGCCAGAAATAATGGGATATAAAGGTAGGGTGTGCATCTGCCCCCACTGCCTCCAGCCCCCTTACGGGCAATGGCATGGGGGCCCTGGAGGAACTTGGGCAGGCAGAGACCTTGCAGAGAGCAGCAGGGCAGGGAGCTCTGCTGAACTTCCTAAATGCCACTGAGCCTGAGATGATGGAAGTGTGGGAGCTGGAGAGCAGCAAGCATCCCGAGAGCTCAGCAGCATCTGGGCTCAAAGGCTGCTGGGGAACTGTAGGAGGGAAGGGCAGCAGCAGAAGAAATGAGGGGCTTGAGAAAAGCAGGTTTTGACATCCTGCAGAATGGCTTTGTGGGAATTGGCTGGAGATCAGCCGTTATGGTTAGGTACCTTTAGGGGCAGGGAGAGAATAGAGATCTAAACTCACTCCCATGCCATCCAAAGTCCAGTGGAGGCAGTGTCAGCCCAGAACATCTGGATGCCCAACATGTGGGTGCCTGCTGGGAATGCAGCTGCACTTGCAGAGAAGTGAGCACAAGGGGAGAGGTGGCAAATCTGGGACATGGTCTCTCCCTCACCACCTCCCTTTCCATTCCCCATCCCAGTCCAAGCTCCACAATCAGTTTGACTTTTCCTGCCAGGTCCCAGTTGAGGGCATATCTAAATGTCTTGAGGCAAGAATGGGGACAAGGTTGGATGCTTGATCCGAGCACAGTGTTCTGCTCTTTCCAGGCTTCCTTGCTGTATTCCATTGGTGGGGATATGAAGAAGGGGTCATTGGGACTGCCTTTGATCCCCCCTATACGCAAGGCAGGAAGTCCCCCTGTTGACAGTGCTGCAGGGTCCCAGCCAAGCTCTCCGCAGCTGGATTTCCAGGAGTCCCAGGAGATGAGGTAAGCCAATGTGTCTGCTGCTCCAGTGTGCTGTTCATCTCTCTCTTCCCATCTTGCGTGGTCATTTTCCACCATCAGCTGTCCGATGTACGTAGGCAAACCTCTGTGTATTCACCATTTTGCCCATCCATGATGATCCATTACAATGTCAAACCCAACACCATATGCCCCAAGAGCAGAGGTGCTGGTGAGGAAGAGGAGACAGGGCTTGAAAGCACCTCAAGATAGGTCCTCTGCTGGACTTGGCTATTGCTTCCCTCTGTAACGGTTGTGGTGTCACTTGGCAACTGTATTGCACGGGTCTGGATCCTGCAGATCTTTGAATGCTGTGATCCTTGACTGTCAACTTCTGGAACCAGGAGAATATGCTTGGGCAAATATTGCCTACTGGAGACATGTCTGCAAATTGCAGTCCTGTTCTTTTCCTTTTGACATGGCGTGGAAGAGTTCATGTGCAAGCACTTCCTTTGTTGTGAAGAGAAATTTATCCAACCAACAAAACCCAACCCAGAACCGAGTAGGTGTTACAAAAACAATGACCATGAAAAATAGGATTCGAAAGCATTTACTTCCAAAGTGTAACTGTCAAATTCTGGAGACTACAATGAGTTGCAAACTCTTTGGAAGCAATTGGATCCCAAAGTAATCATCTGGTATTATTGCTCCATGCCAGTGCCTCCAGTGTGGAATGAGATCCAGAAAAATTTTGAGCTATAGATGTATAATCCAATCAATTTTTGATGATTAGGTCTGGGCTTAAAATTTAAGAGGGCAAGTTGCTAGAGAAGAGGCGTAGGACTGTACCTGATGGAACGTTATTGGCTTGGATATGTGTGAGAAAATGTAGCTATCAAGTTTATCCCAATGATAGCAATAGACAGAGTCACAGCAGTATCATTGCAATTGAAAATATTCAGTAGGGTTTTTAAAGTGCAATCTGAATATCCTTCCCTAGAAGCTGAGTTGGAAAAAGCCATTTTGTTCTGGAAAGAGCCAGGAGGTGTAAGATCATTCTCAGGAGACAGCAGTGCTCTGACCACATGTAACACAAGGCTGTCATCAGAGTAAGGCACGAGCAGGCAAAGTCAAGCTTTGGCAGCAGTACAAAAGTAGCTGCCCTGCATACAGACTCGTGTCTCAGCTCAGCAGCTCTTGCTGCTTCAGAGAGGCTGTTGGAGCCACTTGGCTCCACAAGGAGAGGCAGCAGAGCTGGGGAGTTGTGATGCAAGTTGAAGAATGACTGCTGTGTTTCAGCCAGAGCTGGGCCAGCTCTGTGTGACTCCAGCAACAGAAAGCCTAAAGACAATTAATCAGCTTTGCATTTTGTTGTGTTGATGTGTTGCATTTCCTCCTTCACCAGAGTGAACATACTAAGTAGGTTTGCCTCCATTCATGATGCGCCCATTCCGTCCCTTCTCTTTCTACCTCCTCATATGTTCTTTTGTCCTCCATTCTTTTGAAGGCAAAGATCCAGCAGCAGAATCAAAGACAGGAACTCTGAAGATGCAGGTAGGAACAGGAGATATCTGTCCTAAAATGACAGTTGTCATCTTGACTCAGAGGTGACATTTGGAAAACTTGGTTAAAACCCATTCTTTTCAAAATTGCTTTAAATTAATTTCAATTCCTTGATGGGCTCAGTGGACTCTCCCACAGCCCGCTCACTGGGAGTGTGCTCTGGTGGTGCAATGAAAATTCTTCCACTTTGCAGGCGAGATTAGGTTCATTTCTTCCAAGTCTTTCCGGCCACGTCCCTCTTCGCTGCTTCCCTCCAAGCCGTTGCCTCCCATCCGGGGCAGCTCTACTTCTAACACAAATGAAATGTACAGCATGGAGAAAGAGAACAAGAAAAATGTCACTGGCTATGATGGTGAGAGTAGAAAACACCAGGAGCAGAGTTCAGAAGGAAAAAGTTATGAGGTAAGGAGATCAAGCTCTGACCTGTGCAGTAGATTTTCAGTTTATTTGCTGTAGGCTGAGCTTGGGGACCTTTTCCTGTGGCGTGATCCTAGGGAAGCAGCTGAATTGAGGAAAAGCTCAGCTGGACACTGTGCTTCAGGCTGTCTTTGCAATGGATGTGTAGTGCAGACTTCACATCCTCAGCGAAGATCAATAGCAGGAGAGGTCTTTGAATGGTTTCTGGGCCCTGTCATGGCTCCTCTTCTGTCTTATGGCTGAGAAAACACCAACAAGCAGTCAGAGCAGCTACATTTGTCCAAGCTGGAGAAACTATCCTTCTAGATTTAGGAAACTATGGGTATCTGTGAACCATCTCTAGGTCTTGGTGGTGTTTTCTGTCAGCTGTGTCTGATTTGGAAGGAAAAAGGTGTTTGCTGGAACAGGCAGTCCAGCAAAGTCAGTTCCAGGTTGTCTCAGCTTTTGAGTTCTGAGAACCACACCCTCTGTACAGCTGTCTCTGCTGCTATTTCTAGACTTCATCAGCTTCTGGGCAGCTGTGTGCTCTGGCATGGCTTTGTCCAAAGGGAAGGGGTGGGAGGTGGCCATGGGGAGAGCAGCCCAGAGCCCAGACCCACAATTGCCTTTGCAGCAGGGCCAGGACCTGCACTTTTTCTGGGTTTGAGGTGAGCTGAAGGAAGAGGCAGATGAACGACCGCTTTGGAAAAAAAAGTCCAATCAAAAACTTGGGTACTTGATTTCAGCTTTGCTGAGATAGGGCCCAAAGTATCACTGACACAAACTGACACTGTCAGTGAAGTTTGAACAGGTCCAGATTCAGCTCTTTAGCTCTGCCAGAAATAATGGGATATGAAGGAAGGGTGTGCAACTGCCCCCGCTGCCTCCACCCCCCTTCCGGGCCATGGCATGGGGGCCCTGGAGGAACTTGGGCAGGCAGAGACCTTGCAGAGAGCAGCAGGGCGGGGAGCTCTGCTGAACTTCCTAAATGCCACTGAGCCTGAGATGATGGAAGTGTGGGAGCTGGAGAGCAGCAAGCATCCCCAGAGCTCAGCAGCCTCTGGGCTCAAAGGCTGCTGGGGAACTGTAGGAGGGAAGGGCAGCAGCAGAAGAAATGAGGGGCTTGAGAAAAGCAGGTTTTGACATCCTGCAGAATGGCTTTGTGGGAATTGGCTGGAGATCAGCACTGGCGGTTAGGCACTTAAGGGGCAGGGAGAGAATAGTGATCTAAACCCACTCCCATGCCATCCAAAAGGCCAGTGGAGGCAGTGGCACTCCTGATAGGAAGTACGTGGATGCCTGCTGGGAATGCAGCCACACTTGCAGAAAACTGACCACAAGGGGAGAGGTGGCAAATCTGGGACATGGTTTCTCCCTCACCACTCCCCTTTCCTAGGTCACCTTTCCCTCTCCTAGTCCAAGATGCTCCCTAAGTCTGACCTTTCCTGCCAGGTCCCAATCAAATGCATGGTGAAGTGTCTTGAGGCAGGAATGGGGGCCAGACTGGATGCTTGATCTGAGCACCGTGTTCTGCTCTTTCCAGAGTATGCTGTATTCCATCGGTGGGGACATGAAGAAGGGGTCATTGGGACTGCCTTTGATCCCCCCTATACGCAAGGCAGGAAGTCCCCCTGTTGACAGTGCTGCAGGGTCCCTGCCAAGCTCTCCACAGCTGGATTTCCAGGAGTCCCAGGAGATGAGGTAAGCCAAGGTGCCTTCTGCTCCAGTGCGCTGCTCACCTCACTCTTCCCGGCTCATGAGGTTTTTTGCACAGTCAGCTGTCCGATGTACGTAGGCAAACCTCTGTGTATTCACCATTTTGCCCATCCATGATGATCCTTTACAATGTCAAACCCAACACCATATGCCCCAAGAGAAGAGGTGCTGGTGAGGAAGAGGAGACAGGGCTTGAAAGCACCTCAAGATGGGTCCTCTGCTGGACTTGGCTATTGCTTCCCTCTGTAACGGTTGTGGTGTCACTTGGCAACTGTATTGCACGGGTCTGGATCCTGCAGATCTTTGAATGCTGTGATCCTTGACTGTCAACTTCTGGAACCAGGAGAATATGTTTGGGCAAATATTGCCTACTGGAGACGTGTCTGCAAATTCAGGTGTTGCTTCTGCAATCATCAGGAGTAAATTCACTGTACCTGGGCCTCCACTGTGAAATGAGATCCCCAATAAATGTTGGGGTATAGATGTATAATCGACTGATATTTAATATTTGTTCTGGCCTTCAAATCAAAGAGGGCAAGGTGCTAGAGAAGAGGCACAGGACTGTATCTGATGGAAAGTTATTGGCTTGGATATGTGTGAGAAAATGTAGCTGTCATTCTTATCCCAATGGCAACACTAAACACGGAGTCATAGCAGTCTCATTCCAATTGAAACTCTTCAGTAGGGCTTTTAAAGTGCAATCTGAATATCCTTCCCTAGCAGCCGAGTTGGAAAAAGCCATTTTGTTCTGGAAAGAGCCAGGAGGTGTAAGATCATTCTCAGGAGACAGCAGTGCTCTGACCACATGTAACACAAGGCTGTCATCAGAGAAAGGCACGAGCAGGCAAAGTCAAGCTTTGGCAGCAGTACAAAAGTAGCTGCCCTGCATACAGACTCGTGTCTCAGCTCAGCAGCTCTTGCTGCTTCAGAGAGGCTGTTGGAGCCACTTGGCTCCACAAGGAGAGGCAGCAGAGCTGGGGAGTTGTGATGCAAGTTAAAGAATGACTGCTGCGTTTCAGCCAAAGCTTGGCCAGCTCTGTGTGACTCCAGCAACCGAAAGCCTAAAAACAATTAATCAGTTTTGCGTTTTGTTGTGTTGATGTGTTGCATTTCCTCCTTCACCAGAGTGACCATGCTAAGCAGGTTTGCCTCCTTTCATGATGCACCCATTCCATCCCTTCTCTTTCTACCTCCTCATTTGTTCTTTTGTCCTCCATTTTCTCAAGGACAAGATCCAACAGCAGAGGCCAAGACAAGATCTCTCAGGATGCAGGTAGGTACAGGAGATGTCTGTCCTAAAATGACCATTCTAGCCTTGACTCAGGAATGACATTTGGAAAACTTGGTTAAAACCTATTCTTTCCAAAAGTTTTTACAATTAATTTCAATTCCTTGATGGGCTCAGTGGACTCTCCCACAGCCCACTCATTGGGAGTGTGCTCTGCTCGTGCAGTGAAAATTCCTTCAGTGTGAAGTGTTGGGTGGTACCTTGGGGCCCTAGAAATGCAGCGCAGGAAAAGGAAACATTCCTCTCCATCCTGATCATGGCTTTTATGTCCCTGCAGCCTTTCTAGTGTCACAATCAGTAGGGAAAAAGAAGGCATTTAGCAAGATACAAGAAATGTTCCAACTCCTTCCTCCCGCCCTTGGGGGAGAAAACCTTTCCTTGGGGCAGTTTCTGAGCTGAAGCCTTTGAGATCTGAAGGAGATTCATGGACATTGCCTGGTTTTGCCCTGGTAGAAACAGGGAAACCTCCTATGATGGAAAGTCCTTTGGAATTTTCCAGTGAGGGGAAGGAGACTGCCAAATGGATGCAGCCTATGCAGGGTCTGAGTTTGACATCCCCTGACAGCACAAGCCGAAAGCCACCTAGGGCAGGTTCACGATGTCACATCTCTTCCCTGGCTCTCTCTGCCTGTGTCAGTGTTGCAGGCTGAGGCTGGCGGAGGAGATGCCTTCTGCCTTGTCCTCCCTCCCTGCCTTGCCTGATCCTTGACAAGCAGCACTGTGCCAGACAAACTGCGGCCTCTGGTGCATCTGGGTCAGCCAATGCTGTCAAGATGAAAGCCTCAATGACACTGTTGTTGTTCCTTTGCCATCTCTGAGTGTGTAATGATAGGAGAGGTGAGACTTGAAGAAATAATTCGGCTGATGCAGAAAAAGGGATCAGACCCCCATGTCCCTTTTCTCAGGGTTAGTTCTGCCATATCCTGGGCATAGCCGCTTTGGAATGACTCCTTAATGCCTGATATGTATCTGGAATGCCTAATGCAGCTAGGGTGTAATACTGCTTAGTAAGTAAGGTGATGTTTTTGCTGGATTCATTCTGGACTAGAAATTACCTATCTCATTAAACTTTACCGGCCTCACTTTTCTTACTGACCCCAGCATTCTAAGGGGTGAAGAAACCCAGTCTTAAGACACTTGTACTGCTTGGCTGCCATATGATTTTATCCTCTGTGAAACCATGTAAAGAATTAGTTCTCTTAGTTCTAACAGCTCTCTTGGAGAGTGTTTCAGAATGACCTGCCCTCTAGTCTTTCCACTGAGAAAATTTTGAATTGACAGTATTAGCCAAGATCAGAAATATTTTGTGGCCGGTCATGTTTATGTTGGGTTTGGGTGTCTCAGCTGAAAAGAAAGCAGGGAATAAAGCCCTGGAACCCATAAGTAGAGCAAAAGTGGAACATTTGGATGACTGCTTTGTTCCCTACAAACACTGCCTCGCTGAATACTGGGCACATCTAAAGGAGAAAGCAAAGCTTCTTTTCCGTCTAACACCTAGTGCATTGTTTGTGTCCCAGCACTTCCTTTGTTGGAAAGAGTAATAGAAAATTCCCAAAAGTGCAAAACCCAGCCTAGGATTGAGTGGGACCTAGAGAAACAGAGGTCTTGAAAACTACTTTCAAAAACAATTACTTCCTAGACAGAATCCCATTCTAGAGACCACTGTGAATTTCCAACTGTTTGGAAGGAAAGGGATCCTGTAGTAGTGGGGAGGCAACAGGCAACACATAAAGGAGTAGAACCCATCTCTCCTGGCTTGCCAGCTCCATATTGTTCAGAGAAATTAAACAGATGCTAGTTTCATGAAAAATAATAAACCAAGCAATCTTTTCAGTAACTAAAATATGCTTTGAATTCCTCACCCATTAGATGGGTTGATTGTAAAGGCATGAGTTCAATTAACTGGCTTCTTCTCTTGTACCTGAATTACAGCTTCTTCTGAGCCTACAACAAAAGCCCAGAGGAAGAAGGGAAAGAGCTCTTGGTGCAAGATAGGACCTGGGATGCCTCTGTTCCCAAGCAAACTGGCAGACCTGTTTGGCTTGGAGACCTATGTGCCGAAGGCTGCCCCTGGGAATGGAGGTCTCGGCTCCCGGCCGGCTCAGGGGGCCTTGGCCCAGGAGCTGCGGAGCAGCGCTGGCCCCAGGGTCACTGCCAGGGAGGACAAGGTGAAGGCTGAGCATGGCTCAGCCTCACACAGAGGTAAGGGGGGAGCTGGGCCCTTCTCTGGTGGGAGGAAGGGTCTTGTGCCAGCCTGGAGAGCCTGTGCACATTCCCAGGGAACAGCTGTGCCCAGCATGTGGCCCCTACAATGAGCTGTGCTGCTCCCAGTGCCCCATGGAGCTGTAGGGCTGCTCAGCTGTGGGGCAGGGAGAGGAAACAGAGGGTGCATCTCATACAGTTAGAATGAAAATCCTTGGGGGAAATGCATGATCTAGTGTTAAGAACACAGTTCACATTTGGGTAACACTCCCTCAATACTAAGCTTTTCTTTGAATGTCCTCTACAATATTCCAACAAAGGGAAGAATATGTTGATCTAAAGGCATGCAGGATTTAGAACACGGGGCTTCTTTCAGGACCCAGAAAGAAGATGTTTACTAGAATCAGCAGGAATAAGGGCAGATAAGAATCTCTGTCAAGAGCAATCTCCATCTCTGCCCTTCTCTATCAAACACAGAGGCTCTCCAGCATCCAGGGGCTGTGGCCTTCATCATGCAGCAGGTTTCAGTCTGCTGGCCAACAGAGTAATGTCATGGCTGCTGCCAGTAGCCCATCCCTTGGGAGAGGGTCGAGGCATATGGACCTTGCTGCTCTCCATCCCAGTCACTGCGTCTTATGGGAGCTCTGCAATCTGGAAGCTGTCTGGCCTGTTGCCCAGCACGGCATTTTTGGGGGCTTGAAGTTTGCCAGAGATTTACAAGAACCTTTGCTTCCTTTACCAGGCCTCCCACTGAGCCAGGCCAAGGAGATGGATCATCCCACCAGTCCTGGTCTTACCAGTGACAAAGAGCTGAGGGACGTCTTTGGAAATGTAAGGGATGAGGACAGGGATGAGCAGACTTCCTTTCCAGTGGCTATTTAGTACTTGGCCCAAAATGTCACTGAAAATCATAATCTTCACCTCTTTTATTCTCCTGCCATGGCCTGTAGGAACTGAACTGCCTGCTCACTGGCCATGTGAGCTCTTCCTCTGTCTTGGGGCATTCCTCTGACTTTCATGCTTCAAGCAGGGCTTCCTGACATAGGTTGCAGTTGCAGCAGTAGAAGGTTGTGGTACTGAAGTGTTCCACCTCACTGTGTGTAATTGCCAAGCTGAGGACAGGAGACATTCCTCTGAAACTATTGGAATGCATATGGAGCTACAGTAAAGCCTATGGCACTCTCTGGACTCTGTGCTCCTGATGAGATGTTGTGTCTGGTTTGTGTGTCTCTGCTCACAGTCTGTGATGTATTTGCATTGCAACTAGATCCGTGCTGCTTTGTGGAAGTTGGCTGAAGAGAACTTAGAGCCGAAGGACGTGGAGCATTTGGTGGAAGAGATGAAGAAAAGTAGACAAAAGGAAAGCTTCTTGCAGCTTCTTCCTGACACAGTTGAGCCCGGGGATGCAGCTGAAGCAAGTAAGTGGTGGCTACACTTGTGGTGGTCCTTTTTGACCACTTGCTTGCCCTTTGCACATTGCTGCAATCAGACTGGGGGTCTGTTTGACTTGCATCTGAGTGGAAGCTTGCATAGGATTTATTTCTGTTTCCCAAAGAAAAATACAGAGGCATGAAGTGTCTTGCCCATGGCCTCACTGAGTCACTAGCAGAATATATCAGCTTCCCACCTTCACCTCTAAAGTCTTGCAGAGTAGAAAATTCTGCCTTGCAAAGTACACTGGGGCTTCAGACTTTCTTCTGGAGAGCAGCCTCCAGGGAAGCTGAGTCCAAAAGAATGCTTTTCAACCAGGCTGCAACCTGGAAGAAACAAAATTCAGTGCCTTCTAATGAAAACACCAGAGATGAAGATGTCCCTGCTCACAGGGGTTGGACTAAATGGCGCTTGAAGGTGCCTTCCAAACCAAACTCTTCTCAGATTCTGTGATTCTCTGATCATTGGCCCATCTTAGTGTTATACTTGGTATTAAGTGGTATATCATTGTTATACTTGGAGTTCTTTGGGATAACAAAGAGATGTTACCCACCTCCAGCAAGTTTCCTGGCCCTTTCCATCGTCACCTTATCCAGCAACCTCCACTTACAAGCTCCTCTTTGGTCCCTGCAGCCTTTAGCCTACCGCCTGTCAATGGCACAGCTTCTAGAGTGCAGAGAAAACACCCTGGTAGTGCCTTGAAGAAGAAAGTCTTGAGGAAGCAGGACAACGTGCCCTTACTGCCCAATAAGCCCATCATCCATGGGGATGGCAGCTTCCCACGCAACTCCTCTGGTAAGCCTGCTCCGTGGCAGCTTTTTCCTGCACGGGTTTGTCCTTGCACAAGGAGCACAAACTGCCTCCTGCCTGAGCCAGCACAGCTGGCATCTTGGGTCCAGAGCCTGTCCTGAGAATGAACAGCAAATCTACTTTTGAGTTACTCCAGGTTGGTAGAAGTGCAGTTCTTAGAGATCCATTGGAAAGTTGAGCTGAATGAAGTCATGGTAAAGGCTGTGTGTAGCAGATGACAGGCAGGAGGGGCTGCCTGGTGCCCCCAGGCCGTTTGCTGCCTGCAGCAAATACACAGCAGGTAGTCCCTAGTGGCTCTTGTCTCTCTTTTGTGGCTGGTCCGCCTGTGCTCTGATCCCAAGGAGAGTGAGATAAAAAGAAGAAGGGAGCTAGGAATGATACTTGGAATGCTCTTTTCTAGTGATGCTGCTTCCATGCTCAGAATTGACCAGAACTAGCCTGACGTGGCTCTCCATTCACAGTGAATCTAGATGTGCATGTCTACATACTTCTGCAGTGCCATCACTGATGTCAGTGACTGGGCTACATCAGTGACAGCCAGATTAGCTCCCATCTGAATATTTTTTGATGTTATGATTCCTCCATACTTTGTGAGAACATGCAAGGTAGCACAAAACCCCTAGAGTCTAGAGCAGGTCATCTAGATTCTGTGCAATATTTATACTCCATCATTTTAGACAGCTCAAATGTATTCATTTACACATTAGAAAATGAGCTTTTGAGTGCACAACATGACATTTTTGATTGACAGTGCTTTTGATGAGAAAGGGGTTTCATAAGAAATGCATTTATCATCTGATTTTTCTCATACCTTGTAAATTTTTTCCTTACCAACAAATTCCTTTAAGGCAAACCCAGTCAACTGATTAACAAGAGAGTGTGTCTGCCAACAATGTGCATCTGTATTTGCATATTTTTATCCTCAGAGTGCATTTGGAAGGCTTTCTCATCAACTGTCTAGTCTGGATATTGCATTTTTCCACAAGAGAAAGCTTAGAAACTGCTGAGTTGGCAAACACATCCATTAGATGGCAAATACAATTCACCTCAGCATCTCTGAAATACAGCCAGTGTGTACCTCTGAAAGAGGACAGGTTCATGATGCTTGGAAAGAATCCATGAACGACTCCCTTCCCAATAGTAGGCTAAAATGTATGTGCCCTCAGCTGCCTGCTGTCTAGAATATTGGAAGTCATTGGGAACAGAGGCACTGTCAGGTGTGAAGGGTCAGGTATGGCTGTTCCCTGGTAGCTGCTCTGTGGGGATTCAGCCAGGCCCAGCAGGGCTGGGTTGCTCAGGCTTGGCTCAGTGCCTTCACGAGGCAGCTGCAGGTCTCTCCTCAGGGAGTTGCAGAGTGCCCCTGTCCTCAGGGCTGGGGGAAATCAGGGCACTGAGACAAGAGAGGCACCTGAGGGGTTCCCTCCTGGGGTAGCCCGTCCTGCTGTTGGCACTGTCTGGCAGGGAGTGGGAGCTCTGAGGCCGCAGGATCCTGCCGCTGGCTGTGGCAGCTGTGGCACTTGGGAGCTGGCACTGTGGGGGCAATTGTGAGGTTTAGCCTGGAGCTGTGCCCAGCTGGGGGAGGCTGGGAGAAAGCAAGGAGCCCCAGGAGCCAGACAGCAGGGAAGTCTCTGACCCAGTGCCAGTGTGTGCCACATGGAAGCCTGGCTGGCAGATGGGGCTGCAGGCCGCTCCATGGCGGGGTGCCTTGCCCGGGGCTGCAGCGCCCATGGCCGACCCTCTCCTTACAGTGACCTCGCAGACGGCCACTGGTGCTGAGCGCCGAAAGGAGCCGCTCCGTGGGAAGGGGCAGAAGGACACAGCCTCTTCAGACCCACAGCAGTCCTTGCTGAAGGCACTCTCCTTGCTCGGCAGCGATGACTGGTAAGAAAGGCCCCGTTCACTCTCTGTCCCTCTTAGCGTTAAGGCAGGTTAGAAGCGTGTCTTGCTAGTGCCTCTGAGCCCAGAGAGCCCAGAGGGCCAAAGGGCACTGGTGAAACCACTGCAGAGCAGTGAGAGGGTAAAGATTTGACAGCAGCCTTTTCTTGGCCTTGCTCTGCAGCAGTGCTCCAGCTGCAGCAGGTCCAGGCTGTTTCTTCACTTTACCTGCTGCTCCATGGGGCTCCAAAGGAAATCTTGAGGGAAGAGAGACAGCTCTGGAACGAGACGATTTGCTGACTGAAGGGCAGAAGCAGGATGGCAGCAGTTTTGAGTGCACAGATTTGGCTGCCTTGGGCCACTGGCCCAGTGGGACTGAGTAAAATTTCTCCCTTCTCCCACTGCTGACAGCAATGGCAGGTGACAGGGTCTCCCTGTCACCTCCTGCATGGGAGTCCCAGAAGCAGCTCCAGGGAGTTCCTCTTTCTGAGCAATGGACTGAGCTGTGCTTTCAAGTCCCTCAGCCTGTCATTACTCCTGTAGGGCTCATGGCAGAAGAGAAGGAAAAGGAAAGAAAATCCTCTAGGAATCTTGCACTTTTGGAATTCAACTTTTTCCTTCTCACTGCTTCAGATGGGCCTGAGATGTTTTGCCAATACTCACGGTGTGTCCCAAAATTATACACAAGCAGATGAGGGCCCAGAGGTGATAACCCTACAAAAGTTAGGTGATATTGGTTTTCTTTTTGGTGTCTTTTTGATCTCTCCCTGGTGGATATTTCGTTCACACAGGGATAAGGCCTCCATTCACACTGGGCTAAGCATGAAAAATCTGCCACAATGCATCTCCCTGTGCAGTCGCCTTTGCTCTGCCCTTTCTCTTCTGCTTTCTCTTCCCCATTTCTCTTTGCTGCCCTGGGAGGTGCAGAGAGCTTCTGCAGCTGTGGAGGGTGTGGATGACACCCAGGGGTGCCTGTGGGATCGGTCACCAGCCCTGTGCTGCAGCCCTGATGCCTCACAGACCTTCCTCTGGCTCAGGGCCTGCAGAAAGCAAGTGGTGGGGGAGGGAGTTGTTTGCAACTTTTAAAGGACATGTTGCTGTTGTGGGGTTATTTTAGCTAGGGGAGTTTTGGGAAAAGCCAGATTTTCAACAGTTCTCGCCCAGAGCTGGAATCTTCTGGGACATCCTGCTGCTTTTCTGGGGAATGTGTGTGGTGGAGTGGGTGACACACAAGCCTAGACTGAAGAGGGAAGCTCAGCTCCAGAGTGCCAGTGCAGGCTCTCACTGCTGAACTGCCTGCTGGTGCTGACAAAGAAGGAAAATGCCCCAGTAACAGCCCAATGGGACTGTGTCTCAGGGACAGGTACAGGGAGGTGACAAGAAACAGCAGCATGGCCCGGTCTCACAGCTTCTAGGAAGCACTGACAGAGGGACCCCATGTGCCGGAAATTTCAGAAAGCCTCTCTTCTTAAACGGCCACAAATGGACTCTCTGAAACCCCTCTCTTTGCCTCTTGGATTTGTGTATGCTTTTGACAGCCACACCATCCTGTGGCTATGCATTCCACGATTTCATTGAGTGCTCCTTGAAAAGCACCTCCCGTGCTTTGGGTGAGCTGCCAGCCTGGTCATTTCAGAGCGTGCTGCCTAGTTCTTGGATGGAGAGAAATAGCAATCATTTTGCTACTTGCCTTTCAGGGAGCTGAAGGAGAAGGCACTCTTCAACATCAAACAGCTGGCCGAGTCCCATTCAGCAGTCCTGCTTTCTAGACTTCGGGATATTTGCATGGCAGTTACCAGCGAGGTGAGAACATTGCTCTGAATTGTTCCCCTTACTTCATGCATGGTGTGTAGAGTAGGTATGTGCTTGTTCATCTCCATGTGTGCTCAGGGTGCGTCTTCATTTCTGGTTTTAGACCTTCTATTTCTAATGTCTGTCAGCTGTCTGTAGGATCTGTGTGTACATGTAGCTGTATTTACTGGTAGGTCGGGTATCTGACACTTGTCTTTGAGTGAGGTGCCTTTATAATGCAACGTGCAAATGCAGAAACTGAGACACTAATGACATTATTTGCCAGAATCCCAATCTCTGCCCAAGGCATTACCACAGGGCCACCCGTTGACATGTCTGGGGAACAATGGACCAGAAAGATCCCATATAGTCAAAAGTTTTTCAAGTAGATGTATTCTGTGCTCACAAAAGGCCTGAGCAAAGAAATCAAGAGGAGTGGGCCCAAATCCCAAAGCTTTGCACCTTTGCAAACCTCAAACACATCTGGCTCATGAGTGTTTTCAGTCACAATTTCATAGGTAGGAAGAGGACGTGGGAAAGGATGCACTGCTTTGGAAAAATCATCTGTAGGAATATTTACCCAGGACGGCAGTTCAACTTGTGTTGTTTACAACTTGTTTGCAGAAGGATGAGTGGACTTGGAGGCCAACAACAAGTGACAAGGGTTCCTCAAATCTTTTTACACTCCAGCCGGGGTGCCATTCAGACCACAGCTACGGGATAATACTGTAGTGCATCCCATACACATTCTGCCTCCAAGAAAAAGCTTGGCTTGGCTCATTACAGTGAAATCAATAGAAATAAACAGTTAAACTCATCATTTTGGAATGACTCTCCTGCTTTCCGGTGTCAACCCTGCACCTCCTACTCCCAAGGCTTGGTATGAACAAGTGTCTGAGATTACTTATTACTTAAAAATTCTCCAGCAAAGTTCAGTAAAAAGCAGATTGAATATTGAGCAACAGCTCAACAAAACTCGATGGCAGCATTCACACTCCTACTTACTAGTTGCTTAAGGCACAACAAGGAAAAAAAAGCAACAAACAAAATGCAATCAATCGAGAAATGTACTGTGAACTATCTGTGTGTGTGTACGTGTGTGTGGGTGCCTGTGTTTAGGTGTGTTTGAGAAGGGGATAGAAAGGACAAAGATAAAAGGGAATACGGCCTAAAAGCTTAACAGCACTCAAGCTTAAGAGGAGTTCAACTGGAGCCTCCAGGAGTGGGGCTATTGGCCCAGGATCCATTGTTGATCAGTCATCCGGCCAGTGCAGCAAACTTGAGAGCTCGCTGGCTCTGAGAGGCCCCACTCAGAGGGAGGTTGCTGCTGGCAGCCGCTGTGGTCCAGGAGAGCTCCAAGGGCCTCCTTTTGGAGCGCTGTTCATGGGCCACAAGAGAGTGGGCCTCAGTCGTGAAATGCTCCATCATGGCCGCACTTTGGGTCAGCAGCCTGTCTTTGAAAGTGGGAGAAGAAGGATGTCAGGTCATTCAGACAACAAAAGTGGTTTCCAGGGCTGTTCACAGAAATCCCCAGGAGCTCGTTAGACAGCACAAGTTCCTGGGAGCACTCAGCCTTTCTGAAAAGCTCCAGAGGAGCTGAGCCCAGGGGCTGTTCAGCAAGGCCGAGGCCTGACAAGCGTTTCTCAGATCACCGTGTGGCCTGACAAGGCCAGGGGGATTCACCACCACAATCTGAAGCATCAAGTTTTGATGGAGGTGAAAAAGTCATGGCCCAGTGGAAGTGGGCCGTGTCCTCAGGCCTGTGGCAGAATCACAAGGCTGATATCCTTGTGCTACTGATTCCATCTCTCCCCTCTTTTCTAAATTCTTGGTGGCAAGGTCACATAGGTTAGACACACAGCTCACAAGCAGTGCTCCTCTTTTCCTGCACAATGCATTAAAGTGAGAATTGTGTCACATCCAAAAATCGTGTCCTGTTATGGTTTAACTGACTGTTTTGAAGAATTTCTGGAGCAGCAAATTTGCTTCCTCAAATATTTACTGTGCAAGGCATGGAGCACAGAGGAAAGATTTCTTGTTAAAAGCATCGCCTATGCAATGCTCTTTTGACAACTTCTGCCCTGAGCTTTCCTTGGGAAGATCTGAAAGGTTCAAGGTCACTAGCACAAGCTCCTGCAATGGCTGCTGGCCAGCAGAGCAGGGCTGTCAGCTGTGAAACAAGTGTTGCCACAAGCAGCAGATTCCCCACGGCAGCAAATCAAGAGCTGGGAAGGTGCTGCTCTGAAGGCCCAACCTCCTTAGCTCCTAAAAGAACTGGAACAGCTCTTCATTCCAGTGAGGTGGATGCTGGACACCACAGCTCTATGTGAGGACTGAACACAAGTCTGGTCCCACTGAGTGCTGTGGTGGTTTCTGCAGGAGCTCTGGGCTCCTGTGTGTGCTGGGCACAATGAGGAGAGAAGGAGCCAAGTGCACTCCTGAGCTTCCAGATGGCGCAGGATGTCTCCCAGACTCAACCTGCCACCACCTACAACTTGGGCTGTCCTGGCAGTGGCAAATGCCTCCTGCAAACTGACATCAGGCAATTTGGGGGCTGAGTTTTGTTTCCCATGGAAAAGGGCCAGCATTCCTGTCCAGGGGCCTGCGCCACGCCCAGGGGCCTCTGGCCCCGAGGGGCCTTCTGCCTGCTAAAATTCTGAACGGCGCACGATTTCTCCTAGACCAATGCAGCCACCACCAAGAACTCAGGCTGCCCTCGGAGTGCCAAATGCCGCCTCCAAACTGACCTCAACATCCTGGGGATGAGGTTTTTTTCACACGGAAAAGGGCCAGCATTTGTGTCCAGGGGCCTGTGGCTGCGAGTGGGCGGCGCCTCCTGAAATTCTGAAAGGCGCAGGATGTGTCCCAGACCCAACCTGCCACCACATCCAGCACCAGTTGCCCGGGGAGTGCCAAATGCCTTCTGAAAACTGACATCAGGAAACTGGGGGGTGGGTTTTGTTTCCCAAAGAAAAGGGCCAGCGTTCATGTCCAGGGGCCTGCAACAGGAGCTGTTGCTGTATTTTTCACGTTGCTTTACCTCCCTGCCAAATGCTACCTCTGGCTGAGAAAGGACACAAAAGGATTACCCTGGAGGAAGGAAGGCCAAAAGCTTGGAAAAGGATGAAAGAAACGCTCCGATGATGAAAGAAACGCTCCAGTGATGACAGTGAAAACAACCAAATTATTTATTTTTGACAGCAAATGAGCACCCGCTGCCCTCCAGCCCTCCCAGACTGGCAGGCCAAGCGGTGCTGTTTCCATGGCGTGAAGTGCTGCCAGCCTGGGGAGGGAAACCAGAGAGCCACAGTCAGTCACAGAAGGCTCCTGTTCCCCCTGTCCCACCATGGCCTGTGCCCAGGCCAGGCTGCTGGCTCTGCTCAGAGCCCAAACATCCCAACCCATTCTCTATTTTTAGAGAAGGACAGCGTGGCAGAAATGGTTTAATTGCTGTTCAGCAAGGCCGAGGCCTGACAAGCATTTCTCAGATCACCGTGTGGCCTGACAAGGCCAGGGGGATTCACCACCACAATCTGAAGCATCGTGTTTTGGTAGAGGGTAAAAGGCCATGGCCCAGTGGAAGTGGGCCATGTCCTCAGGCCTGTGGGAGAATCACAAGGCAGATCCTTTTGCTACTGATTCCATCTCTCCCCTCTTTTTTAAGTTCTTGGTGGCAAGGTCACATAGGTTAGACACACAGCTCACAAGCAGTGCTCCTCTTTTTCTGCACAATGAATACAAGTGAGATTACATATCCTAAAATTGTTTTCCACTGTTGAAAACTGGCTGATTTCAGGAATTTCTGAATCCCCAAACTTGCTTCCTCAAATATTTACTGTGCAAGGCATGGAGCACAGAGGAAAGATTTCTTGTTAAAAGCATTGCCTATGCAATGCTCTTTTGACGAGTTCTGCCCTGAGCTTTCCTTGGGAAGATCTGAAAGGTTCAAGGTCACTAGCACAAGCTCCTGCAATGGCTGCTGGCCAGCAGAGCAGGGCTGTCAGCTGTGAAACAAGTGTTGCCACAAGCAGCAGCTTATCCAGGGCAGCAAATCAAGAGCTGGGAAGGTGCTGATCTGAAGGCCCAACCTCCTTAGCTCCTAAAAGAACTGGAACAGTTCCTTTGTGTTCCCGTGAGGTGCAGTGCTGGACACCACAGCTCTGTGTGAGGACTGAACTCAAGTTTGCTCCCACTGAATGCTGTGGTGGTTTCTGCAGGACCTCTGGGTCCTGTGCGTGCTGAACACAATGAGGAGAGAAGGAGCCAAGTGCACTGACACACCTTTGCCTTGATCATAACCTGGCCTTGACCAAACACAAAGAAAGGTTTCCTCTTTGGCCCATGTCTTGAAACATCCGGTCTACTGTTTGATGACTCAGGTTGGTTTGGTGTGGAGGAATTTCCCTCAGAAATACTGGGTTTGTCTTCCTCTGTGCCTTCCCCTCAGCAGCCTTGGGGATGTTCCTATGTGAGGCCATCTGTCTCACACAGTTTGAGACAACTTACCAGAGGACACTGCAATAAGTCATCTCTTCTAAAGTGTTCCAACAATCCCCTTCCAGCAATGGGAAATTAATAGTAATAGATGAAAGTGGAAAAATACCCAACAGTTTATTATCAAGCAGAATGCCTGAAAAGCAAGAAAAAACACCAGTAAATTGTAGATATCAAACGGTCAGGCCTCACCGTCCCCCCACTGGAACAAAGACCCAAAATGCTGGAGGGAAATCCCCCCACGACATGCGTTACAAGACGGTGCCGGGTTCTCTCTTGGGAAGAACAGGAGCTATCACAGAGTAGTTCCAGCTGCAGAGGAAAGTTTGGTGGCTCGTCCGGCATTGACTTTCACCCAATGACAAAGCTCCATGGAACTCTCACTGCAGGAGAAGCCCCTCGGTCTCTTTTCTCCCTGGTGTGACCTTGGAGCCTGTCCCTGGGGACAGGGAAACATTCTGAGTATGCTATTGAATTTTCAGGGCCAGTCAAATTGAGGATTGTTTTGAGGCATGCCTTGTAATGCTGGGTTTGAATGTGTCTGCAGGAAAGAAAGCTGGAATAAACCCTGCCACAACAAAGGAGAACTTTGCATGGCCAATTTACACCTTACAAATACACTGATCATATCAGCACACTGAACAATGGGGACATCTAATGCACAGTGCAAAGCTTCTTTGAATAGATAGGAGAGATGAGACTTGAAATGATTTGGTGGATGCAGAAAAAGGGATCAGACCCATGAATCCACGGCTCAGGCTTTGTTCTGCCAAATCAAGCAGGATTAGTTGTATCCTCTCTGTTGGAGAGGATTTTAAAATTACCTGCTTGCGCTATTTCCATTAAGAAAATTTTGAATTGTCAAGAACTGCCATGATCAGAAATGTTTTGAAACAGATCGTTGTTTATTTTGGATTTGAGTGTCTCTGCAATAAGAGAGCAGGAAATAAACCCCTGGAAGAAAGAAGCAGAGCAAAAGTGGAATGTTTGGATGGTCAATTTGTTCCCTACAGCTCTCGGCCAGCTGAATCCTGGGGTCCTCTAGTAGGGAGTGCAGAGCTTCTTTTACTTCCACCGCCTGGTGCCATTGTTTGTGTCCCACCACTTAGTTTGATGTGAAGAGAAATAAACCAAATCCCACACCAACAAGCTGCAACCCAGAACTGAGTGGGAATTACAGAAATAAAGGCCTTGAAAAGTACCTTTGGAAAGGGTCTACTTCCTAGACAGTGTGAAACCCTCAGGCCTGGCCTGGCTGGGCTTAGGGCTGGCTGCCCTTGGGAATAGAAAGGGAGGGCCTTGGGGTGGGGTTTTGCAGCCATGGAAATGAGCGAACCATGGGTCATTGCATCACAAAGGAGCAGGCCCACGCTGGGATTGTGACCATTGTGGTTGACACAGCCACAGCGGCAGGAGACGCGTCTGGCTCTGCCTCTCTGTGCCGAGCGCTGGCGATTGGAGTCACCCAACCTTGTTCTAAGGCTGGGTACCAAGCTCCTGTCGCTGTCAACTCTGAGAGTGTTCCCAAATTCAAACCCAGATACTTCTGCGAGGCAGAAGCACGGGTTTGAAGATGGATTCCACTGGAAAAGGAAAGACCACTGAAGGAAAAGGTGAGGATAGAAAGGAGCTGAAAGGCTGAAGCCAAATGGAAAAGAATCCCACCAGATTTCAGGGAAAACTGGTCCAGCCAGTGCTGGCTCTGTGTCAGAGTAGGTGGCTGACAGCTACAGATGATCCTGCAAGGACACCCATGGCATCACAACATTCTCTCATTAGTTTACTCTGCTTTCTCCTTTTTGATAGTAGCCAAGTCGGTCATACTGTCAGCCAGGACAGGGACTGTGGCCACAGCTGACCACAAATTGGACAGGGTCATGAGATGCAAATCCTGTTTCTTTCTTTGCCCTCAGTGCTGGGTCTCACCACAGATAAATTTCCCATTCTTCCTCTTCTTGCTGATCGGGTCCAACCCTGAGGATGGTATTACGGTGCTATAGAAACACCAATAAGGCCTGCCTGCTTGCTGAGAGGTCTTTGTGGTTTGCAGAACTAGCAGTCACAGCTGTGTGGGTTTTCCTGGAGATTTCCAGAAGGCCAGCCTCAAAGAAGGAATCTTTCTTCCCCTCTTATCATTGGAGCCTTCCACCTTTCCCTCCAGACTTGCTAACTCAACAGTGTTGAGGGGAATTAAACCTCAGCTAGTTCCATGAAAAAGAAAACCAAATAAATTTTCCCAGTACTTAAAAATTATTCCCCTTGAGTGGCACACCCATTAGATGTGTTGATGATAATGGTGGGGGTTCACCTAACTCGCTTCTTCCCTTGTGAGCATGGTATAGCCTCACACAGAGGTGAGGTGGGAGCTGGGCCCATCTCTGGTGGGAGGAGGGGTCTTGTGCCCACCTGGAGAACCTGTGCACATTCCCAGGGAACAGTTGTGCCCTGCATGTGCCCCCTGCAATGAGCTGTGCTGCTCCCAGTGCCCCGTGGAGTTGTAGGGCTGCTCAGCTGTGAGGCAGGGAGAGGAGCAGGAGGGTGCATGTGCAGCTGAGCCATTCCTGGAAAGCACAGGGCTCTGGGCTCCCTGCTGACCTGGGGCAGCCCAGAGAGCCAGGCTCTTCCTGTGGTAACTCTGTGGAAGTGATTCAGGGCTTTCCCTTGGCCTGCCTCAAGTGTCTGCCAACTTGAGTATGTTTTCCTGTGCAGCTATTTAGAAGTTTCCAGGAAGTGTGTCCCATGAAATATGGAGCTGTAGATGCTTTAGGTTTGCATTGCGGCCTCTGTTACAATTTGTGTCTCCCCTTTGCAGGCCTGACTGGCTATCCTCTTGCCAGGAGGTTTTCGCTTGCAAATCCCTCTATGCTCCTTCCCTCCAAGCCGTTGCCTCCCATCCAAAAGAGCTCTCCTTCCACCATGCCAAGACAAATATGCAGCAGAGAGCAGGAGAATGGGAAAAATGGCAGCGGCTGTGATGAGGACAGGATAAAAATACAGGAGGTGAGTTCAGAGGGTAAAGGACATAAGGTAAGGAGACCAAGCTAAGTCCAGTGTGGCAAACTCCCACTTTATGTGCTGCAGACAGAACTGTGAGACCTTTGCCATGACAGGAACATGAAGTTCACTGAGGTTTGAAAAGGTCCAGATTCAGCTCTTTAGCTCTGCCAGAAATAATGGGATACGAAGGAAGGGTGTGCATCTGCCCCCGCTGCCTCCACCCCCCTTCCGGGCCATGGCATGGGGGCCCTGGAGGAACTTGGGCAGGCAGAGACCTTGCAGAGAGCAGCAGGGCAGGGAGCTCTGCTGAACTTCCTAAATGCCACTGAGCCTGAGATGATGGAAGTGTGGGAGCTGGAGAGCAGCAAGCATCCCCAGAGCTCAGCAGCATCTGGGCTCAAAGGCTGCTGGGGAACTGTAGGAGGGAAGGACAGCAGCAGAAGAAATGAGGAGCTCGAGAAAAGCAGGTTTTGACATCCTGCAGAATGGCTTTGTGGGAATTGGCTGGAGATCAGCCGTTATGGTTAGGCACCTTTAGGGGCAGGGAGAGAATAGTGATCTAAACTCACTCCCATGCCATCCAAAAGGCCTGTGGAGGCAGTGGCAGCCCAGAACATCTTGATGCCCAACACATGGATGCCTGCTGGCAATGCAGCCACACTTGCAGAAAACTGAGCACGAGGGGAGAGGTGGCAAATCTGGGACATGGTCTCTCCCTCACCACCTCCCTTTCCATTCCCCATCCTCAGCTGAGCTCCACCATCAGTTTGACTTTTCCTGCCAGGTCCCAGTTGAGGGCATATCTAAATGTCTTGAGGCAAGAATGGGGACAAGGCTGGATGCTTGATCCGAGCACAGTGTTCTGCTCTTTCCAGAGTATGCTGTATTCCATTGGTGGGGATATGAAGAAGGGGTCATTGGGACTGCCTTTGATCCCCCCTATACGCAAGGCAGGAAGTCCCCCTGTTGACAGTGCTGCAGGGTCCCTGCCAAGCTCTCCGCAGCTGGATTTCCAGGAGTCCCAGGAGATGAGGTAAGCCAAGGTGTCTGCTGCTCCAGTGTGCTGTTCACGTCATTCTTCCCATCTCGTGGGGTTATTTTGCACAGTCAGCTGTCCCATGTATTTAGGTGGACCCCTGTGTATTCACCATTTTGCCCACCTGTAATGATATAGCACAATGCCATACCCAAAGACTTTTGATCTGATCCTACTTCTTGAGAAAACAAGGAGGTGTAATAGTCTAAGGAGACCACAGTGCTCTGACCACATGTAACACAAGGTTGTCACCAGAGTAAGGCACGAGCTGGCAAAGTCAAGCTCCGGCAGCAGTACAAAAGTAGCTGCCCTGCATACAGACTCGTGTCTCAGCTCAGCAGCTCTTGCTGCTTCAGAGAGGCTGTTGGAGCCACTTGGCTCCAAACGAAGAGGCAGCAGAGCTGGGGAGTTATGATGAAGGTTGAAGAATGACTGCTGTGTTTCAGCCAGAGCTTGGCCAGCTCTGTGTGACTCCAGCAACAGAAAGCCTAAAGACAATTAATCAGCTTTGCATTTTGTTGTGCTTATGTGTTGCATTTCCTCCTTCATCACAGAGACCATGCTAGGCAGATTTGCCTGCTTTCATGAAGTGCCCATTCCCTCCCTTCTCTTTCTACCTCCTCATATGTTCTTTTGTCCTCCATTTTCTCAAGGCCGAAATCCAGCAGCAGAGCCAAAGACAAGAACTCAGAAGATGCAGGTAGGAACAGGAGATGTCTGTCCTAAAGTGACAGTTGTCATCTTGACTCAGAGGTGACATTTGGAAAGCTTGGTTAAAACCCATTCTTTTCAAAATTGCTTTAAATTAATTTCAATTCCTTGATGGGCTCAGTGGACTCTCCCACAGCCCGCTCACTGGCAGTGTGCTCTGGTGGTGCAGTGAAAATTCTTCCACTTTGCAGGCGACATTAGGTTCATTTCTTCCAAGTCTTTCCGGCCACGTCCCTCTTCGCTGCTTCCCTCCAAGCCGTTGCCTCCCATCCGGGGAGCTCTACTTCTTCTAACACAAATGAAATGTACAGCGCGGAGAAAGAGAACAAGAAAATGTCACTGGCTATGATGGTGAGAGTAGAAAACACCAGGAGCAGAGTTCAGAAGGAAAAAGTTATGAGGTAAGGAGATCAAGCTAAGACCTGTGCAGTAGATATTCAGTTTATTTGCTGGAGGCTGAGCTTGGAGACCTTTTCCTGTGGTGTGATCCTAGGGAAGCAGCTGAATTGAGGAAAAGCTCAGCTGGACACTGTGCTTCAGGCTGTCTTTGCAATGGATGTGTAGTGCAGACTTCACATCCTCAGCGAAGATCAATAGCAGGAGAGGTCTTTGAATGGTTTCTGGGCCCTGTCATGGCTCCTCTTCTGTCTTATGGCTGAGAAAACACCAACAAGCAGTCAGAGCAGCTACATTTGTCCAAGCTGGAGAAACTATCCTTCTAGATTTAGGAAACTATGGGTATCTGTGAACCATCTCTAGGTCTTGGTGGTGTTTTCTGTCAGCTGTGTCTGATTTGGAAGGAAAAAGTTGTTTGCTGGAACAGGCAATCCAGCAAAGTCAGTTCCAGGTTGTCTCAGCTTTTGAGTTTTGAGAACCACACCCTCTGTACAGCTGTCTCTGCTGCTATTTCTAGACTTCATCAGCTTCTGGGCAGCTGTGTGCTCTGGCATGGCTTTGTCCAAAGGGAAGGGGTGGGAGGTGGCCATAGGGAGAGCAGCCCAGAACCCAGACCCACAATTGCCTTTGCAGCAGGGCCAGGACCTGCACTTGTTCTGGGTTTGCGGTGAGGTGCAGGAAGAGGCAGATGAACAACCGCTTTGGAAAGAAAGTCCAATCAAAAACTTGGGTACTTGATTTCAGCTTTACTGAGATAGGGCGCAAAGTATCTCTGACACAAACTGACCCTTTCAGTGAAGTTTGAACAAGTCCCGATTCAGCTCTTTATCTTTGCCAGAAATAATGGGATATGAAGGAAGGGTGTGCATCTGCCCCCGCTGCCTCCACCCCCCTTCCGGGCCATGGCATGGGGGCCCTGGAGGAACTTGGGCAGGCAGAGACCTTGCAGAGAGCAGCAGGGCAGGGAGCTCTGCTGAACTTCCTAAATGCCACTGAGCCTGAGATGATGGAAGTGTGGGAGCTGGAGAGCAGCAAGCATCCCCAGAGCTCAGCAGCATCTGGGCTCAAAGGCTGCTGGGGAACTGTAGGAGGGAAGGGCAGCAGCAGAAGAAATGAGGAGCTTGAGAAAAGCAGGTTTTGACATCCTGCAGAAGGGCTTTGTGGGAATTGGCTGGAGATCAGCACTGGCAGTTAGGCACTTAAGGGGCAGGGAGTGAATAGTGATCTAAACCCACTCCCATGCCATCCAAAAGGCCAGTGGAGGCAGTGGCACTCCTGATAGGAAGGATGCGGATGCCTGCTGGGAATGCAGCCACACTTGCAGAAAACTGAGCACGAGGGGAGAGGTGGCAAATCTGGGACATGGTCTCTCCCTCACCACCTCCCTTTCCTAGGTCACCTTTCCCTCTCCTAGTCCAAGATGCTCCATAAGTCTGACCTTTCCCGCCAGCTCCCAATCAAATGCATGGTGAAGTGTCTTGAGGCAGGAATGGGGGCCAAACTGGATGCTTGATCCGAGCACTGTGTTCTGCTCTTTCCAGAGTATGCTGTATTCCATCGGTGGGGACATGAAGAAGGGGTCATTGGGACTGCCTTTGATCCCCCCTATACGCAAGGCAGGAAGTCCCCTGTTGACAGTGCTGCAGGGTCCCTGCCAAGCTCTCCACAGCTGGATTTCCAGGAGTCTCAGGAGATGAGGTAAGCCAAGGTGCCTTCTGCTCCAGTGCGCTGCTCACCTCACTCTTCCCGGCTCATGAGGTTTTTTGCACAGTCAGCTGTCCGATGTACGTAGGCAAACCTCTGTGTATTCACCATTTTGCCCATCCATGATGATCCATTACAATGTCAAACCAAACACTATATGCCCCAAGAGAAGAGGTGCTGGTGAGGAAGAGTAGACAGGGCTTGAAAGCACCTCAAGATGGGTCCTCTGCTGGACTTGGCTATTGCTTCCCTCTGTAACGGTTGTGATGTCATTTGGCAACTGTATTGCACGGGTCTGGATCCTGCAGATCTTTGAATGCTGTGATCCTTGACTGTCAACTTCTGGAACCAGGAGAATATGCTTGGGCAAATATTGCCTACTGGAGACGTGTCTGCAAATTCAGGTGCTGCTTCAGCAATCATCAGGTGTAAATTCACTGTGCCTGGGCCTCCAATGTGAAATGAGATCCCCGATAAATGTTGGGGTATAGATGTATAATCAATTGATAGTTAATATTTGTTCTGGGCTTCAAATCAGAGAGGGCAAGGTGCTAGAGAAGAGGCACAGGACTGTACCTGATGGAAAGTTATTGGCTTGGATATGTGTGAGAAAATGTAGCTGTCATTCTTATCCCAATGGCAACACTAAACACGGAGTCATAGCAGTCTCATTCCAATTGAAACTCTTCAGTAGGGCTTTTAAAGTGCAATCTGAATATCCTTCCCTAGCAGCTGAGTTGGAAAAAGCCATTTTGTTCTGGAAAGAGCCAGGAGGTGTAAGATCATTCTCAGGAGACAGCAGTGCTCTGACCACATGTAACACAAGGCTGTCATCAGAGAAAGGCATGAGCAGGCAAAGTCAAGCTTTGGCAGCAGTACAAAAGTAGCTGCCCTGCATACAGACTCGTGTCTCAGCTCAGCAGCTCTTGCTGCTTCAGAGAGGCTGTTGGAGCCACTTGGCTCCACAAGGAGAGGCAGCAGAGCTGGGGAGTTGTGATGCAAGTTAAGAATGACTGCTGCGTTTCAGCCAAAGCTTGGCCAGCTCTGTGTGACTCCAGCAACCGAAAGCCTAAAAACAATTAATCAGCTTTGCGTTTTGTTGTGTTGATGTGTTGCATTTCCTCCTTCACCAGAGTGACCATGCTAAGTAGGTTTGCCTCCTTTCATGATGCGCCCATTCCATCCCTTCTCTTTCTACCTCCTCATATGTTCTTTTGTCCTCCATTTTCTCAAGGACAAGATCCAACAGCAGAGGCCAAGACAAGATCTCTCAGGATGCAGGTAGGTACAGGAGATGTCTGTCCTAAAATGACCATTCTAGCCTTGACTCAGGAATGACATTTGGAAAACTTGGTTAAAACCTATTCTTTCCAAACGTTTTTACAATTAATTTCAATTCCTTGATGGGCTCAGTGGGCTCTCCCACAGCCCACTCATTGGGAGTGTGCTCTGGTCGTGCAGTGAAAATTCCTTCAGTGTGAAGTGTTGGGTGGTACCTTGGGGCCCTGGAAATGCAGCGCAGGAAAAGGAAACATTCCTCTCCATCCTGATCATGGCTTTTATGTCCCTGCAGCCTTTCTAGTGTCACAATCAGTAGGGAAAAAGAAGGCATTTAGCAAGATATGAGAAATGTTCCAACTCCTTCCTCCGCCCTTGGGGGAGAAAACCTTTCCTTGGGGCAGTTTCTGAGCTGAAGCCTTTGCGATCTGAAGGAGATTCATGGACATTGCCTGGTTTTGCCCTGGTAGAAACAGGGAAACCTCCTATGATGGAAAATCCTTTGGAATTTTCCAGTGAGGGGAAGGAGACTGCCAAATGGATGCAGCCTATGCAGGGTCTGAGTTTGACATCCTCTGACAGCACAAGCCGAAAGCCACCTAGGGCAGGTTCACGATGTCACATCTCTTCCCTGGCTCTCTCTGCCTGTGTCAGTGTTGCAGGCTGAGGCTGGCGGAGGAGATGCCTTCTGCCTTGTCCTCTCTCCCTGCCTTGCCTGATCCTTGACAAGCAGCACTGTGCCAGACAAACTGCGGCCTCTGGTGCATCTGGGTCAGCCAATGCTTTCAAGATGAAAGCCTCAATGACACTGTTGTTGTTCCTTTGCCATCTCTGGGTGTGTAATGATAGGAGAGGTGAGACTTGAAGAAATAATTCGGCTGATGCAGAAAAAGGGATCAGACCCCCATGTCCCTTTTCTCAGGGTTAGTTCTGCCATATCCTGGGCATAGCCGCTTTGGAATGACTCCTTAATGCCTGATATGTATCTGGAATGCCTAATGCAGCTAGGGTGTAATACTGCTCAGTAAGGTGACGTTTTTGCGGGATTCATTCTGGACTAGAAATTACCTATCTCATTAAACTTTACCGGCCTCACTATTCTTACTGACCCCAGCATTCTACAGGGTGAAGAAACCCAGTCTTAAGACACTTGTACTGCTTGGCTGCCATATGATTTTATCCTCTGTGAAACCATGTAAAGAATTAGTTCTCTTAGTTCTAACAGCTCTCTTGGAGAGTGTTTCAGAATGACCTGCCCTCTAGTCTTTCCACTGAGAAAATTTTGAATTGACAGTATTAGCCAAGATCAGAAATATTTTGTGGCCGGTCATGTTTATGTTGGGTTTGGGTGTCTCAGCTGAAAAGAAAGCAGGGAATAAAGCCCTGGAACCCATAAGTAGAGCAAAAGTGGAACTTTTGGATGACTGCTTTGTTCCCTACAAACACTGGCTCGCTGAATACTGGGCACATCTAAAGGAGAAAGCAAAGCTTCTTTTCCGTCTAACACCTAGTGCATTGTTTGTGTCCCAGCACTTCCTTTGTTGGAAAGAGTAATAGAAAATTCCCAAAAGTGCAAAACCCAGCCTAGGATTGAGTGGGACCTAGAGAAACAGAGGTCTTGAAAACTACTTTTGAAAACAATTCCTTCCTAGACAGAATCCCATTCTAGAGACCACTGTGAATTTCCAACTGTTTGGAAGGAAAGGGATCCTGTAGTAGTGGGGAGGCAACAGGCAACACATAAAGGAGTAGAACCCATCTCTCCTGGCTTGCCAGCTCCATGTTGTTCAGAGAAATTAAACAGATGCTAGTTTCATGAAAAATAATAAACCAAGCAATCTTTTCAGTAACTAAAATATGCTTTGAATTCCTCACCCATTAGATGGGTTGATTGTAAAGGCATGAGTTCAATTAACTGGCTTCTTCTCTTGTACCTGAATTACAGCTTCTTCTGAGCCTACAACAAAAGCAGTGAGAGAGGGAAGAAGGGAAAGAGCTCTTGGTGCAAGATAGGACCTGGGATGCCTCTGTTCCCAAGCAAACTGGCAGACCTGTTTGGCTTGGAGACCTATGTGCCGAAGGCTGCCCCTGGGAATGGAGGTCTCGCTCCCGGCCGGCTCAGGGGGCCTTGGCCCAGGAGCTGCGGAGCAGCGCTGGCCCCAGGGTCACTGCCAGGGAGGACAAGGTGAAGGCTGAGCATGGCTCAGCGTCACACAGAGGTAAGGGGGGAGCTGGGCCCTTCTCTGGTGGGAGGAAGGGTCTTGTGCCAGCCTGGAGAGCCTGTGCACATTCCCAGGGAACAGCTGTGCCCAGCATGTGCCCCCTGCAATGAGCTGTGCTGCTCCCAGTGCCCCATGGAGCTGTAGGGCTGCTCAGCTGTGGGGCAGGGAGAGGAAACAGAGGGTGCATCTCATACAGTTAGAATGAAAATCCTTGGGGGAAATGCATGATCTAGTGTTAAGAACACAGTTCACATTTGGGTAACACTCCCTCAATACTAAGCTTTTCTTTGAATGTCCTCTACAATATTCCAACAAAGGGAAGAAAATGTTGATCTAAAGGCATGCAGGATTTAGAACACGGGCTTCTTTCAGGACCCAGAAAGAAGATGTTTACTAGAATCAGCAGGAATAAGGGCAGATAAGAATCTCTGTCAAGAGCAATCTCCATCTCTGCCCTTCTCTATCAAACACAGAGGCTCTCCAGCATCCAGGGGCTGTGGCCTTCATCATGCAGCAGGTTTCAGTCTGCTGGCCAACAGAGTAATGTCATGGCTGCTGCCAGTAGCCCATCCCTTGGGAGAGGGTCGAGGCATATGGACCTTGCTGCTCTCCATCCCAGTCACTGCGTCTTATGGGAGCTCTGCAATCTGGAAGCTGTCTGGCCTGTTGCCCAGCACGGCATTTTTGGGGGCTTGAAGTTTGCCAGAGATTTACAAGAACCTTTGCTTCCTTTACCAGGCCTCCCACTGAGCCAGGCCAAGGAGATGGATCATCCCACCAGTCCTGGTCTTACCAGTGACAAAGAGCTGAGGGACGTCTTTGGAAATGTAAGGGATGAGGACAGGGATGAGCAGACTTCCATTCCAGTGGCTATTTAGTACTTGGCCCAAAATGTCACTGAAAATCATAATCTTCACCTCTTTTATTCTCCTGCCATGGCCTGTAGGAACTGAACTGCCTGCTCACTGGCCATGTGAGCTCTTCCTCTGTCTTGGGGCATTCCTCTGACTTTCATGCTTCAAGCAGGGCTTCCTGACATAGGTTGCAGTTGCAGCAGTAGAAGGTTGTGGTACTGAAGTGTTCCACCTCACTGTGTGTAATTGCCAAGATGAGGACAGGAGACATTCCTCTGAAACTATTGGAATGCATATGGAGCTACAGTAAAGCCTATGGCACTCTCTGGACTCTGTGCTCCTGATGAGATGTTGTGTCTGGTTTGTGTGTCTCTGCTTACAGTCTGTGATGTATTTGCATTGCAACTAGATCCGTGCTGCTTTGTGGAAGTTGGCTGAAGAGAACTTAGAGCCGAAGGACGTGGAGCATTTGGTGGAAGAGATGAAGAAAAGTAGACAAAAGGAAAGCTTCTTGCAGCTTCTTCCTGACACAGTTGAGCCCGGGGATGCAGCTGAAGCAAGTAAGTGGTGGCTACACTTGTGGTGGTCCTTTTTGACCACTTGCTTGCCCTTTGCACATTGCTGCAATCAGACTGGGGGTCTGTTTGGCTTGCATCTGAGTGGAAGCTTGCATAGGATTTATTTCTGTTTCCCAAAGAAAAATACAGAGGCATGAAGTGTCTTGCCCATGGCCTCACTGAGTCACTAGCAGAATATATCAGCTTCCCACCTTCACCTCTAAAGTCTTGCAGAGTAGAAAATTCTGTCTAGCAAAGTTCACTGGGGCTTCAGACTTTCTTCTGGAGGGCAGCCTCCAGGGAAGCTGAGTCCAAAAGAATGCTTTTCAACCAGGCTGCAACCTGGAAGAAACAAAATTCAGTGCCTTCTAATGAAAACCCAGAGATGAAGATGTCCCTGCTCACAGGGGTTGGACTAAATGGCGCTTGAAGGTGCCTTCCAACCAAACTCTTCTCAGATTCTGTGATTCTCTGATCATTGGCCCATCTTAGTGCTATACTTGGTATTAAGTGGTATATCATTGTTATACTTGAGTTCTTTGGGATAACAAGAGATGTTACCCACCTCCAGCAAGTTTCCTGGCCCTTTCCATCGTCACCTTATCCAGCACCCTCCACTTACAAGCTCCTCTTTGGTCCCTGCAGCCTTTAGCCTACCGCCTGTCAATGGCACAGCTTCTAGAGTGCAGAGAAAACACCCTGGTAGTGCCTTGAAGAAGAAAGTCTTGAGGAAGCAGGACAACGTGCCCTTACTGCCCAATAAGCCCATCATCCATGGGGATGGCAGCTTCCCACGCAACTCCTCAGGTAAGCCTGCTCCGTGGCAGCTTTTTCCTGCACGGGTTTGTCCTTGCACAAGGAGCACAAACTGCCTCCTGCCTGAGCCAGCACAGCTGGCATCTTGGGTCCAGAGCCTGTCCTGAGAATGAACAGCAAATCTACTTTTGAGTTACTCCAGGTTGGTAGAAGTGCAGTTCTTAGAGATCCATTGGAAAGTTGAGCTGAATGAAGTCATGGTAAAGGCTGTGTGTAGCAGATGACAGGCAGGAGGGGCTGCCTGGTGCCCCCAGGCCGTTTGCTGCCTGCAGCAAATACACAGCAGGTAGTCCCTAGTGGCTCTTGTCTCTATTTTGTGGCTGGTCCGCCTGTGCTCTGATCCCAAGGAGAGTGAGATAAGAAGAAGGGAGCTAGGAATGATACTTGGAATGCTCTTTTCTAGTGATGCTGCTTCCATGCTCAGAATTGACCAGAACTAGCCTGACGTGGCTCTCCATTCACAGTGAATCTAGATGTGCATGTCTACATACTTCTGCAGTGCCATCACTGATGTCAGTGACTGGGCTACATCAGTGACAGCCAGATTAGCTCCCATCTGAATATTTTTTGATGTTATGGTTCCTCCATACTTTGTGAGAACATGCAAGGTAGCACAAAACCCCTAGAGTCTAGAGCAGGTCATCTAGATTCTGTGCAATATTTATACTCCATCATTTTAGACAGCTCAAATGTATTCATTTACACATTAGAAAATGAGCTTTTGAGTGCACAACATGACATTTTTGATTGACAGTGCTTTTGATGAGAAAGGGGTTTCATAAGAAATGCATTTATCATCTGATTTTTCTCATACCTTGTAAATTTTTTCCTTACCAACAAATTCCTTTAAGGCAAACCCAGTCAACTGATTAACAAGAGAGTGTGTCTGCCAACAATGTGCATCTGTATTTGCATATTTTTATCCTCAGAGTGCATTTGGAAGGCTTTCTCATCAACTGTCTTGTCTGGATATTGCATTTTTCCACAAGAGAAAGCTTAGAAACTGCTGAGTTGGCAAACACATCCATTAGATGGCAAATACAATTCACCTCAGCATCTCTGAAATACAGCCAGTGTGTACCTCTGAAAGAGGACAGGTTCATGATGCTTGGAAAGAATCCATGAACGACTCCCTTCCCAATAGTAGGCTAAAATGTATGTGCCCTCAGCTGCCTGCTGTCTAGAATATTGGAAGTCATTGGGAACAGAGGCACTGTCAGGTGTGAAGGGTCAGGTATGGCTGTTCCCTGGTAGCTGCTCTGTGGGGATTCAGCCAGGCCCAGCAGGGCTGGGTTGCTCAGGCTTGGCTCGGTGCCGTCACGAGGCAGCTGCAGGTCTCTCCTCAGGGAGTTGCAGAGTGCCCCTGTCCTCAGGGCTGGGGGAAATCAGGGCACTGAGACAAGAGAGGCACCTGAGGGGTTCCCTCCTGGGGTAGCCCGTCCTGCTGTTGGCACTGTCTGGCAGGGAGTGGGAGCTCTGAGGCCGCAGGATCCTGCCGCTGGCTGTGGCAGCTGTGGCACTTGGGAGCTGGCACTGTGGGGGCAATTGTGAGGTTTAGCCTGGAGCTGTGCCCAGCTGGGGGAGGCTGGGAGAAAGCAAGGAGCCCCAGGAGCCAGACAGCAGGGAAGTCTCTGACCCAGTGCCAGTGTGTGCCACATGGAAGCCTGGCTGGCAGATGGGGCTGCAGGCCGCTCCATGGCGGGGTGCCTTGCCCGGGGCTGCAGCGCCCATGGCCGACCCTCTCCTTACAGTGACCTCGCAGACGGCCACTGGTGCTGAGCGCCGAAAGGAGCCGCTCCGTGGGAAGGGGCAGAAGGACACAGCCTCTTCAGACCCACAGCAGTCCTTGCTGAAGGCACTCTCCTTGCTCGGCAGCGATGACTGGTAAGAAAGGCCCCGTTCACTCTCTGTCCCTCTTAGCGTTAAGGCAGGTTAGAAGCGTGTCTTGCTAGTGCCTCTGAGCCCAGAGAGCCCAGAGGGCCAAAGGGCACTGGTGAAACCACTGCAGAGCAGTGAGAGGGTAAAGATTTGACAGCAGCCTTTTCTTGGCCTTGCTCTGCAGCAGTGCTCCAGCTGCAGCAGGTCCAGGCTGTTTCTTCACTTTACCTGCTGCTCCATGGGGCTCCAAAGGAAATCTTGAGGGAAGAGAGACAGCTCTGGAACGAGACGATTTGCTGACTGAAGGGCAGAAGCAGGATGGCAGCAGTTTTGAGTGCACAGATTTGGCTGCCTTGGGCCACTGGCCCAGTGGGACTGAGTAAAATTTCTCCCTTCTCCCACTGCTGACAGCAATGGCAGGTGACAGGGTCTCCCTGTCACCTCCTGCATGGGAGTCCCAGAAGCAGCTCCAGGGAGTTCCTCTTTCTGAGCAATGGACTGAGCTGTGCTTTCAAGTCCCTCAGCCTGTCATTACTCCTGTAGGGCTCATGGCAGAAGAGAAGGAAAAGGAAAGAAAATCCTCTAGGAATCTTGCACTTTTGGAATTCAACTTTTTCCTTCTCACTGCTTCAGATGGACCTGAGATGTTTTGCCAATACTCACGGTGTGTGTCCCAAATTATACACAAGCAGATGAGGGCCCAGAGGTGATAACCCTACAAAGTTAGGTGATATTGGTTTTCTTTTTGGTGTCTTTTTGATCTCTCCCTGGTGGATATTTCGTTCACACAGGGATAAGGCCTCCATTCACACTGGGCTAAGCATGAAAAATCTGCCACAATGCATCTCCTTGTGCAGTCGCCTTTGCTCTGCCCTTTCTCTTCTGCTTTCTCTTCCCCATTTCTCTTTGCTGCCCTGGGAGGTGCAGAGAGCTTCTGCAGCTGTGGAGGGTGTGGATGACACCCAGGGGTGCCTGTGGGATCGGTCACCAGCCCTGTGCTGCAGCCCTGATGCCTCACAGACCTTCCTCTGGCTCAGGGCCTGCAGAAAGCAAGTGCTGGGGGATGGAGTTGTTTGCAAGTTTTAAAGGACATGTTGCTGTTGTGGGGTTATTTTAGCTAGGGAGTTTTGGGAAAAGCCAGAGTTTCAACAGTTTCTCAACCAGAGCTGGAATCTTCTGGACATCCTGCTGCTTTCTGGGATGTGTGACCTGCTGACTTTGTGCTGATGTGAATGTGTGTGAGTGTACACAAGCTAGACTGAAGAGTGGAAGCTCAGCTCCAGAGTGCCAGTGCAGGCTCTCACTGCTGAACTGCCTGCTGGTGCTGACAAAGAAGGAAAATAACAGCCCAAGAACAGCCCATGGGACTGTGTCTCAGGGACAGGTACAGGGAGGTGACAAGAAACAGCAGCATGGCCGGTCTCACAGCTTCTAGGAAGCACTGACAGAGGGACCCCATGTGCCAGAGATTTCAGAAAGCCTCTCTTCTTAAACGGCCACAAATGGACTCTCTGAAACCCCTCTCTTTGCCTCTTGGATTTGTGTATGCTTTTGACAGCCACACCATCCTGTGGCTATGCATTCCACGATTTCATTGAGTGCTCCTTGAAAAGCACCTCCCGTGCTTTGGGTGAGCTGCCAGCCTGGTCATTTCAGAGCGTGCTGCCTAGTTCTTGGATGGAGAGAAATAGCAATCTTTTGTTACTTGCCTTTCAGGGAGCTGAAGGAGAAGGCACTCTTCAACATCAAACAGCTGGCCGAGTCCCATTCAGCAGTCCTGCTTTCTAGACTTCGGGATATTTGCATGGCAGTTACCAGCGAGGTGAGAACATTGCTCTGAATTGTTCCCCTTACTTCATGCATGGTGTGTAGAGTAGGTATGTGCTTGTTCATCTCCATGTGTGCTCAGGGTGCGTCTTCATTTCTGGTTTTAGACCTTCTATTTCTAATGTCTGTCAGCTGTCTGTAGGATCTGTGTGTACATGTAGCTGTATTTACTGGTAGGTCGGGTATCTGACACTTGTCTTTGAGTGAGGTGCCTTTATAATGCAATGTGCAAATGCAGAAACTGAGACACTAATGACATTATTTGCCAGAATCCCAATCTCTGCCCAAGCTGTAATTCAACACAGCAAATTAGTCTGTAGACCTGAGGCTGTGCTTTCTGTTTCCTGGCTGAGTGCTTCAACTGTGGGCGTTGCTTTCTGGAACAGGAGCACCTGACTCTTTTACCTTGATGACTTGTGCCTTTATGATTTGAAAGCAGCCCTTGTTTTAATTTTCTAGTAAAAGGGCCTAAAATCAAAGCAGTGGACATTTTAGAAGGATTAAGGAGAACACTTTAGGGAAATTTTTTTTCTTAGGCCTGCAGTAAGCAGGCTGAGGCCAGAAATTTGTGCCAGAGTATGCGCTTTCTGTGCTTGTGCTCTTATTGTGCTTTTATGTTCCTCTGGACACAGTGGGATGTGTTGTCATTTCCTGGGACTTCTGTTGAAGGTAACTGATTTGTTTTCGAGGTGATTCTTACGTTTCCCCTCATGACTTCCCCAGGTGAGCAACCTCCGTTCCAAGGTGTCCTACTCTGCAATCATCACTCTGGGAGAGTTCTTTGCAACCTTGAAGGAGGACATGGACTCTGAGGTGGATCAGGTTGCTCCAGTCCTTCTCCAGATGGTGTGGAACTCCCCAGAGTTTGTTCAGAAAGCAGCCAGGCAGACCCTGGGGATCATGGTGGAGAATGTGACTCCTGCACGAGCAATGACTGCTCTCATCGACAGGGGAGTCAAGTAGGTTCTTCCTCTTTTAGTGATATTCTTCACCTTCTAGTGTGTGGCTGGGGGAAGGGATGAGGGAAAGAATGGGAATAGTGGGAGGGAAGGGTCCTGTATCCTGCATCTTCTGTGATCTCAGTGACTTGATTCTCCCATCAACTTCATTTCTTTCCTCTTGTCACCTAATTCTGCCCTCCTGCGGCCTATTAGTTCTCAGAATCACAGAACTGAAGAATATGGGGAGTTGGAAAGGGCCCTTCAGGATCACCAAGTCCAGCTCTTGGCTTTGCACAGAACAGCCCAAGGGTCACACCATGTGCCTGAGATTCTTGT